>NC_079136.1:4249112-4558413 GCF_945859705.1 Episyrphus balteatus | reverse complement strand
TAAATTTTTTCGTGACACTATTTCTGGCCTTTTACATTTGCTTGCTTTTTGCATTGAACTTCTTTAAAATGTTCCGACAGAAAAGCATCATTCATCAATGATAATGCCTCATTAGTTGAAAATTCCAGTGGTTTAGTGGTTCCAGAGGATCAGAACTTAATCTTTTATACATTTTGATCCTCCACTCAAAGAATATTTCAATAAATCCTTTCCGGTATTATTGGAATATGCTTTTTCAATTTTGCGGAGAGCGATTCTACTGATTTTAACTATTTTCTAATGGATAGGTGCACTTAGGAGACTTTTAACCTTCCGTTTGTTATATTTTTCCCGTTTTTTTAGTTTTTAAAAATTCTTTTCTACTTTTGTTTCACTATCTACTGTTTTTTTTTATTTAGTTATCAATCACATACCTAATATTGGTCAAGCAAAATGAAATTCATGTTTATAGTGCGGTCCAAAGTGTCTTCCACCTTTTTTGTCTTTTTTTTCGCTTAACTTGAAGCACAAAACTTTTATAAATGTTTTTAATTTTTATTTATTGTCAAAAATGTTCCAAAGATGATACCTGCTCATTAAAAGATCAAAAAAAATGTCTTTTCGATCTTATTTGGCAGTTTTGACACATTTTTCGAAAATTTGTTTTTTTGTAAATCTTGACCTCATTTAGAAAAGTGAAAAAAGTTTAATGGCGGTCGAGAAAACGCGAGACATGTAAATAGCTTATCTTAATGACAACACTCCACAATTCATGAATTAATTAATTTCAGACCGGAAAAATGCGGAAAAATTAACTTTACCTCTAATTGAAAAACAAAGATATTTTTTTTTTGCACTTCCTAGCCTTCTTACAGAATTTATTTTTTTTTTAATAGTTGCAATGGTAATTAAGAAATAAAAATTATAATACTTTACCTCCAAATGTAGACAAACAATTAAAAAAAAACAATTACAACAAAAAAAACGACCACAGCGTTTTTAATCATCAGCCAAACTCAAGCGAAAAATAGAATACTTTGTATTATCTCCATCTAACTGTTGACAAGAACCAACTTTCAAGCTTAGCTTACGCTAATCCGAGATGAAAACAAAAAAACCAAACATGAATTACAGTTACCCATTGTACTGAGAAGCTCAACTCATGATTTAAAATAATGTGGCTAAACTTTTTTGTTTCTATTTTGTCCAGTCAGATTGGCGAATTACCACACTGTGCGTAGGTACAAAGTTTTTTTTTTGGACTTTCGGAATGTGTGTAAAAGTAAATATTTAATAGTTTGTTGTTTGAATTTTCGCATTTTCTAAATGTCGAAAAAAAAATGACTAAAAATAAAAAATATAGCTACTTCTTTCATCATAGAAAAAAGAAAAAAGAAAACTAAAATAATGAAAATAATTTCATAATTTGTGTTCATGTTTTGGGAACTTTATGAACAATATTCAATTTAATAGAGTTTTTTTTTTTTAATAAGTCTCGGTAATCATCGACCAAAATTTTGCGTCTTAGGAAGGATACAACAGCATTTAACTGATGAGCCCAACTGTTGTACCTGGGCAAAACGCATTTCGGACAACAGGTCAAAAAAAAACTCTATTAAATTGAATACTTCTTTCATCTTTCGTTATCACTTGGTTTAGTAAAAAAAATTACTAGTTTTTTACTTGAAAAACTGTTAGAAATATTAAAATAACAGTTCATTTTGACGTGTGAAATAAACTTCAAAAAAAGGTTTAGAGATTTGGTCGTTTCCTTTTTGTCAGATTGCCTACTTGAAGCAATGTCTTGATAAATTCCTTGCAAAAGTTCAAGAAGATCAGTAAATAAAAAATTGACATCAAATATCAACCTCTCATATTGAATACCAATATTATTTTGAATTTCAAAAATAAGAACTTTTTCAAAAGCCAGCGCCTTCAATTCTGTCTGATCCACGATTTCAAAGAAACCTTCCCTTTTTAGAAAACACACGCATACTTTGTGTATTCTGAATACTTCCTCAACTCGACTCTCCACAAATGTCTATTGCCACATGGATCATTCATGAAAATGAATACCCACGTATTTGTCGTATAGAAGTCCTAGATGATGCTCCTTCCATACTCGTGCCATTGCAATATACCTCTACTCCGTACTATAAATATATTATCCTTTCTCCAATACACAACAACTGAAGCTGGCTGTGGATATATTGGGACAAATAAATGAATTTTGTTTGTGGGAAACTATTTACCCAGCTTATCGAAGTCATGTTTGCAATTCTCTATTGGAATCAATTATAAAACACACATTTTGAACCCCGGGCTGTCGCAAATATTTGCTTCGATTTAGAATGAAAAGGGTTGTGGGTATAAATTGAGAAATGGGAAAATGAGAGTATACAGCGAAAAAGTGGGTGTCTTGTCAATTTGGTGCTTACTGCTTATTTGTTCAAATAAGCACTGGATAACTAGATAATGTTGTCGTTCTCATTCTCGTTGTTGATGATGATGATAATAATGTTGGTCTTTGCAAGAAGTCGAATGTAACAGGAGTTTGGTTTGTCAATATCGAAAGATTAAATTAACTTCGAGGAAAAAGTTAATAAACCTCTCCTGATGGTATTTCCTATCTCACTCTCTGATTGAAAACTTGACAACCCACAACAACAACAAAGCAAACCAATACAAAACAACAACAACAATCATTAACATTATACATACCTAAAAGTATAACAATAATGATTATGAACTTGTGATGGCGAATCATTGACGACGACAAAAATAAATTCGTCCTTCGTCTCTCCAACTCTCAAAAAGTAGTAAAATTCAATGGACTTAATCAAACGAAGGACATTTATAGGTTTTTTTGGTGATATCATGATGGAAATCAGGAGAGGAAATGCGGGAAAGTGATACCTAATTTTGAAAGAAACTCTCTCATTGTTGGTTGGTAATTTGGTATATTTTATATTTGTTTATTGTAAATATTTAATAATTTTCAGATCTATAGAATATTTTGATGGTTTATTAAATTCATTTTCAGTCAAATTAACTTTGTTTAAATATTAAATAGGTTGCTTTTTAGAAAATTATTGCTGCTATTGTTATAGAAGTGAACAATAGAGAATGGTAGAATAGAGTTTATTTGTACAGTGACAGTAATCAAAAATTCCCAAGGCGACAAGGTGAGAGATAAGGGCAATGTTTTATGTATGGGATTTCTAACTAGGGTTGATGGAGGGTAAAAACAATCATAATTGGAGGATTGAACTTTTTTAAAAGGGGGCTTTTTCACAACCAGTGTGTGTAATATCGATAAATTTTCGTCTTGGTTTTCATTCATTTTAGATTTAAATCAATTCATAAATATTTCAAATCATAAACTTCATAATAATTTGAAACTTTTTGATAAAAAAAACTAGACAGTAGGTATATGAAGTTTTGAATAAGACATAAATTAAAATATTTATAAACATGCAGAAAAGCTGCGAATATTGATCAATAGTTAAATAGCAGAAAGTGACTTTATTTAAATGCCATTTTAACAGTTTTACTATCAAAAAACTCAACTGTTCCTATTAAAAATAAGGTAGTGTGAGTCCTTCCCAAGAAGAAATTAAAGGGCCTTATTACACTTTTTAAAGTTACTTAGGGTATGTATAAGACATTCATCATGATCATCACTAAACATATCCGTTTAGAACCTGAACTTTAATTGAATTAACAAAAAGACGTTGTCTGTAAAGCCGGTTTACGGACGATGATTTTACGTAATAACGTCGTCAGAAAACAGGTTGTATGCTTTAGTTTAAAATGAGTCAATTGAAGCGTTAACTTTTTTCAAACAATCATAATTTACAAGAAAAAGCTAAAAAAAAATACCTTTTTTTATTTTCTCATTTTATTAATTTTTTATTTTAAAAGCTTACTAAAAAAAATTATGCAATTTAAAAGCCAAGTATTTCTTCTTTAGAATAAAACCATTTTTTAATTTTTACAATGCACAAAAAGTATAAAAACAATTTATTGAAAACAATCATTTTCATCAAAAAATACAAAAAAACATGAATTTTTATCTTCTCACGTCATTAATTCCATTTTTTTCCCTAACAACCTATACGAAATTTTATACCATCTGAAAACTTATTGTATTAGCTCAAAATATATATATCGATCAGGTCTATGAGACATCTACAAAAAGAGCTAGAATTTTTTTAACTCGATAAAATTTCATTAAAAAAAAACATTTATTTTTATGTTCTCAGGCTATGGAATCAATTTTTTTGTTTGTTTGTTTGACAACCTATATATTTATACCATGTGAAAGCTTATTATTTCACCTTTCATATGCCGTATCAATCTCATTTCAAAGATGCTTACAAGAGAAGTTAGAATTTTTTAAAGTCAACCATGTCGAATTTCCAGACTGAGATTACGGTACTTCCCACACTGGTGGCTGTTCATGATCAACAGATCTCCACTGGTGTTTTGACGTTTTTCGCAAGTTTCTTGATTTAACATTGTGTAGCTTGTAGTTAGTCTACCGTTATGTGTGATATACCAAATGAAAGGTAATTGTATCAGGACGCTCATAAAAGTTTAATAAAATTTCTATAATGCTCTTGGTCAAAAGTTGAATTCTAAAATTTTATTTTACCGTTATCTCAAAATTGTGTTTACGAAAATGATTGAAACTTCGCACACATATAGTCGTAGTCATGGTCTATCATTACTCTATATACTTTATTCCTGTATCTTTTAAAGAAAAAAAGATAAAAATAAAAAACGATTAACGAAATTGGTTAAAAACGGTAAAAAAAACGTGTTTTTTAAAAACTTGTTTCTTCCGTTATTCAGTCAAAACTCACTAAAACATTCCAATTTTTTGCACATGTATGCATAAGGCAAAAACCTACATGTCCTATAAGTTGGAGATTTTTTGAACACTCCAAAGAGTGTTGGAAAAAAATTCGTATCAGACGCCTAATTTTTTTTTTTCCTCATCTTTCGCCTGGCACCTTTAGAATTGTAAAAAAAAAAGTGTCCCCTACCCAAAATCATCATTTTGTCATAGCCCCAACACGTGTACAACGTTCAAACAAAACGTTGTAGCTTAGTTTCAAAATTTTTTAGAATTTTTTCTTAAATGCAGTTATTCTTAAATTAGTTTTATCTTTCTATAGCAAAAAAAAAATCAACTCTCTACGACTTTGCGTTAAGATTTTAGCCCAAACTTCATCTTTCCGTTTTACCTCTGTTTACCCTATTAAATGAAGGAATTTTTAAAAATCCTTCATTTGGACTAAGCTTTAGGTTATTATCTTTCAAATAAGCTATAGAAGATTGTTGTACCTCTAATAGTTTATTTTTAATTTAGAATTGAAATTTTTTGCCGCACTGCGAAAGTGCGAGAGTGGAACGGAAGAATATGGCGTCACTTTTTTGTGGTGGCTGCAATGGTTCATCGATTTATAAGACGTTATCACGTCAAAAAGAAATATCACAAGAAATCAAGCTAGCATAAATACAAAATTCAGGGTTTTAGATTTAAAAAAAAATATATTACCTTTTGAATTTTTTTCAAGGAACATTAAAATTTTGAAACGAGAGAGAACATACAAAATAAACTTGTAAGATTATTTGGTCAGAAAAGGTAATTTTATAGTAAAAAAAAGTGTTTCTATTAAAAAAAAATCAAGTGTGCAATTCACACGTGGTAGAAGTGAAACCTTAAAAAATCATTTTTCTTGCAAAAAAAAAAAAAAAAAAAAAATAGAAAAAATCTACCTATTTTTATTCTATCACGCTATTAAATCCAATCTTAACAACCTTTTAAAATTTTTACACCATCTGAAAGCTTATTGTCTTAGCTCAAAATATATATAGCGATCAGGTGTATCAGACATCTACAAAAAGAGCTAGAATTTTTAAAACTCGATGAAATTTCATCCAAAAAGCAAAAAAACATTTATTTTTATGTTCTCATGCTATTAAATCAATTTTTTTTTGACAACCTATAAAAATTGTATACCATGTGAAAGCTTATTCTTTCACCTTGTATAATGATGTATAAATCTTATTTCAAAGATATCTACAAGAGAAGTTAGAATTTTTTAAAATCAACCATGTCGAATTTCCAGACTGAGATTACGGTACTTCCTACACTGGTAGCTGGTCATCGCCAACAGATCTCCACAGGTGTTTTGAGGTATTTTTAAATTTTTTTTCAATTTAAGATTGTGTAACTTGTAGAGCACATAACGTTATGTGTGATATATCAAATAAAAGGTTATGTTATCAGCATGCGTATTAAAGTTAAATCAAATTTGTATGTGCACTAGATCAAAAGATATAACGTGTGTTGGAAAAGAACATCTTTTTACCGTTATCTCCAAGTTTTGAATATGAAATTACTTGAAATTTTGTACAGTTATAATTTATTTAATTACCTATCTACAGTATAAATTCCATTCATCTATCTACAGAAACAAAAAAGTTATAACAAGTTGAAGTCGAGTCGCGTTTTCGTTTCATATTCTTTCAAATCACTACGATACTAAAGAAGTTTTCACTTCAATAGGTTACGTATACACCACAGTGACCCGCAAATCAATCGATTTGTTAGGTAGGTAGGTAGAGATGGCGGTCAAAGCAACCGATTTTGATGACCCAATTAGCGCAGAATGCGCCGTTTTGATACCAAAACTCATGGAACCTGTGAGTGATAAATGGATTTATTTAAAGATAGAATTTAGATGATTTTAAGAGGAAAGACAACTGTTTAGGAAGTCCTAAATCCACTTTGTTGCGTTGAGGAACGATATCAAGTCTTTGATCTTTGATTCTGATATGTTATCTATGTCATTAAAGAATTCATTCCCCAGAGAAAGTGCTCTATTCCTAGCGAGAACCGGACATTGGCATAGAAAATGGAAGACCGTTTCTTTTTCTTGCTGGTCCAAACAGCTGCGACAGCAAGTATTGTGTGGTATGCCCAGCTTTGCTGCGTGTTCCCCTATCGGCCAATGTCCTGTACACACCGCAACGATTCTGCTAATATCTTTTCTGTTAGACAAGAGTGATTGTGAGGCTTTTGCTCAGTATTGAGAGTTGCTCTCTGCACTGCTGAACCAGTTTGGATGATGTCATGACTGAAGAAATTGCTTTTATAGCTGCCTGACTATCTGTTAGTATAGCTACATTCTGGGTTTGATTTAAATTTATTCTTAGTACTTTACAAGCTTCCTTAATTGCGAATAGTTCTGCTTGAAACACGCTTGCAAAATTTGGAAGTCGAAAGGATTTTGAAATATTAAGGGATTCATGATAGACACCCGCACTGACCCCACAGTCCATTTTTGAGCCATGCAAGTGTCGAAGTCTCTCATCACAATGCCATCTTCCCAGTCTGTCGTCGACGGGAAGCAATTCTTTACAGTGTTCAAGATAGGAGTGCGATAGTCGGTAGGGGTCAGAAACATATCTGATGGTACTAAATTTGTTGTGTCACTATGACCAAAAGGTTTTGCCTTCCAACAGCCTATTTCTTTTAGCCTTAATACGCTACAAGAGAACGTTAAGAGCCTCAGTGGGGCACGACCGGAGGGCTCCAGTCGTCAATACGCTTCCTGTTCTCTGGATTTTGTTAAGTTTGTTGATGTAATATGCTTTACTCAGAGCAGGCCACCAAAAAATGGCGCCGTAAGAATGGGTCGTACAACCGCTGTGTAAGTCCATAGAATCATTTTTGATTTAAGACCCCATTTTTTCCCAAAGGTTTTACTGCAGGCATAGAAAGCAATGCTCGCTTTCTTAACCAGCTCTTCTATATTAAGCTTCCAGCTCAGTTTAGTGTCCAAAATTACACCTAAATATTTTGCGCTAGAAGAAAGTGATAAGATTTGGCAGTTAAGCTGAGGTAGAGGGAAGGCAGGGATTTTGGTTTTAGTTGTAAAAAGCATCAGTTTCGTTTTACTTTGATTAACTCCTAGGCCACAGCTCGTAGCCCAGTTCCTAACTTTTCTCAAAGCCGTGTCAGTGATTTCGCTGATCAGGGGCAAAAACTTTCCTGATACAAGTACAACCAGATCATCCGCATATCGATTTGTTACTTTTGACATTTTATATCACTAGAAAAATTTCACCTACGATATTTTGAAAAACTGTCATAATTTTTGAGTTTCATTATCAACACAAGGTTCACACCAAGTTCCATAACTGCTACACTAACTAAAAGGAGAAGGCTGGAGGCCAGATATAGCAAAACATTCTTGGCCTTTCGTAGTCTTTTTAGCACAGTCATCAGCAAAAATTTAAACTCAAATATATTCTCTTAATTATGAATGTCTTCTCTAAAAAAAACTAGAATTAAGGAAAACTTCTGAAACCTCTTGAAGTTTTCGTTCTTTGAGTTTCCGGTGGATTTATCTAAATTTTGTATTATTCCAATCAAAATTGTTCATTGACTCAAAGCTCTCAACTGACCAGTTATCGAGATAGCCTCAGACATGGATCTTATAATGCACTGAAAAAATATCCACAAAGAGACCATAGATTTGGCCTTGTGAATGGCAGCAGAGTTCTCTTAAAAGACGTTTTTTATTTCGTTAAAAAGAAGTGCATCGGTTGTACCTTTAAAAATAACCCCTTGGATTTTTTCCTCATAAACTTTTGCACTCGTTTTCATTACGAAAGTGGGACAATTGTGACTCTGAAATTTCAGTAAAACTCCTCCATAAACTTCATTTGCCGTAAAAAAAAATTCATTATTGTTTATAATTATGAGCTTTAAAAAGTTAAAATAAAAAACATTTCGAATCAATCTTGCCATGAATTTCTCATTTGCATGATTTTCTGTTTTCGAAAAAGTTTTCTCTGAATTCTTTCTTCACACCTTCGGGTGAATTGTTTATCGTTTTTCTTCTACGTCTCTTCTAAAAATTTACTCAAACGACTTATGGCCCGACAAAAGAACATTCTCGATAACTGAAAATCCAGGTTAAGGACCTCGTGTTTTTTAATTTTGTATTTTCGATTGTCCAATTACTTAATTCGGTCGAGTGAATAAAAAAATTGTGTGTCCATTGTTAGCCGAATCAAAACAAGTATAATGTTGTCATCAAAAGTTCAAAAAGAACATAATGAATTCTATAGAAAACAGAACTTATTTTCAAATCATGTTAATACGTAGAAAATAAAAAAACTATTAGTTCGGGGTGAATGACCCTTTTCATATTGATTTTCAATAATTTTGAACTTCTGTCTATTCGTAGATAAGAATACCTACCTACTTTTATTATATTTTCTGTTTGTTTTATAGGTTTTTAGGAAATTGCTTATATTAAAAAAAAAAAAGAGGAAAAAAATATTTGATGCTCATCAAACTTTTCGAGATCGAAAACAATAAAAAAGACAATTCCGAATTTTATTACTTTCCTCCCAAAAAAGCCTCAAGCCAAGCCATATATACATCGACATACTCCCCACTTAACTGAAGCTGACTCGATTAAGACTATTAAACTGGTGACCCGGTCCTCTTTTGTGTATAGATTCCCACAGACCTCTTCAAGCTGATTTGTGTATTTTGAAAGCACTCAGTTCTCATAAAAAAATAATATTCTAAGCATCCAGTATAGATACTTAAAGGGATTTCCTCCAGTCCCTCATTCTATTGTTAAACCCTATGTGTGCATCTTGACTTGATTTACGTCATTGTAAAAGGGCAACCTCTGGAATAGACACACACAACAAAAAGAACATTTCGAACCCACAAAACCCAACAAAAAAAGGGGGAAAAAAAACACCCAAAGCATACCCTTATCTATCCATTGAGCCCGTTTATCATTGGGCATATCGAATTTATTTTCCCGGAATACTCGAGTGTATTCCTTTTTTTTCTGTTCTTCATATCGGGAGACAATTTGCATTTTTTACTTTCGGAACAGTCATGTTTTTACTCTCTTCGTCGCCGTCATCATCATCATCGTCTTCGTCCTCTTAGAAGGACAAATAGGATATTTTCTTTTCGCTTAAAGCGAAACAATCAGAAACAAAAAGACAACACAAAAAAATAAAAAAAAAAGGCACCCGATATTGCGTCGTTTTTCCACATGATGATGGGTTCGCTTTTGTTTGGAGGAACCTATACTCTTTTTATAGTATTTTATGAAATCGAGGGTTTGGGACAGTGTTTTTTTCAAATACTCATGTCAATATTCTACTGTTTCTCAAATATAAATACAATCACAAAGGAATTTTCTTTCGACACAGAACGATTTTTGATGAAATAAGACTTCGATTAAGTGGGCGTCGTCGGCACAATCTCATTTCATTTTCATCAAACAGGCAAAGCCAATATTTTTTGATAGACCTATTTCGTTTTTCAAAAAAAAAAAAAAAAAAAAAAAATACAAACAAAAAATAAGAGAACAATAACACAAAAGCCAATGGCAATGGCAACCATTTTTGCTAATATGTTTATAGAATGATTCATGGGTTCTCTCTTGTAAATGCCATTTACACAAATCGATGTGGAGCATATACTAATATGTAGGTTTAGGGATTTTGAATTAATCATCCACTCAAATGGACATCAAACAGTGGGGTGAAGAAATTTGTCTACACAAAATATGAGATTTTTTATAAATGAAAGTACCTAAAATATGCTCAAAGTTTCACTTTATTCTTAAATATTTCAATTTAATTAATTATGGTTTGAGGGTAATTTGTCGTAACTGGATGAACTCATTCAAGAACTTCCAATTACCAACTACGACAAAATTTGTAGCACTTTGATTAGGACATAATGCCCATTAAAAAAAAAAAACAAAAAAATAAAAAGTGGGTGTTATGTCCCACTTACAAAGAATTCATAATTTCTAACATTATCTCCCACCTGAAATCGAAATAACTACATAATTCCATTTGGACTTATTTATGTACCTATAGAAATTATTCCATACCAAAATTTTATGGAATTATGCCCCACCTAACGTTTTTGATTTCTTTAGATCCAGATCCCTGAAATGTAGATAAACTTGTCCCAAATTCAATGTGGGGTTTATCTATATTCCACTCCAGTGGGACATAAACCCAACAAATGAAAAGTAGCATTATGTCACACTAACAAAGAATTCACAAATTATAAAATTATCCCCCACCAGGGTTGGACGGCGAACATAACTACATAATTTAAGTTTGGACCTACAATATCCGAACATACATAAGTCCATACTAAAATTTTAATGGAGTTATGACCCACCTAATATTTTTGGTTTCAAAGTCTACCATAGGTCCTTACTCAATTGGGACATACTCAAGTGGGACATAAGGCCCATAATTAAAAGTGGGAATTATGTCCCTGGGTGATATGCATACAAAATAGTAAATGCTTTTACTAGAGAATTTTCAAATACATATATACTATTTTTATCTGTCTGTCTGTCCGTCTGTCTGTCTGTCTGTCTGTCTGTCTGTCTGTCTGTCTGTCTGTCTGTCTGTCTGTATGTACATCGAGCTACAGCCTAAACTATTGGAGTGATTTTGTTCAAACTTGGTAGTTAACAGTTTTGGGTGATTCCCTAGAGGACAAATTCAAATTTTTTTTTTAGGACCAAAACTAACGGTACCTGTCATATAACGGAAATAGAAAAGTTAATTTTTTCAAAAACGGCTCTAACGATTTTGATTAAAATTTTTGAGTGTAGTATTTCACATAAGATCCAACTTTTGAAATAAAAAAAATATTTTTTTTACCGTTATTAACGGTACCTGACATAGAACGGTTTTTTTGATTTATGAATATCTCGTTCAAGACCATCCCGATTTCAACAAAAATTTTTATACAAAAGCGTTTAGGTAAAGTTGATATTAAAATTTTAGAAAGTTTTCAAAATACTCATTTTTGGATTTTTAAAAAATATTTCAAAATTTTTTTTTGAAAAATCAATTTTTTGAAAATGGGTTTATGAAAAATTTTGAAATTTTGTTTTTATGCGTAGATAAATTATTTCTTCGAAATGGCATACCAACTTTTTTTTTTGAAAAATATTAGAAAAATTTTATATATAAAAAATATTTTTTTTAAAAAACGGCTCTAACGATTTTCGAAAAAAATTTTCTAAAAATTCCTTTTTATATAAGAAGTAAACTGGCATACTTGGTTTTTTGTGAAAGATCATTTAAAACGATATTTAATTTTCTTGAATAAAAAGCTTTAACATTAGAGTAACTTTAAGCATAAGAGCAAGTACGTGCGACCCCAGTCGTGCATTTTATTTCTTTAGGAATTACTAGATTTTTTCAAGGTTACATAATACCAACTTGTAAATCTCATAGCATATACTTTTTTATTTTAACACCGTATATGAAGCCGTGGAAATAATGAATAGCAGTATTAAGTCACATTTTGAGGCAATCGGTTCTTGATATTTATTAAAATAGGGTTGTTAATTTTTTTTTTTTTCCAAATGGCAGAATTTGTACGTATTAAACTCCCAAAAAGTCTATAATGATCGAAGACCGGGTTTTGAATCAAATTTTAAACAACTTTATCGTTTTGAAAGCGAAAATGTGGATTGGTTAAGTGAACACTTTATTGGTAGGTAATTTCCAGTAAAATAAAAATACTGGTCAACAAGGTTTTTGCCACAAGAGGTAATTCATTACAAACAAAGAAGAACTTCCTTCTTTCAAAAACTCGTTAAATATTTCCGATATCTCTTCGATTACTCGCGATATCTTAAGATTAAATAAGTCTTTAGGTCAAAGACAGCACTGGTCAACCAAATTTTTTTTTTTTTGCCACAATAACTAAAATTTACTTTTCTGAAGGTTTTTGGGGTGCTGAGGTCGAATCCAAAACCTGAAAAATTCTATTAGCCTCCGTTCTTGAAATATTACCGTTACACAAAGTAAAATAGACCACATAAAATAGAACAAAAACAATAACATTTATCTATGGTTTTCATCCAAGAAGGAAACCTTATTAAAACAATCAGGTTTTCCTTATTGTTTTAGAATCTGCACTTGTAAGGTTTTGAAAAAAAAAAAAAAAAAAGAAAACACGACCAGGCCGGGAATCGAACACACCCTACCACCTGAACCAACCCGCTATGAAAATATTGATCGCGATTTTTGTTCTACTGCGAAGTTGAAAGAAAAAATTAACTTTTCACTCAAATTTTAATAAGATTTTCTCCATAAAAATAATAAGAAATCCTTATAGAAAAACCTTATTAATAGTTGTTGCTTTTTATAAGATTTCCTTATAAAACATATGGGCAGTAAAACAATATGGCAATCTGTTAGTTTTTAGGTGGTCATATTTTTCTCTGTGTATAAAATTTTTCTTTTATAACGGTAGTAGATACTTCAAAAACGGATGCAAATAGAATTTTCCTGATTTCGGATTCAACCTCAGCACCCCAAAAACCTTCAGAAAAGTATATTTTGGTTATTGTGGCAAAAATCTTCTTGACCAGTGACTTAAACTTTAAATAAAGTTTAGTTTTTTTTTTGACTAATTAACTTAAACTTAAGATATCTCGGGCAATAAAAAAGATATCGGAAAGATTTAGACAGTTTTTGGAAGAAAAATAAGTTCTCATAGGAACCGTTAGAAATTTGTTTGTAATAAATTACCTCACATAAAAATATAGCATTAAAAACGTCCAAAATTAAGTTTTTTGTAATTTTATAACTGTAATATTTCAAAAACGGAGGCAAATCAATTTTTCTGACTTCAAATTCGAGTTCACTCAAAAAACCTTCAGAAAAATTACTTTGGTTCTTGTGGTTCTTCGTTTAGTGTTGCCCCAGTTTCAGATTTGTAATCATTAATAAATATTTTTATAGCCTCCGCCTTAGCTTTTTTAATAGAGGGTTGCTGTGACTTACTCATAAGTACATTATGCACTTTTAAAATTCGCACAAAAGCTAAGTGCATTTGGCTTATTGACAAACCTTTCGTATTGCTACTCATCTCTGCTGCTAATTTACTTTTGACTCACAAAATAGCACGAACAGATGTTCACAAACTCAAATTTAGAAACAGTAAATTTATAATGGATTAAACCGTAAAACTTCCAAAACAATTTATTTGTAAACACCAAACGAATACAAATAATCTAAAAAAAAAAGTATTTACTATCATTTTTGGGTGAATTCTAGTATTTACTTGGATGAAATCAGTATATACTAAAAGTATTTGCCTGCTAGCAGGTACTTTTATTTATGCATACGAAATTAAGTATATACTATGAATTTTACCTTTTACTAAAATTTATAGTATTTACTTTCATCTTTTACTTTAAGTAAGTACTACGTTTTTATGCATATCACCCCCTGTCTGCCCACGAAACAGGCTATTCCGCATTAATTAATTGCTTAGATTTTTTTTACACAGCACTGTTTTTTTAATATCATAAACCTTATTCAACCATTAACATGCTTGTTTTTCTAGGAGGTGGGATTGGTCATAAAGATATATATCTATCTTTTATTATGATGCATCAAAAATATTACAATTATGCTACTGACAATACATATTTTGTAGAAATTTTTGTTAACCTAAATATATCGGAGTTATTTATTTCAAAGGAGCACATATACAAATAGTTTGCGGTTAGTTAGGACAGATGTTTTATGCAAATTATTTTCAAGTCAAATCAAATGAATAATGATTCAAATAATTGAAAAGCAAAAATTGCTTCTAGGTCATACAAAATGCTTCGAATGCCAAAAATTATAAAAACAACAAGGAAGTATTAAACAAACTATTTGTTTTATGCCTTAAAGCCCAGCAAGAGAGTAGATTTTATTTAATTTTCATAGAAAAACAGTTTATGGAAATCATAATTCAAATAATTTGAAAATTTACTGGGGTAAATTTGAAATTTTATTGAATTTAGAAAACCAATCATTTAGCTATTATTTTGTGTGGTAGAACAAAAGGGCCCAGAGCTGATTAAATTGGGAAATTCAATCAAAATCAACAAATGAATTGAATTGAAAACTCTTGTTTAGATAAATTGCAGATATTTAAGTTTTACTGACTTAAAATTTGGAATATATTTTTGAGTTTTATATTTTGATGTTAAATTAAAATGAAGTGAAAATTAAGTATAAGGATAATCAATTTTGTATTTCCTTCAATTAAAATTTTATTTATTGTCAATAAGTTAAAGATAATTTTTCTAATATTCTTAAATTTCGTTTTTGGCCCCAGTTTTAAAATTAATGTTCAGCGCCAAGCGATGCTTGTAACGTTTTTAAAATATTTAACTACAAAAGGACGTGCTGTTTTGATAGTGGCAAGAAGGCCAGATTGCAATTGAAAAAAAATTAAGATCACCTTTTTTCGATAAAATATTTTCGTAAAATTTTTATTTATATTTGCAGGATTGCAGGGACTGTTTGGTTTGAATAATTAAACACATGTTGTTTTTATTATTTTTAAATTTATATATCTTTGAAACATAATTTTTATACTTAAGATAAGATAATACAGAAGATAAACCTTATTTTATTTTTTGACTTTAAAATTTTCAAAAGTGGAGCAAAAGTTGAGCAAGAGTTTTTAGTCTAAGTTGCTCAACTTTTGCTCCACTTTTGTAAATTTTAAAGTCAAAAAATAAAATAAGGTTTATCTTCTGTATTATCTTATCTTAGCCAGCGACCTAAAGTTTGCAGGTAATTGCTTAGTATTCAGAGTCATACCAATTAATAGTCTTCACCGAGTTATATAAGAAACCGCTGGTCTGCCTGGCCGTAAATGTGGCGAACATGTACAAAATTTGTCATGAAGGTGCACAAAATTACAAACTATTGCAGGTCATTGCTTAGTATTCAGTCATATGAAATATGTTTAAGGACATCCTCAGGCATGTTACTGCAGAAAAAAAAAGTCTAGCCGTGGCAAAAACGGTCTGCCAAGCACTTGAATGTGAAAAAATTTTAAATTAAGAACTCGACCTTAAATCAAAAAAAAAAATTTAAAGACAATGGCAACACTTACAAAACTAAACGATAGCTTTTTTTAAAGGTAAAAAGTTATACTACTTTCTGGTTTTTAAATAAATGTTTTTTGATGAATAGTTTTTGAAACAAAAAATTTCAAACACAAAATTTTGAAAAAAAAAAATTAAAAAAATTTCAAACTGTTTTTATTCCAAAAAAACTACCGAATTAAGTACTAATTTTTTTCCAATTCTTAATTCTATGATATATTTTTAGTCAAACACAGAAAACTAGAAGTCATAACCTCTTTTAGTTTTTGATAAAAATGAAAAATACGAAATCTACTTTTATTTCACCAACACCAACATTACAGTGTTTTATTTTTACACGGTTTTCAAATTTTCTTCAGGAAATTATCTAAATATATGCTAAATATGTCAGAATTAATTTTCATATCAAAATTAATATGATGTAAAACTGTCTTCCCGAATCAGATTTGAGTTGAACTTGACTTGACCGATTTTAATGATTTTTTCATTCCTTTGAAGCTATTTCAACGTTTTAGCATATTTTTGAGCTCTTGTCATTGGATTTTAACGTACAAGCTTTTTTCTTTAAAAATAGTTAATTTCAATTTATTTCTCTAGAGACCTCCAGCGCAAACAATAGAAAAAGAAATGAAACGAGAAGATGGATGGAAATACTATGTTTTTTGCATTAAACTTTTTAGCAACATTTCTTAGTCATTGTCTTAAAAAAATATCCTCTGTTTCTGGAAAAACGATAATTTAAACATATTTTTGGAATGAAATCAATTTATTTATTGTGTTTCAATAATTTTATTATAATCTCACGTTAAAATCCAATGACAAGAGCTCAAAATTATGTTAAAATGTTGAAATGTTGATTTTTTTTTATAAAAAAAAAAAAGGTTACGAAAGTGATATCCTCAATTTTTTTGGAACAATAGCTGTTCTTTTTTGGCATTGCTGCCCGTCCGCAGTTGGCGTTTACATGTATTACAAAAACAACACGCAGCTGCCGATTAGAATAGAAGCTAAATCAAGCATTTTGTGCATGAAGTACTTATATTAGTTGCATTTATCCTTTGTCTTCGAGTGTACATATACATTTTTGTTTTATGTTGATATTTGAGAAATCTCATAGATATTTTTTCCAAAAAAAAAAAAAAAACACAACAAACTGTTAGAACACTTTTTAAAAGTTGATTAAAAAATATAAAACCAAAAAAAATCGAAAAAAGGGGTCAGTATCTATTTACTTTTGAAGTATTCTTGGTGTCTTGGCTTAAAGCCCCATTTTTTAAATCAAAAAATACTAGAACGTTAAAAGTTGTACAAAAAATATAAAACCTAAAAAAATCGAAAAAAGGGGCCAGCATTTTATTTGGTTTTGGCCTCTTACTATTGAAATATTATTGGTTTCTTGGCTCTGAAGCCCTCATTAAAAAAAAAAATCAAAAAATATTAGAACATTCAACTTTCAAAAACAACAATTTCAAAAAAATTAGGGTTTTCTTTACCCTCGTTTCTCGACTAGAAATCCCCTTTATTTTTATTTGCTATAAATTATAAAACTGTGAGTGTATCGAAGGGTTACCGAAACATGATCATGATCACCTACTCCACACAGAAAACAAAACCTTATCTCAAGCGGTCTTATTTCGGTGACTAAGAAAATTTTGACTATAAATCTTTGCTGTTCTAGAATGAGAATGTTTCAGTGCTTTAACTTAACCCTGGCGAAAAACATTTTAAATGCCATAAAAATAAAACAAATTTTTTTAAAAATCATATAACTTCTTAATTCATAAATTCTGAATTTGAACGAAATTCTACGTTATATAGAAATGTTTAACGCCATTGATAAACTTACTGAAAAAGGAGCACTAATCTCTTAAGGTACCTTTGTGTTCATAGAAGTCTTTTAGATTCCTAAGGGTTGAATTTTACTCTCGAATGAACAGACACCTTTTAGAAGTTGGACTTTCAAAGAGATGAAATCTACATTTTGGAATAAGGTGACTTTTCTTATTCCAACAGTTATCTATATATTTCAATCTTTAAATAAAGCGTGATCAGTACTTCTGCATTTAACTTTCGACCTCTAGGCCATCCAAACATAATTTCTAGAATCATACAAAATCCTTCCTGGACCATCGGCATCGTTTGTATATGAAATTCACTTGAATTGCAAGTACAACCTATTAAAACTCAAACACCATCCGCTTAGTCTGTATGGTTTTTTTTTTTTTTTTTTTCATTCTATTCTCATCCCGAAGGATACTTTTGTATTATCACCATATCCGTATTCCATTCCAGAGATTTCATGTTAAGAATGAAACAGCAGCAGTAGCAAAATCCATATCCTCATTTCCGGTTCACAGTATCATCCCATAGTGTTTGCGTTGGTTGTATTGTTTCCTCGCGTTTACTCGTTACATGTGCTGACTGAACACTGAACAGTAAGTAAGTACTACTTGTGAGTTTCATGTTTATTCATTGTTTTCCTTAATGAGTCTGTGAATTAGAAAACCAGAAGGTAGGTAATATACAGCACAGCGCAATATTTTAGTGCCCTTATGCACTCTATTTACCTGACACCGAAGAGAGCACTCTGCCTCTGCACAATCCCAGTTTCCTTTCCTCGTTGCATGTTAAGCACAAATGATTTTCAAATTTCTACACATATCGTACGAATACAATTCCAGAAAAAAAAAACAAAAAAAAACATTCCCACCAGTCTGCTTCATTCTACTCTTATTCCAATCACACGCTTGTAAAATGAGCAACCATTTGCTATAGAACCATCCTCCAGCTCCATTCACCAAAAGGGTGGCTCTCAGAACTTAAATAACAATCGAAAGACTGAAACAAAAAAAAAATACAAAAACAAAACTCTAGATTGGCTTTATTCCTTTATTCCAATAAAACAGCACTATGAAATGCAAATTCTAAGCAAATTCCTTTTTCGATAATTAACAGAAACGAGGACCGACACAACTGACGCCTTGCATTGTACCGTACCTACGTGCGGTGTTCGTGCTCCTGATCATGTACCACTTATAGAAGCATGAGGATAGTTTTTGACGGTTGCTAGTTTTGCTACATGCTACGAGTTATATATAGGAGAGGAAGAGACCGAAACACCTCTATTGGGTAATGGAACGGTAAAAAGTTTTGCAGACTTAGTTTCAACAAGTTCCCATACCTTCACCGAGGGACGGGGACGGTCTTCCTAGAGCGAGGGTGCTGCCCGCCCGATAGAAATGGAATATTTTAAAATCTATCCAACACTCATGCTGTAAAAGGGAAGTGTTGAGTGAGTTGGGCAGGCATCAAAGTTGAGTTTTGTTCATATATTTGTTTAAACGCTTTAATTCTGCATCAGTCTATTGGAGTGTTGAGTGAACTCCTGCTTCTGGTGCATATAGCTCGAGGAGGACGAAAGTTTTCGAGTCCGAGAGTGTGGTTTGCTCCACTCGTCATTGTTAGCCTTCCTCATGCCACTCTCCCACTTATGTAGCCCGGTCTGGAAAATAGTAGAATTCATTTTTTTTTTATATTATTTTTTAGTTTAAGTTTTAACCAAGCAAATAGTAGTGTAGGTATGTGGCCTACTTTTCTTTTGCTTCTGTGTCGGTTGGTTCCCTTTGCAATCGGATGTGTTTTTGTTATGTTTGTTTAAATCCTGTGGGACAGGTATTGCAATCGAGATAGCATGATTAAATATTAATTTTTGGTAAATTGTCAAAGAACAATTTTGGTATATGTATTCATTAAGAAATAAAATGCACGACTGGGGTCGCACGAACTTGCTCTTAGAGTTAAAGTTGCTTTAATTTTTAAGACTTTTTATATAGAAATTTGGAAAAAAAAATAAATTTTTAAAAAAATAAAATAAAATCTGAAATGAAATTGCCCTCCAAAACAAGTATGCAGTTTTGATTGATATGTTAAGAAATTTTTCAAAATCGTTAGAGCCGTTTTTTAAAAAACTAATTTTTTATAAATATTTTTTTGGAAAAAAAGTTTTAAAATAAAATTGGTATGCCATTTTGTAGAAATCACTAATCAACATCTAAAAACAAAATTTCAAAAAAATTCAATATCCCATTTTCGAAAATTTGATTTTTCAAAAAAAAAATTTAATTTTTTTTTTAAATCCAAAAATTATTTTTTTGAAAATTTGTTTTTTGGTTTATATTTAAATTCTAAAAATGCTTTCTCACAAAAAGTTTCGTTGAAATCGAATAAGCAGTTTCGGAGATAATCGGATTTAAAAAAAAAACGGTTCTATGGCAGGTACCGTTAATAATGATTTTAAAAAAAAATTTTTTTTCGTTAGAAGATAGACCGTAGCTTATAACTAACATTTGAATTTTTTAAACAAAATCGTTGGAGCCGTTTTCGAGATATTTCAATTTTACTAAAATCGGTATATGACAAGTACCGTTATTTTTGGTCGAAAAAAATTAATTCCAAAAAACCCTCTGGAGAGTCGCCAAATAACGCTACATACCAAGTTTGACATTACTCGGTCCATGCGAGTCCTTATACAGACAGACAGACAGACTGACAGACAGACAGACAGACGGACTTCCGGGACCCACTTTTTTAGCATTCTTTACCATCGTAATGTCATGGAAAAATGTTATCTCAACTTTTTTTTTTTACGAATGCATAACTTGATATAAAGTACCTACATACACAGAGAAAAATATGACCCGCTAAAAACTAACAGATTGCCATATTGTTTTACCGTCCATACATTTCATAAGGAAATCTTATAAAAATCAACGATTAATAAGGTTTTTTTAAGGAGATTTCTTATTATTTTTATAGAGAAAATCTTATTAAAATTTGACTGAAAAGTTGATTTTTTTTGCAACTTAGCACTAGAACAAAAACCGCGATCAATATTTTCATGGCAGGTTGGTTCAGGTGGTAAGGTGGGCGACTAATGATTTGAAGTCCCCAGTTCGATTCCCAGCCTGGTCATGGTTTTGTTTTATTTTTTTGCAGATTTTAAAACAATAAGGAAAACCCGATTGTTTTAATAAGGTTTCCTTCTTGGATGAAAACCATAGAGAAATCTTATTGTTTTTCTTCTATTTTATGTGGTCTATTTTTCTCTGTGTATGTACATACATATATCGCAATTAAAAAAATGTATGAAAATGATACGGAACTTCATTTATAAATTCAACGAATAAATTTTACTTTTGGTATAGAATAGACGGAACCTGAAAACAATACCTTTCAGGGTAGTTCAAATTTCGATTTGTCATTTTGCAAAAGTGCATTTCAGCAAATAATTTGGTGAAAGTAATACATTGAAAAAAAAAAAATACACACAAATGCTAAACGGTCACTAGGGCGTATGTGGAACATTTTGTATTATAATTATTTTTTTTTTTTTTTTAAGTGAAAATGTGAATTCTAAGAATGATTATTTAAATTTGAAAACATTGAATGAATGATAACTGATGCGTTTTTTTTTCAAATAGCTCTGGAATCCATCTAATATTGCTTGCACTACAATAGATTAACAATCGGTTAAATTTTAAAGTTGGGAAACTCAACTACATATTTATAATTATGTATTTTGAAATAGTTTTTCCACTTATTAACTTGATTCTCGGAAAACCTTTATATAACGAACACCCTTATTTGTAGATATTTATCCTCTAATACTTTGAAAGATCGTATTTTTGTTTTTTAATTTAAAAATAAAGTATTATCATTTTGGAACTATTTTAACCGTTTGTGATTAAATAGTTTTAATTTTTATTAAGCTATTGCATAGATTTTATCGCGGGCCTTGGCATGGGGACTGGATCAAGAAGTTTCGTCACCCCCTTGGGTGGTTCGGTAAACGTGTTTGTATATGGTATGACTACTGTACGAACAAAACACCTGTTATAGATCGTTTGCCGACACCAGCCACCCAGTTTTAATTTTTACATACCTAGTTGTCTTTAAAAAATTGTAATTTTTTTTATAGGTATTGTACAGATATGGTTGAAGAAAATTTTAAAAGGTGAAATGATAAGCTTTTCAGTTATATAAAATGTGTTATAAATTGTCAAATAAAAAAATTTACCAAATCGAGAGGAAGAAAAAAAGATTGTTTTTTTTTTGATACAAATGCAATTTCAGCTTTTTTTTGTAGATGTCGTGCAAAAATGATTGAAGCTTAATTGAAAGCTTTAATAATAAGCTTTCAAATGATATAAAATTTACTACAGGTTGTAATGTAAAAATATTGACCGTATGATGTGTAAGGAAAAAAAAGTTAATTTTTTTCGCTTTTTTTCATGAAAAATGTGTGATTTCAAGAAACATTTTTATAGTTTTCACAAAACATATAGGCTTTAGTTATTACTTAATTCTTAAGAAGAAATATACATATAAGGCTTATTGAAGGAATAATTTTTTTTGTACCTATACTTTTGCATATAAAAAAAAATCGACATAATGAGGAATGTTAATTTTTTATTTAATTAATTTTAATTAATTTTTTTCCGCTTGTTTATAATATATGTATTGAGGTTCAATAATCATTTTTATCAAAAAAAAACAACGACTTCCATGGATCAAAACTGGGTTTTATGGTTTTTTCATAGTTTCTATGGCTAGAACTGAATGAAATGGCACGAGCTTTCCATTACAAAAAGAATTATCAAATTTGGTTCACTCCGTACAAAGTTATGAGGTAACAAAAAAAAAAGTACAGACAGTACAGAAAAAGTACAATTGAATACCTCCTCCTTTTTGGAAGTCGGTAAAAATTACAAATTATGACCTCAATATGTAAAATAATCGTCCGTTAACGGATTTTATAGACAACTTTTTGTTTTTCTTTGATATTTATTGTAACTTGAATTAATATCAAAGAAAAGAATTTTATTAATATCAAAAGAAAAATAAAATAGGTATAAATAAAAATAAAAAATTATAATTGCAAAAATTTATTAAAAATGCAAGGCAATAGCTTAACCACGGCACGGCAGTCCCCGAGCCCCACCAATTTTTTTTTTAATTGTTTTTATCACCGAATTAATTTATTTTTTCAACAATCCTCATACTTGACTGATATATTTAAACCATCTCATACTTACACCATTGCTTAACTTATTTTTAATCTTAAAGTAATACCTACTATTTGCAGATGGTTAACCTTCTTCTTCTTCCTTTTTCTCGGCGCTGTTATGATCTCGATGTCGAGGGGATCATAACTATCCCACGTAACTGCTTCACACTAGTGATCCGCCTGTGGGGTTCGCCGGGTTGACCTCAGAAATCGGCGGCAAGCCTCCCGGTTTCGTATTGTTCCATTTCTAAGGCCAACTGAATGCTGGTGGTTTTGCATTTGCTTGTACCAGGAGTTTTTAGGCCTACCTTTCTTTCTATTTCGTGTTGGAACGTTGTATGATATTGCTTTTTTGACGGGGTTCTCAGGATCTCTCCTTTGAACATGGCAATACCAACTGAGTCGGTCGTGTTCAATTTTTTGGGAGATGGTATTTTTAACATGAAGGCTTCCTCGGATCTTTGTACTTCTAATTCTATCAAGCTTTGTTACTCCTGCTGTCATGCGAAGCATCTTCATCTCAGCTGCCGTTAACTTACTCTCATACTTTTTGTACATTGTCCAACATTGTGAACCGTATGTGAGTGCTGGACGCACAACTGCGGTGTAGAGCCTTCCTTTCAGCTTAGGGGGCATTTTTCGATCACAGAAGATGGCAGAATTTTCCCGCCACTTCATCCACCCTACGCTTACGCGATGATTGATATCGTCATCACAAGTACCTTCGTTGTTTATCGTAGACCCCAGATATTTAAACTTTTCAAACTTGGGAAGCACTACACCATTCAAATAAATGTCAGGAATAGGCCTGTGTGGATCAGAAAATGGGCAGCATAGGTATTCTGTCTTTTTCGCGCTTATGCGGTACCCACTACCTTCTAGAACATATACCCATACATCAAGTGCTCGTTGCAGGGATATCGGGTCTTCACTTATGATGGCTCCATCGTCAGCAAAGAATAACTGATGCACTTTTGGGTCCGTCACTTTGCCTTCAAGCAGGTAATCAAGAACGGTTAACCTAAACGTTTAAAAATTTAAACATTTTTAATTGAATACTTCCTACTGTTTCAAAAAAAAAGGGGAAATCAGATGAATACGCAATAGTTAAAGTGCCACTTAACAGGCTTTAGTAAGATATATTTTACAAGTATTTTCTGAAGAAATAGTAAATTTGGGTTTAGAGAACATTTAGTTATGTGGCTCCAATCTAATTTAATAAACAGTAGCCCATTAAAAAACTATCAAGGTTAAAAATTTTGGTGTAGATTCTATGAAAATTTCGGTTACATTTGAGGCAACATACAAATTTAATTTAAATGTATAATTTGAATTTATTACATTTTTAAGTCTAATAAAAAATTTATTGAAATTTAAATTTTGTTGTATTAAAAATCAAGGAGGTTTTCCTGAATATAAAGTTTCAGTTTATTATTTATTTCTTTTTCTTTTTTAATATTTTGTATTATTTTAAGAATTTTCTTTCTTACTTCTTTAAAATGAAACAAAACATTTCTGAAAGTGATTACTCATCATAAATATAATTATGGTAATATTATTATCTCTTTTATTTTTTTTTTCACAAACTATGTGAAGTAAAATCTTATGCCAAATGCATTTTTTTGAACCAAAATAGTTGTATATAGGTACATTTGCAGGTTGCGATGATAACCCTAAATCCGGGCACAACAAAAAAAATCTTTCTTTTTTAAACTTGGCTTCCATTTTCGTTTGCGTGTTTAATACAGTTTGATTAAAATTTGATTTTCTTGTATTAAAAAAAAAAGACTAGTATTTAATTTCAATTCTTAACCAGATAAAGTTATAATTTAAGTGCAAAAGAATTAGTTTTTAATTCAATACTTTTGATTACATTTTAATGTTTTGTTTTTGAAACTAATACATTTTAATTTCTTGTATTTGAAATTAGTAAAAAAATATTAAATAATAAAATCGCATAGTTAAAAAATAATATTTTTTTTTAAATGGCCTAATTCCAAAAGTTGTATTAATTCTCTGGTTTTGGTCTTTTGAAAAGACAGAAATAATATTTTAAGATTGTTATCTTATAAATTTTTCAGGGAAATAATTTGAACTTTGAAAGAAATGTTATTCTTAAAGAAATGTTAAGCTGAGAGACCGTCATGCATTATATTGCGAATTGGGAACAGTTTTAGAGTCGATAGCTTTGTAACTTTTACTTAGAAAATTATGAGTTTTTTTTTTTTTTTTTTAATACACTATCAGTTCATAGCCGAAGAGCGCTTATAGCAAGCACCGTCTTACGATCATTTGCCAACACAAAACTGTGTTATCCGGCTCATCACTTAGTGCAGTGTTAGTAGTTAGTAAGCAAATAATAACTTCAAAAAACGTACACTAAGAAAAAAACATTGAATTCAATATAAGATAAAACAAACATTAAAGAAATACAAACAAAATAATTACTTGAGCAACCAGTGGTACACTGGTTTTTAAGACAGTTTTTAATCTATTTTTATTTAAGTTTAAATCAAAAAGGTTTGAATTTAAATTTAGAAGTTTACACATGCGTGTTAAAGGTTCATGCAAGCCATAATTTGTTCGGTGTGGTGGAATATTCATTAAATCCAAGCATCGGAGGCTATAAGCACCCCCTCGATAGTTATTAAGTAAATTTGGTGCATCAATTACGCCTGTGATTAACTGGTGAATGAAGATTATGTCATTGTTAACCCTCCTTTGAGCCAAAGTTTGAATCTGAAGGAGATTACCGATTATAAGGATCAGAACATGGCAGTCCTTTTAAGGCGAAACGAATGAAATTACGTTGTACTGATTCCAGTCTTACATTATGGGTCTCGTAAAAAGGAGTCCAGACTTGCGATGCGTACTCAAGGTGGGGGCGTACTAAACAATTGTAGAGGGAAAGAGTCACATAAGGATCTTGAAATTCTTTTGACCAACGCTTCACAAAACCTAGCATAGAGAAGGCCTTATTCACCATGACGTTGATATGTTTGGAAAAATCAAGATTATAACTAAAATTAACCCCTAGGTCTTTAAAGCTCTGAACACGCTGTAATTTGTGTTGGGATATTTTATATTCATACAAACTAGGAGCACGTTTTTTAGAAAAAGTCATTGTCTGACATTTTATTGGATTCAAAACTAAGCTATTCTTACTACCTACACCATATAGAAAAATGATTAATGTCCTCTTGCAGAAGCCTCCGATCATTAACCGATTTGATACTTTTATAAATTTTCATGTCATCTGCAAAAATGAGAATTTCGCTATGGTGAATACATCATTTATAGCTAGAATAAAAAGAAGAGGTCCTAAATGACTTCCTTGCGGAACACCTGATTTTGCGATGAACGATTTTGAGAGAGCGTCTCTGAACTTCACTTGATAAGATCTATTTTCAAGATAAGAAGAAATCCAATTCACGGAGCCTAAAGGGAAACCTAGAGTTTTTAATTTAAATTTGATTATATCATGGGAGAGTTGGTCAAAAGCCTTAGAATAGTTCGTAAAGATACAGTCAAGTTCCTGTCCACTTTCTAACGTATTTAAGCACTTATGTAAAAAAGCAAGCAAGTTTGTAACCGTCGATCGTTTTTGCATAAAGCCATGCTGTTGAATGCATATAATTCTTTTACAGTGGAACGCCAAGCTATCGCAAACAACTTGCTCAAAAAGCTTTGGAATACAAGACAGCTTAGATATGGGTCTGTAATTGACTATATTGGATTTATCTCCTTTTTTAAAAACAGGAGTAATAAACGCTTGTTTCCAAAAGTTTTAAAGGTATAGAACTTTGGTGTTTGAATTTTAATGCAAAATAGAAAATGCTATATTAGTTCACGTTTTCGAGTTCTGCAGTATTTTATTTGAGGCAAACGTTTTTTCTTTTCCTTATTGATATTCCTTCGAAATATTTGCGTTATCTGTCGAATTTCACCAAGAATTTACATTTTTATTTGTTAAAAAATTGGCTGCTTGATTCAATCTAAACATAAATAAATAACTTTTAATATCAAACCCTTTATCTATTTGTTTTTTATAACAACCTCATTTGCAATAATTTTTCATTTCGAACTTTTGTAGGTTCCTGCGACTCGACAGTGCATTTAAGTTTACTCCTCGTTCGAGGATCCAGGATACCACGCTTAAGGCTAAAAAACTCGCGATACACCTACCTACCGTTAAACTGAACAAAATAACGTCTATAGAGGTAACTGTCTCTTTCAGCACCTTACAGCACAGTACCGGCACCTACTCCCAACCATGGCATGGTTGTTTTTAAGCTGCGAACTCGTTACGTTACCCTTTTTTGTGTAAAAATGGAAATTTTTCAGCCCCGCTGGGCATTATTCTTTCCCTTTCTCTTGTGATTATATTTGTACCTACTCGTATTTTTTGTTATATTTTATTTGTTTTTCTCTCGTTTTTGTTCCCATTTTTCTGGCAAAGTAATTTATGTTTTATCTTTTTCGATATAAATTAAGGAATGCTTTGCGGGTGACAGATAAATGTTATTTTTGTGATCAAAAAGCGAATGTTTTTGTTTCACCCCCAGTCCCATACAGAGCACCGCCAGAGAGCACAAACCAAAACCCCAACCTCAACGATTGACATTTGAATATAAATAAACTCAGTACAAAAAAAAATTATAAAAGGGGAATATTAAGTTTTTCGCGAAAATCGAAAATCTTGATGTTTTTGCGTGCTTCTTCTTTTTTTTTTGAGAAAACAAATATTTTGAAAATGTTTATTTTCGATAGAATTTAATTTAGCAAATAATTTGAGCTATAATTTTAAATCAATGGCTAGAGGCGGTCGGCAACGGCGACTGGTGATGGCTGTATGGTGATCTACAACGGAGAGGTTTGTATAAAAAACTGGAAAAAAAATCATTTTTTAATAAAATTGATTGAAAAGGGAGAGATTTTTTGGAGTAAAATAGGAAAAATCCACAATCCTACAGTGGGAAAATTCGTAATCAAAATTGGAAAAAAATCATTTTTTTTTTTCATCAACTTTGACTATGGAAAAATTGGAAGTATTTTTCTTAGCATTTCAAAGGAAAAACGGGAGATCCAAAATCCTACAGTGGGGCATTTTTACTGAAAAATTGGAAAAATTCTTCTTTTTATCAACTTTGACCAAAATTAGTGGAAAAAGGGTTTTTTTTTTAAGTTTTTCAGAGGAAAAGTGGAATATTTATAATCCTACAGTAGGGACATTTTTAATCAAAATCTGAAAAAAATTCTTCTTTTTTTCCAACTGACCAAAATTAGTGAAAAAAGGGAAATTTTATAAAGTTTTTTTTGGAGGAAAATCCATAATTTGTTTAATTTGATGATAAAATATCCCACTGTACCTAGGAACTTGAATGTTGAATTTATACTTCTCACCCATCTACTTCAAAACAAACAATGATGCTCCTCCAGCTCTATAGAGCCTATACAATAAGGGGCCAGTATTTTGATGATATATCCACCATACCCGCTGGATAAATATGGATTTTGCATTTTTATTTGTTTAGATTGTACTTTCACAAACGATTATCTTCGGAATTATTAACCATAAACTTCTGTTCTCCACACAGGAAATGCGCTCTGCCTAAAACAACAAAATTAAATTTTGGCATTTATTTGAAAAGGCAAGCCATTTTCAATTAGAAAAACTCTTCTTTCGTGTTTTTGGTGGAAGTGTGGATAGACAGGGAGGTGGCATTTACGAGAAATAAAACAATTGTACTGACACAGATATATAAGTCGAATAGAATAGAGGATAGATAGGTACACGTTTTGGTGTGGAAATATAGAATTTAAAGGCCATTTGAGTTTATGGCGAATTTTTATTGCAAGGTTTTTCGTTGTTTTTTTTTTTATGGCTAAAATGACTCTGTCTGTCCTGCCACTCTTCTATGATGAGAAAAGGACGAAAAATGGACTTATTCAACCGATTTCTTGCAAATTAACGATAAAACAACAATAAAGCCAATTATTCTGGCCGTGTTCTTTTATTTTTTTTTTTGTTCTTCTCTGAAAGACATAAAAATGTCTCTTTGATATGCCAGGCAGAGTTTATAAATGTTGTAATGGTCCTCTTAAAATGAGATTACTGTGGGAATAAGTGCTTAATGTTGCTTCATTCTAACACGGTTTTTTGAGTGTGACTTTTTTTTTTGGGAAATTAAGGTGCGTCGTAAACAGGCCGTATCTGGCGGCGGCAGGAGCCAGGTTATGCTATAAAAATGCAGACAGAGCCATAAGGAAGAAAAACAAAATTTAATGATTTTTTAAAAGAGGACGAGCGAGGTGCTGCGGGAGAAGAAGATTAATGTAGATGTAATTTGTTCATTTCAAAGTGCTACCAGTTTGTTTTAATCTTCTTTTAGATTGTATACAATGTTAATAAGAAGATTTTTGTTGTTGTTTTGAATGGTTTACATTTTTAAGTATGCCTAAGGAGAAGTATGCGGTATTGATTGTTTTATATATATATATTTTTTTTTTAATGAATATTTATGTGAGGTGAGGTTTTCGTTTTAAAATACTTTGAGTATTCAGATTTATCTAAAAATTATGCCGAAAAACACTTTAAAATCACTTTTCATACGTTGAAAAAAACCATCAGATACGAAATTTTATGTAAAAAAAAGCTGACAATAGCGGTTACGTCAATTAACGGTTAAAAAACTAGATGAATGTGAGCAGTCTTTTCAGAAAAAGGATGACCAAAAAGTGGGACCTACTACAGTCCAACCAATGGCAAATCTGATAAAAAGACATTGTTTACCGATTTCATAATTCTAGTCTGTTTCAAATGAGTGTTTATAGGTGATTTGTCTTAATTTTTACATCTGATCAAAGTAAAATAGAATTTGACTTTGCCCAGACAAAAAAATTGATGATGCGCTCATATTCTTTTATACTGAAATCTTCAAGTATTTTGTTTACTTTGTTCCGTTTTTTTTCCACGTAAGAATAAATCCACCTTACCAACTTGGTATAATGAACAACTTAATGTTTCTAAGATTTCATAAAAATATTAAAAAAAAAAAATCCGATGGATACCAGGGCTACCTTTGCGCCTCTAAAGAGGCGTTTTTCCTCTTTTTTTCACCCAATCCACTTTCCTCCACTTTTTAAAAATTGTCAAAAAATCCCTCTTTTTGATATTTTGGTTCCTCTTTTTCCTCTTTTTTAAAATTATGTACAATTGATTAAAAAAATTGACATATTTTTGAAAATCAAGGAAAATGTGACCTATACCAATTTAAATTATAACGACTCAATTGTAAAAAAAAAAATACGTTACTGTTGTTTAGCGCTGATTTGATTTTTATTAGCTTATATTTGATAAATGTTGTGTTCTTTTTTGAAGAAATTATGCACAGGCAATGTTTTTATAATATTCTGTTTTGAAAATTTGTCGTCGTAAAGCAAAATTGTTCTTAATCGACTTTTTACCGAAAATGAGTTAATGCAGTTTTACTAATTTGAGGGTGCTCTTTCCAAATTTGAAAAATGTTTTTGTCAAAAAATAATTTAATGTGACATAGAACAAAAAAAAACAGGGAAGTAGCCTTTTGAAAATGAGCCCGAGTATTCTTGATTGTTCTAAGTCCCATCATATTTTGTTCTAAGACCACTTTTTATTTAAGGAAAAAACGTACTTGTATAGGAATTGTTCCATGTCCAATTTTGGGTTTTTAGTTTTAAAAATAGTATGCACCTACTAATGAAGTAAACTTGTATATTTTATTCAAGAGAAAAGAACAAACTTTATAAAAAACATAACTTGAATGGCAAACGAGCAGAAAATTGTCGTTTTAAACCAATTTGAAACTTAAAAATCGTGCCCTGTAAAATTTGCTTTTTGTGACATAGAACAATTTTGCTTTACGGCGACGAATTGTATCAACATAATACAATTTTAATTTTAAGAAATTGTGTTAAAAGGTTTGTGTTGCGGTTCGGAAAAGGCGCAAATGAGGTTATTCGTGTGACTGTCGTACTTAACTTACTCTATTTTAACATTTTTTTATTAGGGCCTCTTTTTTTATCAAAATCCTCTTTTTTGGCCTCTTTTTGAAAATCTACGAAGGTAGCCCTGATGGATACCCTTCCTCTCTTACATATGAAAACTGCCCTTACTCAGATCCTGAACCGTGGAAAATATTATATATAATTACTATCCATAAAAGTCCCAAAAATGATATTGGGAAAATCATAATTGCTACAGAAAATGTCTAATAAACTCATTCAGCCCTATTTATAAACTCATCATAGACAGTACATAGCATTATGTACTCTTTATAATGTCTTTAAACAGAAAATTGTTATTTATAAAATTGAAGAATTTATTATTTGGATTACATTTGCAATTAAGTGAACACTTTGAAATCAACTAAAACAAAAAATAAGAAATTTGGACATTTTTCCTGATCAAGGGGCACGGTAGTGCCCAGCCAAGTTCTCTAGCAACTTTGGCACTACACCCTTATTTACAGGAAACAACTCAGGCCATTTTCGACCCCCCTCTAACTTCCACATCAAAGATGCTAGAAATTTCAAACTCGCTACATTTATTGAGCTTGTCAAAACCAAACTCCTCACAAAATTTAAGCCTTTTACGATGAGTAGTTTCTGAGATATAGGGCTTCAAAAATCGCAAAAACCGTAACTGACTGACTGACTCACTCACTCACTCACTCACTCACTCATTCACTCACTCACTCACTGACAGATCATCAAAATTATGGAGAACTTCCCGTTAACGTAGAAACTTGAAATTTTACACGGTGATAGGGCTTGTGGTGTATACAAAGGGAAAAATCGAAAATTTGAGATTTTCAATTCAGGGGGCGTGGCATCCGCCCATTTCCACTGAATTATCATCAAATATTATAGAGCACTTCTGATTATCGTAGAATCTTGAAATTTGGTAGAATGGTAGAGCTGGTAGTTTGTACAAAGGAAAAAATTTAAAATATGAGAATTTCAGCCAGGGGGCGTGGCATCCGCCCATTTCCGCTGAATTTTCATTAAATATAATAAAGCACTTCTGATTATCGTAGAATCTTGAAATTTGGTAGAATGGTAGAGATGGTAGTTTATACAAAGAAAAAATTTAAAGTTTGAGAATTTCAGCCAGGGGGCGTGGCAACCGCCCATTTTCACTGAATTTTCATCAAATATAGAGATTTTCAATTCTACAGCCATACCTTGCAAAAAGTAGTGAAATCACAACAAAAACATTACTGTTAAAAAAGGAGCCAAGTTCTCCTATGTTGAAATTATGCTGACACAAAAAGTACTGAGATATAAAAGTGTACCAAGTTCTAAAGTTTGGGTTCAAATTCGTATCAATAAAATTTTGATTGTTTACTTGGCAATTTTTGAAATAACTTTAAAAATCGGTAATTAAAAGAAAAATTGTCAAGAGAACAATCAAAATTTTATTGATACGAATTTGAACCCAAACTTTAGAACTTGGTACACTTTTATATCTCAGTACTTTTTGTGTCAGCATAATTTCAACATAGGAGAACTTGGCTCCTTTTTTAACAGTAATGTTTTTGTTGTGATATAATTTACGAGAAACTTTGGCGTTTTTGTTTTTTTTTTTTTTTTCTTTGTTTATTTTCGAATCAGATTGAGTTATTTTATCAACAGATGGAGTTGTTTGTCGTGATTAAAAGTACTAATTTTCCATTTTTACCGACTTCCAAAAAGGAGGAGGTATTCAATTCGCCTGTATTTTTTTTTTTTTTTTTTTCATAACTTTGGACTGAGTGAACCAATTTTGATATATCTTTTTGTATTGGAAAGCTGGTGGCTGCAATGTGGTCCCATTTCAATTTTGTTCACTATTATCTGACAAATAGGAAATATATATTCCGTTTTAGATCGTCTCATTTTATTCCATTTCATGTATCTTCTGGCGTACAGCAAGAAAGCCATCTAGGTCCACTGCTTTTTATCTTACCCATCCTCTTTATTTCTTTTCCGCATCTCTTTACACCGCACTAGCTTTAGCTTTCGCTACTACAATCGATGTTTCTATCTGTTCTGCGTCTTGACAGATACTACATAAATTGGTTGCGAGTAAAATCATTCGGGTGGCCATTGCACTTATGGTGTAATGACCCGTTAGTGCACCTTTCAAGATTCCAATATTCATATTACTCAGCGATAAAATGTATTGAGTTTTCATTAAATTAATGGTAGGCCATATATACTTCTATAGATAACGCATTTGTTTAAGTAAACCAATTAAGATTATTAGTCAAATATATTTTCACTATTTAGCAAGAAATAACTTCCCCATCGCTAACATTCTATCCAAAAGAAAAATTAAGTTCAACCTCGAAACATAGTCCCACAATAGCTACTTCCAGTTCGAAGGAACAAACAAATTTTACTACAAAAAAAAAGGAATGAAACTTGATCCTTAAAACGAATAAAGATAAATTTTCATTTGTTGTTACCGTTATCTATACAAAACTTTATGTACCCTACATACGAGTACCATGTTGAAAGAAGAATTCTACTTTTGTTCGCTTCAAAGACTCCGATTTCCCACATTAACCAAGACTTGTTCGCGAAGCCTTCGTTTTCAATAAACATAAATAACGTTGGTTCTTGTTAGGGTAGAGACGACTTAACGTACCGGAATGTACTCGACCTTGCTCATAACTGCATGCCGCACATTAAGTGTCCTAGTTATCCAATATAAAATGTAGAATCCTTTTACTTTTGTGAAACGAAGATCCTTATTGTGTGCACATTCTATAGAGTAAAGTTATGCATGTACTCGTCGTAGATACCACACTACTTGTTTCCAATTACCCGAAACCCTATTCAAAAGTAAGCCCTTGTCCTGCTCTTGGAGTATACTAAAGGTTGGTTAGGTGTATCCAATATCTACCTATGGAGACATGAAGAGAGAGAGACCAGTTTGAATCTTTGTGGTTCAATGGAAGGAAGCTATTCACAAATGTCCTTGCAATATTCGATAAGTAGAAATGATTGAAAATGCCGGGCCAATCTTCAAAGCAAATGCGCATAGTTGCTTCGAGCATCGACATCAACATCAATATACCACCGACATTCTCTAAGGACATTCGCATTAAAATGTTATCGGATGAGACCATTAGTCGAGTGCTGTCTTGATACTCTTGGTCTGGGGTTTGGGCTAACAAACTTCGTTCGGTCGACATTGTGTGGTCGTTGATAGCAGCAGCAGCAGCATACTGAAGTGCTTCGTCAGCCGAAATCTGATTACGACCGCACTCAGTTTGAATATTAAATTCAGTTTGTATTAAGTATCTATAAATCGGATTCATTTGTGTATATTTCAAAGAGTATTCTCTTTATGTCTCTCTTTCTCCCCTCACTCTTTCAATAACGATAACCACCATACACACTTTATGGATTGAAAATGCATGTATTCGACGCGTATTCAAATTTCGATTTCAAGCAACGAAGACGACGGATGAGATTTAACAAAACTTTTTCAGATGTAGATGACAACGATGGAAATTAATTTGATTAAAGCAAAAGCAGAAAGCATATTGCTGCAGAAAGTTCGAAGAAGAAGCCGATTCCATATTCTCGAATTCTTTGATTAAAGTTGAGATTACACTTTTGGATTTGCATAATTTACAAAAATTTTCTTCTCTTCTACCAGATCTGCAATCAAGATCTGAATGGGATAAAATGTAAGGTATAAATAGGGTTGACACTTTATGAGATTTGTTTTAGAATTTAAAATTATAACTAGGTTGAAATTGGGCACGTTCAAGAAATATTAGGGACTAGATATTTAGGCAACGTCATTTTCTGAACGGAAATTTGAGTAAATTGACTAAATTATTTCAAATTTCGAAATTTATTTGAAAATTTTACAGATCCCGTGGGGCAGAAACCAAATTTCACTTTACTTTAATAAATAAATATTATTAATTATAATGGGGATTTTTCACGAGTCGGTTTTTGCCGTGCGGCAAAGCTTTTCGACCCGTGTGAACGTAAGTCGCAGGCGACTAAAGTGACAATCTCCATAGAAAAGTCCTATTCGACCGACATATCGTGCGGCTAAAATCGACTCGTGAAAAGTCGGCATAACCGATAGTGCATTTTTTACTCGTTTTTAACACAAATAGCTTTAATTCTCTTGTAATTAAAAACAATCAAACTTTCCTAAATTTTTAGGGAAAATTTTCTTGCCTAATTTTCCAGTAAGCTTTCCAATAAAATTACCTAAATTGGAAGGATTTTTTTTTTGACAGTTGACCAATCAGAGGCCGAGAAATTACCTAAATATGTAGTCCCTAAAGTTTCTGAACCTGCCCATTGTACTGTTTTTAATTGCTCTATAGGGCAAGGTTTCGTGTCGAAAAAAAAATTTGAGGTTTTAATCAAAACCAACATTACGATGATGGAGAATTCCAAAAAAGTGGGTCTCGCAATTCCGTCCGTGCGTCTGTGCGGTTGTGCGTCCATCTGTACACATTTCCACAGCCTAAACGGGTGGACGGATTTTCTTCAAATTTGATACAAATGATTTTTATGGAATTCTGAAAGTTGGTTTTTTTGTTTTTTTATATCTCGTTTAGAACGTATACCTCCCATACAAAAAAATACGATATTGCGAATTTCTCGAAAACGGCTCTAACGATTTTGATTAAACTTTGTAAACGTAATATTTAAAGCAGTGGAAATAAAACTGCATTTTTATTTTTTCTCAAAAAAGTCAAACAACAAAAAAAAAATGTTCATGCCCTAAATGTCAGCTCTTCCCAAATATCAATTTTTTTTTTACTTGCTCTATAGGTACGGTGACCATATTTCTGAAAGCGAAACCCGGGACAGATAAAAAATTCGTTGGATCGTTTTGAAAATATTGATTTTTCAATAAAACTTTAATTTTTTTAAATGAGTTTTCATAATTTTTTAATTATTTTGATATCAAGATTTCCTAAACGATTTTAATTTAATTATGTGAGCATTTTTGTTGAAATCATTTAAGTCGAAATCAGTAATCAAAAAAATGGTTTTATAATAATGTCTGTTAATAACTTCTAAGAAAACATTTTTTTTAATCAAAATCGGGAGAGCTGTTTTTTAACATATTAATTTTATTTTAAATGATTTTGAAATTGATCTTTAACACAACTTTTAACATTTCCTTAAAAGTTTTGAAACTAATCTGGGTTCTTTACTCTTCCATATGTTGTTCCTTATTCGAAAACATTTAATCTGGGGTCGAATTACGGCACACGATTTAACGTTTTGACTATTGCTCTCTATTTAATTAGTAGAAAAAAATAAGGACGCATAGCAACCATACGTTAACGAACGTATGTCGTAGTTCGACCCCTGGTCCCTGGTGTAGCAACCTGACAAACAGACGCTGGAACTAAATAATTGACGAACATTTAAAAAAACTAATGGCTAGTCTAGAGGCGAAACGAAAATTTTCGTACAAAACCAGCACAACGAAATCGCAAACAAAAATTTTGCTTTTCGTTGCACAATACGTAGCTTAGATAACGAAATTCTTACCTGTGCTGGAATATATGGAGATTTTTCAATCTTTTGTCACTCCCATTTATTTGTCCAGGTAATTTTTCTTGCGGCAAAAGTTTTTTGAACGAAAATTTTCGTTTTACTTCAGCAGCGTATTTAATTTTAATTTCCAGCCACAGTTTTCTTGTTTTTCGTACAAAGTATTTAAAATATTGAATACAAAAATCAGAGAATGTCCAAATACGGGACAATCACGGGACAAATTACAAAATACGGGACACTTAAACGTCCCGGGTTTCTTAAATAAAAACCCGGGACAAGCTGTAGAAATACGGGACAGTCCCGGGTTAACCGGGACGGATGGTCACCGTATCTATAGGGCAAGTATTGGTTTCGTGTCGAAAAAAAAATTTGAGGTTTTAATCAAAACCAACATTACGATGATGGAGAATTCCAAAAAAGTGGGTCTCGCAAATTCGTCCGTGAGTCTGTGCGTCTGTACGTCCATCTGTACACATTTCCACAGCCTTAACGCGTGGATGGCTTTTCTTCAAATTTGGTACAGATGATTTTTATGGAATTCTAAAAGTTGTTTTTTTTTGTTTTTTTTTATATCTCATTTAGAACGTATACCTCCCATAAAAAAAAATACGATATTGCGAATTTCTCGAAAATGGCTCTAACGATTTTGATTAAACTTTGTATACGTAATATTTTCAGCAATGGCAATAAAATTGCATTTTTATTTTTTCTCAAAAAAGTCAAATACAAAAAAAAAAAAATTTTATATGAAAAAAATTTAGTCTAAATGTCAGCTCTTCCCCAACCTCAACAAAATTTCTTTAAAATTTATTTTAGAGGCAGCTCGTAAAATCTACAAGTAAACTAACATAAAAGTGCTTTGAACTGCAAGAGCAAGTACGTGCGACCTCAGTCGTGCATTTTATTTTTAATGCTAGGCATTTTCAATTTTATTTTTAAAAGAATTAATGAGCTAACATTGAATATAATAAAATGCGGTATTTTAGGATTTAAAATAATCTTTGAAAATAAAAACCTAAACAGTTAAAAAATAAAGACTGCAAATTGTGAAAAAAAAAGTCAGTTAAATGCAGATTCCTTATGCTAAAAAAAAGTACTCATACACCCCGTAAGCCAAGTTGTATTTATTGGCAGCCTATTTGTAGCACTCACTCACATAATTATGCATAGTTAAATTAATAAAATATAGTCCAAGCGGCGACCGTCGAGTTACTTAGCTTATAAGGTTAGAGGTTAAAATTAGTGTCAAATGAAAGATAAATTGATACTGAAAATAAAAAAATAGGGTTGCCACTTCTAAAATGGGAACTTCCATGTGGCAACCCTATTTGAAAGGAAAAATTGTCACATAACTAATACATTCATATCTTTGTTGTTTGGCCAGATAAAAAAAAATTTGAAAAGCCAAACGAAAGCCAAAATAATAAAAAAAAAATAATAAAATAATATAAAGGACGTGACCCTACAAATGTGGCAACCCCATCCAAATGAAAACAACACTGACAAAAATCTTCTTTGAACAAAACAGTATAACTTTTTATGCACTAGAAAGCTAAACTAAACACTATATTTTAGATAATACTCCCTTCTATTTAAAAAATGTCGGGTGCCACCTCGCAAATGCAGACAAGTACTCGGCAACCCTACTCAAATGCTAAAAAACGCAAAAATCACTTGTTTTTTGGCCAAAGTGTATAATATTTGATCGAGTTAAAGGCTGTAAAATACATTATGTTTAGCTTAGACTCTCTTCTATCTAAAAAATGTCGGGTGCCACCCCGCAAATGTAGACAAGTACTCGGCAACCCTACTCAAATGCTAAAAAACCCAAAAATCACTTGTTTTTTGGCCAAAGTGTATAATATTTGATCGAGTTAAAGGCTGTAAAATACATTATGTTTAGCTTAGACTCTCTTCTATCTAAAAAATGTCGGGTGCCACCCCGCAAATGTAGACAAGTACTCGGCAACCCTACTCAAATGCTAAAAAACGCAGAAACCACTTGTTTTTTGGCCAAAGTGTATAATATTTGATCGAGTTAAAGGCTATAAAATACATCCTGTATAGCTTAGACTCTCTTCTATCTAAAAAATGTCGGGTGCCACCTCGCAAATGCAGACAAGTACTCGGCAACCCTACTCAAATGCTAAAAAACGCAAAAATCACTTGTTTTTTGGCCAAAGTGTATAATATTTGATCGAGTTAAAGGCTGTAAAATACATTATGTTTAGCTTAGACTCTCTTCTATCTAAAAAATGTCGGGTGCCACCCCGCAAATGTAGACAAGTACTCGGCAACCCTACTCAAATGCTAAAAAACCCAAAAATCACTTGTTTTTTGGCCAAAGTGTATAATATTGGATAGAGTTAAAGGCTATAAAATACATCCTGTATAGCTTAGACTCTCTTCTATCTAAAAAATGTCGGGTGCCACCCCGCAAATGTAGACAAGTACTCGGCAACCCTACTCAAATGCTAAAAAACGCAGAAACCACTTGTTTTTTGGCCAAAGTGTATAATATTTGATCGAGTTAAAGGCTGTAAAATACATCATGTTTAGCTAAGACTCTCTTCTATCTAAAAAATGTCGGGTGCCTCCCCGCAAATGCAGACAAGTACTCGGGTTGCCGAGTACTTGTCTGCATTTGTGGGGTGGCACCCGACATTTTTTAGATAGAAGAGAGTCTAAGCTAAACATAATGTATTTTACAGCCTTTAACTCGATCAAATATTATACACTTTGCCCAAAAAACAAGTGATTTTTGGGTTTTTTAGCATTTGAGTAGGGTTGCCGAGTACTTGTCTGCATTTGCGAGGTGGCACCCGACATTTTTTAGATAGAAGGGAGTCTTAGCTAAACATGATGTATTTTATAGTCTTTAACTCGATCAAATATTATACACTTTGCCCAAAAAAAAAGTGATTTTTGGGTTTTTTAGCATTTGAGTAGGGTTGCCGAGTACTTGTCTACATTTGCGGGATGGCACCCGACATTTTTTAGATAGAAGAGAGTCTAAGCTAAACATAATGTATTTTACAGCCTTTAACTCGATCAAATATTATACACTTTGCCCAAAAAACAAGTGATTTTTGGGTTTTTTAGCATTTGAGTAGGGTTGCCGAGTACTTGTCTGCATTTGCGAGGTAGCACCCGACATTTTTTAGATAGAAGGGAGTCTTAGCTAAACATGATGTATTTTATAGTCTTTAACTCGATCAAATATTATACACTTTGCCCAAAAAACAAGTGATTTTTGGGTTTTTTAGCATTTGAGTAGGGTTGCCGAGTACTTGTCTACATTTGCGGGATGGCACCCGACATTTTTTAGATAGAAGAGAGTCTAAGCTAAACATAATGTATTTTACAGCCTTTAACTCGATCAAATATTATACACTTTGCCCAAAAAACAAGTGATTTTTGGGTTTTTTAGCATTTGAGTAGGGTTGCCGAGTACTTGTCTACATTTGCGGGGTGGCACCCGACATTTTTTAGATAGAAGAGAGTCTAAGCTATACAGGATGTATTTTATAGCCTTTAACTCTAGCCAATATTATACACTTTGGCCAAAAAACAAGTGATTTTTGGGTTTTTTAGCATTTGAGTAGGGTTGCCGAGTACTTGTCTACATTTGCGGGGTGGCACCCGACATTTTTTAGATAGAAGAGAGTCTTAGCTAAACATGATGTATTTTACAGCCTTTAACTCGGTCAAATATTATACACTTTGGCCAAAAAACAAGTGATTTTTGCGTTTTTTAGCATTTGAGTAGGGTTGCCGAGTACTTGTCTGCATTTGCGAGGTGGCACCCGACATTTTTTAGATAGAAGGGAGTATTATCTAAAATATGGCGTATAGTTTAGCTTTCTAGTGCATAAAAAGTTATACTGTTTTCTGCAAAGAAGATTTTTGTCAGTGTTGTATTCATTTGAATGGGGTTGCCACATTTGTAGGGTTACGTTCTTTATATTATTTTATTATTTTTTTTTAATATTTTGACTTTCGTTTGGCATTTAAAAAAAAACTTTTATCTGGCCAAATAACAAAGATATGAATGTATTAGTTATGTGACAATTTTTCCTTTCAAATAGGGTTGCCACATGGAAGTTCCCATTTTAGAAGTGGCAACCCTATTTTTTTATTTTCAGTATCAATTTATCTTTCATTTGACACCAATTTTAACCTCTAACCTTATGAGCTAAGTAACTCGACGGTCGCCTCTCCGACTATTCGATTCTCTGTATGATGAGCAAATATAGAATAAAAAAAAATTAAAAGCGCTATAAGAAGGAGCTCAAGAATTTAAAGAAAAAGTACGGTGAAGGTACTTTTGATTTTTTTTTTTGTTTTTTTTTCTGTACAATATACTAAATTTCTATAATTTTTTAGGAATTTTTGAGAGAATGTATTTAAGCGAAAAATGGTTGCATTAAAAATAAATCAAAATAACTTGCTTCAAATTTATTTAAGAAATCTCTTTAAATTCTACTAACAATCATTTTTTCCAGACATATTGAAGACGTGGAACTCGCAATTCTTTATGTCTATCTGTCTCTCTCCTGCAGCCTAAACCACTGAAGCGACTTACTTCAAACTTCGAAATAAAAGGTTCTTCGTGATTCCCTAGAGGGGAAATCGATTTTTTATTTTCAGAACCAAAATTAACGGCATTAGTAACCGAAATCGAAAAAATTGTTTTTTTTTTTTTTCAAAAACTTCTCCAACGATTTTGATTTAAAAAACACTTAATGTGGCTAATTAGTTCCTATTTCTGATATAAGAAAATATTTTTTGGATCATTTTCAACGGTACGTGATACTATATAATATATAACCGCTGTCTAAATTTCTCGTGAGTGACCAGGTAACCGATTTCAACGAAAATTGGAATGGTAATTTTTCATAATTTTTTGAAAATAGGTAAATAATTGTTTTATGTGCTCATTAATATTTCCTTTCATACGGCACTAAATTTTTGTTTGAAAATTTCTCGCAAATTCTTTTTTTTTAAATTCTCTGCTGTACAACAAAAATATTTTTTTTTCTTTTTGTATGTATGTTTTTTACTTCAAATTTAAATTTATTTTCTTAAGAAATCCGACTTTTTTTTTAGGTAATTTTTCCATGTTATTTAAGTTTTTGTATTCTGAAAGGTTCTGAAAGGGTACAAAACTTAAATAATATGGAAAAATTACCTAATAAAAATGTCGGATATCTTAAGAAAATAAATTTTATCTCGGTTATTTATGGAATATTCTCAACAATGTTATACCATTTTGAAAAGAGAATTGAACACACCAACTTTTAAAGTAACTTGCCGAAACATCGTAGAGCATTTTTTTTTACACTACGGTTCATTGAATTAGAGTCATGTAAAATTCTTTAGTACTTAGTTGGGCTAAAAAGTAATATTTGCTTCAAAACTGATGCAGCTGAGTTAAAATTTTTGAATGCATTTGGTAGCAGGGTTGTTCAAGGTTCCGTAACAAAAGAAAAAAAATAGAAAAATTAAGATTTGTAGTCACGGCACATGAAAAACCGTCACAGGGTGACCATTTTTTGGACTTTTTTTCAAATGCCCATAACTCACAAAATATAGGGCTGCGATTTTTTTTTTTTTTATAATTAACGCCCACTAAAGGGAGTTAAATACCCTTAATATGTTAAACACCAGTGCGAGCTTCAGGAAAATAGGATGGGATTTAAAAGGAGAAACCGATGCACATTAGTTTTAAAGCTCTGGACATTAAATTTTTTAAATTTTATTATTTCTCTGATAATTGTCACCACCTACCCTATCTACTGTTTTCGTTTCGACGTTAACTTTTGGGACACCCTTTATGTGCCAAAAATCAGAACTGATGATTTGGCATACACTGAGGGAAAAAATAAATTGAAGTTGAAACGTCGTTGTTTCAAAGATGAACTACTTTGATTTCTGTGACTTTAAAATACGAAACCATCAAAAATTAACCTTTTTTTCACGTTGATTTTAAAATGCTCATCTTCAACGCAAAAGCATTAATATAATTAATAATAGTTAAATCAATGTGGTTTTCATTGATTTCACGTTTTTTTTTATGGTGGCTTTTCCCTTAGTGTACGATATTTTTTAACAGAACTGACAAAAAATACTCAAGGACTTACGCACTTGTAAAGCCACTGTGTGAAACAAAATATGTACATAATAGCCCAGTAATTTTAGGCATTTTTTACCCTAATCTGCGGAAAAATTCCTATTAGGCTCGATTTTGGTGTGAAAGAAAAAGATGTGAAAAATCGACATTGATATTGATATAATTTAGCAATTATGTTACTTTTAAGATAAGAAACAAGAATCTTAAGTGTCTATAAAAATATCATGGTTAACAGGGTGTTTTTTTTTTTTTGAGTGAAAACAAAAATGATGGTTCACCCTAATGAAATTTGGTAAAAACATTGATTTTGGGATAGAAAGCAAGAATAAAGAGTTTTCATAAAAAAAATTTTGATGAAAGGGTGTTTTTTTTTTTCGAAGAGACAGTAAAATCTGCAATTGGTCCCAAAAAGCCAATGATTCATTTTATTTATGGTTTTGATGACAAATTAAACATTTATAAATAAGTTCTTACACGTTTTACGCGAATCGTTGGCTTTATGGGACCAATTGCAGATTTTACTGTCTCCTCGAAAAAAAAAACACCCTTTCATCAAAATTTTTTTTATGAAAATTCTTTATTCTTGCTTTCTATCCCAAAATCAAAAAAAAATACACCCTTTCACTCAAGATAATTTTGTAATTTGTACACTTTATAGATTCTTAATTCAACCAAAACTTTTTCACCAAGTTTAAAAAATTAATAAAATTTAAGTTTGCTGTTATGATACCTTTCTCACACACAATTTAACCTATCAAAAAAACACCCTTTCACCAAAAATAATTTTAAGAACTTTATGAATCCTTTGTCCCTGCTTTATCTAAAACCTTCATCCCGAATTTCATCAGTGTAGCATGTTTTTTACATGGATTTTGGTTATATTTTACCTGTTGAAGTCAAAAAACAAGCACCCTTGTTTTTAATCGGCAATAACTTTTCTTAAAGCAACCCTTCTACCAAACTTTTTTTAAAGACTTTTTTTCTCCTTGGTTCTTATCCCAAAAGCAAACTTTTTGCCAAGTTTCATGAGTGTAACAATTTTTTTTTTTTAAATGCCTATTTTACCTGTACTTTACTTGTCTGAAGATCAAGTAAACATTACACTGGTCAACAAAATCAAACTTTTTTTTTGTTGCCGGAGCAAAAATATACTTTTCTAAAGGTTTTCGGTGTGCTGAACTTGAATCCGAAGTCAAAAAAATTCTAGCAGCTCCCGTTTTTGAGATATTACCGTTAGAAAATGCAGCACTTCGGACCTTATTCTTTTATATAAGGAAAATTGTTTGAGCATATTTAGTAACGGTTTTTATAAGAACTATTTACCACCTTTTTAAATCTGTTTAAATCTCTCCGATATCTTTTTTACTTCCCGAGATATCCTCAGTTGTTTGGTATTTTTATAAATTTTATAACGTTATTATCTTCTTTATGATATATGAAGCCACACCCACTGACTTCAGTTTAAGATATCTCGGGCAATACATAAGATATTGAAAAGATTTAAACAGGTATCGATAGATGGGAAATAGTTCTTATAGAAACCGTTACTAAATATGCTCAAACAATTTTCCTTATACAATAGAATAAGGTCCGAAAAACTCAAAAAAACGTTTTTTTGGATTTTCTAACGGTAATATCTCAAAAACGGGAGCTGCTAGAATTTTTTTGACTTTGGATTCGAAAAGATGGGAAATAGTTCTTATAGAAACCGTTACTAAATATGCTCAAACAATTTTCCTTATACAATAGAATAAGGTCCGAAAAAATCAAAAAAACGTTTTTTTGCATTTTCTAACGCTAATATCTCAAAAACGGGAGCTGCTAGAATTTTTTTGACTTCGGATTCGAGTTCAGCACACCAAAAACCTTCAGAAAAGTATATTTTTGTTCCGGCAACAGAACCCTTGTTAACCAGTGTTATCAATATTTTAATAAATCAATAAAGAACAAAACCAAGAAGCAAAACTACAAGGAATATGAAACTTAAACAAGGTATGAAAGTACTAGTATTGATTTTATAACAAATTTTATGAAAAAATGTTACTTATCGTTGCACCAAAATCATAAATATGTACCTATTTAGATTTATATTTATACTTATCAGCTCGCTTGTGTCTTTGCAATTTAAAAAAATCTGCGAATGACATCTGCAATAGACAAAATAATTTATAATATAATAATTTTTTTTAATTTTCATAACCGCGGGTTTAGTTATTAAGCTACGTAATATTTATTTCCACACCTGTTGTTCAATTCAAACTACCCTAAAACCAATTTAAAAACATTTCTACTGTTGTAAAATTAATTAAAAAACTTTTTATATTCAAATAACGTCCATTGATACACACTGTACATTTATGAGTATAAAAAAATATTAATTGAACTCTAAAATTTACTTCGTTTAACAAAAAAAAACAAAAAGTGTCAACGCTGATGGCAAATATTGCGTTCAATGAGAATTTAAGTTGCCTGTTTCTACTGCGGGAAAAATTGTTTGAAGGCACAGGATACAAGTTGGGGTTTCGTTTTGGTTTGGTCTCTCTCTGATATACAGAACAAAACGGAACTACATTGGTACATGAAGGAAATGAAATTTCCCGCAAATGAAATCCGCATTGATAGGATATTCAATAAAATCAGCTACCATTTTGCGAAAACATTGCACGATGTTGGGCATTATTGGTGATTCCAAATCGCCTTTTGTTCTCTGATTCAATATAAATGAAAAATGTAAAAAAAGAAGCAAAAAATGTTAAAATTATTTTGCAATTTGATTCGGATTAATCTGGGGTTGGGTAATAAATTATGTATCTTTTGTGCATTTCCTCATGTAGGCAATCTTATACTGAACAACATCGATATTAAATATAAATAAATAATGTACACGTTTTAAATACATACTAAAAAGGCACGAGGAGGAGTTTGGAGGAATACCACCAAAGTCTTGTTGTACCTACATAATTTTTTTTTTTTTTTGATATTTAATTTATTTGCTCTGCTCGATGTTGTGTCGGTGTCGTAAGTATAAATGATTTATTATGACAAGTTGATTAATAAATCGTCAATTGAAGTTGGTAAATATAACTTGATAGATGGTTTACACAAAAAAAGGGGTTAGAATTTTTGGGTAGGTACAACATTTTTTGGGGGGGGGGGCGGAATGTCCTCTGGATTAGAAGTGTGGTTGAACAAATGGCTTCTGTTACATTACGATAGATAAAAGTCCCTCGGACGACTTTAAAGTCGAAATGATTTATGTTTTTCGAGCATGAAAAATCGTTTAAATGACAGCTTTTCATACCTAATAGAAGCTATCCACTTGAAAATATATTATAAATAACGCGACTTGCGTAAGAAATGAGCTTATACGTATAGAATTTGGTTTGTATTTTTGGCCAAGCCTACCCATAGGAATTGGAAAAAAAACACCTTAAATCACTTAAGCCAGCAACACAATACGTTTTTATTTTTAGATAAATATTTTTCACACCGGAACGCAACCGGGAGCTATTTTTTGATTTATTATTTTGTTTGGATATTTATCGTTTTCAACGTGGAAATTTAATTCAATGACAAAAACAATTGAAAAATGACTTTTCGAAAAGAGATATATTGAGTTAAGTTCATTATTGAACTCAAACTGGAAATTTTTGCCGGTTTGGTTCAGTTGTAATGGGTTTAATGAGTTTGTATGTATGCAAAAAAAATGTTAATGCCATATATTTCTTTTTCTAGGATATTTAAAAAAAAAATGGCAATAGGTACGTAAAGAAGGAATGAGAAAGAATCGACAGATAAATTATTGAAATCTTCCAATTTTTTTCTTCAGCGACTAATTTTTCTGAAACCAGGCTCTTGGTAAATTAAATAAAATGCACGACTGGGTCGCACGAACTTGCTCTTAGACTTAAAGTTGCTTAAATTTTTAAGACTTTTTATATAGAAACTAGCTGACCCGGCGGACTTCGTTCCGCCATTTCTTGTATTTATTTCTATTTTCGACTTTGTAATTTGTCATAATTCCCAATACAAAAAGGAAATCAAAACTTGAAAAGTTCGTCCAATTAATTTAAAAATATTCACTTTTAAAATTTAAAAAAAAGTGGCCTATGTTAAAAACGTTTTTTAAGTTTTTTAATTTACCATTGTGAAGCTTGTAGTGAATGTAGCGTTATGTGTTATATATCAAATGAAAGGTAATATTATCAGGATGCTCAATAAAGATAAATCAAATTTTTGTAAGCTCCAGTTCAAAAGATGTAACGTGTTGAAAAATAGAGTTTTATTTTACCGATATTTCAAATTTGTCATTACAAAATTAATTGAAACTTTGTACAAATATAGTCTTGCCTATTATCTATCTACACTATAAATTTCATTCATTTATCTATTGAAGAAAAAAAGATAAAAATAAAAAACTGTTAAAAACGGCCAAAAAACTTGGGACAAAAAAAATTGTTTTTCCCGTTATTCGGTCAAAAATCGATTTAAAAATTCAAAAGTTTGTACATGCATGCGCATGATAAAAACCTATATTTCCTATAAATTTGAGATTTTTTGCAGACTTTAAAAAATTCCAAAAAAATAAAAGACTACTCAAAAATGTATCTAAAAATTAAGTTGTTTTTCAAAAATTTTTATTTCAAAATACAGGGCCTATGAAAAAAATCTGTTTTAGACCCCTAATTTTTTTTTTAAATATCTTTCTTATGGTGTAACTCAAATTTCTGTGCAAAATTTTGCGTACCTCTAATTAGTCTTTTGTCGAAGGTCTATGACTGCAAAAAAACCCTCACAACTTGGTTTTGAAATTTTTTTTTGAATTTTTTCAATACCTTTTTTAACTATTGAATAAATTTGTCTATCATTTAAAAAAAAGTCAACTCTTTACGACTTACCGTTTAGAAAATAGCCTCTTTTTTCAATGTCGTGTTACCCCTATTTACCCTATAAAATCTTGAATTTTTTTTGCCTTAAACCTTCTCCTCTTATGCCTCTTTGATTTCAAAAAAAATTAAGAAAATGAGTCAGTCTGTGTGGCCGGTTAGCGAACGTACACAAAACCAAACTTTAATATATATAATAGATTTGAAAAAAAAAAAATAAAATTCGTTTTAAAAAAAAAAAATAAAATAAAATCTGAAATTAAATTGCCCTCCAAAACAAGTATGCAGTTTTGATTGCTATATTAAGATGCATTTTTAGAAAAAAAAAATTCAAAATCGTTAGAGCCGTTTTTTTGTAAAAACTAATTTTTTATAAATAATTTTTTGGAAAAAACGTTTTAAAATAAAATTGGTATGCCATTCTGAAGAAATCACTAATCAACATCTAAGAACAAAATTTCAAAAAAATTCAATGTCCCGTTTTCGAAAATTTGATTTTTCAAAAAAAAATGTTCAAATTTTTTTTAAAAGTCCAAAAAATATTTTTTTCAAAATTTTATTTTTAGCTTATATTTAAATTATATAAATTCTTCTTCACAAAAAGTTTCGTTGAAATCGAATAAGCAGTTTCGGAGATAATCGGATTTGAAAAAAAAACGGTTCTATGACAGGTACCGTTAATAATGATTTTCAAAAAAAAAATTGTTTCATTGAAAGATAGACCTTATATATCGCAAGTAAAAATTGATGCAGACAGACATATTAGGAAAATTGAATTTTCATCGCATGAAAAAATTCTATGACGTCACGTTTTTTAGATAAAACATCTTATAAATGTTAAATTAGTTATCCTGGGGTGTTCCGTCCCGCACTCAAAAAATTTATTAGTAAAACGGCTACGAATGGCATTCGTAAAAAAAATATTCGTGTATTGTACGCATATTCGTAAAATATACGATGTATTCGTGGGGTAATATTTTTACGAATGCATTAGTAAAGTTTTACTAATAAGTGTGGTATAATGCACGAATTTATTCGTTCAATGCACTAATTTTATTCGTAAACAAAAATTTAAAAAATTTCATGAGTACATTGTACGAATTATTGTGTACATCAGGCATGTCAAACTCAATGGTTACAAGGGGCCAAAACAGCGAGATAAAAATTTGTGTGGGCCGCAGAACATGTTAAGCTACAATTTTTATATGTAAAAAATTTTGTAAAAAAAAACAGCAAAAATGAGGAAACAATTTTTTTTCATTTACCTTTTTTTTCTCAGACCAAAGTTAGTTATTCAGGATTTTATAGGTAACTCATTCCTCTTAATAACTGAAATAACTGCTCGCATCGACAGGTACCTACTGTGAAATTTGCAAACGATTTTATATGGCAGTTTTCAAGTGCACAAAAATACTTATAAAATCGGGCATTTCAACGAATTTGGAACTTATTTCGAAGTCAAATTCGGCAATAATTCTATGTTTATGGAACAAATCGAAAAAAATTAAGAAAACTTGTCTTTCAAGAAATATTCTGCAAGTCTTTTTCGTATTCAATTTTATAGTTTAGATTTTTTGCGTAGTATTTTTGATACGTCAAGTCCTGGTTTATCTTCTGATGTTCCAAAAGAGCTAGGTTGCATTTGAATGCAAATTTGCATTTGAATGTTGCATTTGTTCACATATTCGTTATTATTATGAATTTTGCTCGCAGTTTTGAGTTTAACTCAATAAATGTTTTGCTACATCTAGGTAAGTATCATGAATTATAAACTCTGCAACCATTTAAGATAGCAAGATATGCTGGTTTAAAGACTTTTATCATTTAAAACTAAAAAAATATTCCAAAGCCCCAAAATCGTTTGTAGGTTAACTCAGAATATTCGCTTCCTAGTTCACTTTAAGAAATCACATAACTTACCCTGATTTAAGCCACGAGATCTTATAAAATTTACTATTTTGTTTGGTTTTGTCCCATATTTATTTGTTGATTAGGAAAAAAAGGAGGTGCATGTGTGTCAAAAGCTGTGAACATAAAATCTAAATTATAATCTAAAACTCAAAATTAATAAAAATGTGGACAGGGCCGGGCCGCAAAGTTATTCGTTGTGGGCCGCATGCGGCCCGCGGGCCGCAAGTTTGACATGCCTGGTGTACATATTACTAATAACATTCGTGAATTCCTCGTACGAATGACTTCGTAGTTTTTACTAATAAATTCGTAGTATTTACTAATAAATTCGTAATATATAGGTACTAATAAAAACTAATATTCGTAGCCAAAATTCATTCGTACGCATTATTAGTAGAATTTACTAATAATACGTAAAAAAAAATACTAATATCTGTGGTTGAGAGTACGCATTATTCGTAGAATGTACGAATATTAGTAATTCTTTAATATCCCAAACAAAATACGGTTGTTGCTTTTTTTTAAAGTTTTCTTGTTGTCAACGTGTTACAACGTGTTTTTGTTCCCTTCCAGTTTGTGCGCGTAAAAATAAAAAAAAGTACCTAATTCTTTTAAAAATAAATAAAAACAATTGATACAAAAGGTAGATATGTAACAATACATATTTATGTATTATCTATTTACAAAGATTTAGGTATAGTAAAAATTTCCTTAAAATTGTTTTATGTGAAAGTGTTTTTTTTTTTTTTTTTTTTTTTGTATTTCTTTTTTTCCCTTACGAATAAATTCGTTATTCTATCCAAAACATTAGTATTATCTACTAATGATTTGATCTAATGATCTGATTTTAGAGTCAAAATTATATAAAAAAAAATATATATAATAATAATTAAAAAAAAAATAACATATGAATATAAAAATAAATTATAAAAAAAAAATATTTTTTTAGTCATACTACTTTGTTGAGAGAAAAGGAACATCCCCGCTGGGAAAACTTTACAACAAATATAGAAATTGGAAAAATAGCCTAACTCGCAAAGCAAATGCCAGTAGCCCCGCGCCCGCTTGTAAAAAAGCCAAAAACCAAAGCTTCGAGGTAGCTGCAAGTGAAGCCGAGCATATAAGAATGCTTCAAACTAATTTCCAAACCATGTCGTACGAAGAAAAAATGATCCATTGGGCTGGATGCGCTGCCAGCCGCATGAACTCTATAAAAGAGTTAGAAAAAACGCACAAACAAGTTATAGACATCTGGCCAGCGTATAAAACACCCGATGGTTTCCGTTTGGTAAGCTATTAATCATTTGAATTTAACATTTTCTGTAAGATTAATAAATGATAACGTTTTATCAGATCGATTCGGATTTTAAGTTCCTTTTCGGAACATCCAAAGAAGGGGCACTGGATCGGTTGAACGATGTTTGCCAGATTTTAATACACAAAATTTTTCCTCAACATTTAAATAAGTTAAAGAGCGCAGAAGAAATTGACTACCTCAATCAGCTAAGTCAAGAAAATCACAATTTGAATGAAGGTAATTATCGACTTAAAGCTGTTTGTTCAAACGAAATTTAATAATTTAAGTTCTAGATAAAACCTTATGTGACAGTTTACGCAGAGGAAAAAGTAGGGAATAAGATTTTATGTTCTACTTAATTATTTAAGTTTCGTTTCAGCAAATGGCCCTAATTAAAACAAATAATTGAATACAATAAATTTTTCATAATTCTTCATTATTTTCTTTTTCTTTACTTTAGATACAGTGCACTTGATGGTGTTGTATATTCTACAATCACTCTTGCCACAAGCCAGAATGAGTAAAAAAGGACTTCTAACATCAACACCCACTCAAAAAAAAAATTTTATTCAACTAACGAATCTAGAAGATCATTTATTATGATGTGCAAATCAGAGTTGGAGTACAAGACAATGTACGATTGCAAGGTGGAGGCGGAAAAGTCAATTGCACCCTTTATTTCTGCCATTGGACCAATCGAAGACCCAAGCTGCTTCTTGGTGGACTTCAAAAATATTACTTACAAATTTTTCCATGTCTCACAAGCCTTGGATATATGCTTCAAAGCCTTCTTTGTGTTCAATATGGAACACCCACAGGCCGACGAACATATGTGGGAGTTTATGGATGGGGCATTTTTCAAAATGAAAGGGAGCAAAGCAAAGCGAAGTCCAGTGACTGATGCTTTACTGAAAGAAATTGAATGTAAGTACAGCACTTATTTCGAAATATTTTGAACTTAAAATGTTAAATATTTTTTTAGTGGCCTTCAGTGCAACAAATGCAGAGTAAATTTAATTAATTTAAAAATTTCTCATATGTATAATTCAACTTAAAATAATATTTTTTTAACTAAAATACCTATATACTATTTTATAATAAAAAAAAATATTTTTGTGGAAATTAATCATTCCAAATTAATTTAAGTTACTTAACAAATGAATGAAGAATAAATTTGATTAATTTATAATTTTATATATTAAATAATTCATTATAATAATTATTTTAAGTAAAAAAATATTATTTTAAATTAAATTATTTACATATTAAAAAATTATAAATTAATCAAATTTATTCTTCATTCATTTATTAAGTAACTAAAATTAATTTGAAATGATTAATTTCTACAAAAATATTTTTTTTACTATAAAATAGTATATTTTAAGTAAAAAAAAAATTATTTTAAATTGAATTATTTACATATTAAAAAATTATAAATTAATCAAATTTATTCTTCATTCATTTATTAGGTAACTAAAATTAATTTGAAATGATTAATTTCTACAAAAATATTTTTTTATTATAAATAAAATAGTATAATAAAAAAAAATATTTTTGTAGAAATTAATCATTCCAAATTAATTTTAGTTACTTAATAAATGTGTGAAGAATAAATTTGATTAATTTAAAACTTTTTAATATGTAAATAATTAAATTTAAAATAATATTTTTTTAACTTAAAATATACTATTTTATAATAAAAAAATATTTTTGTTGAAATTAATCATTTCAAATTAATTTTAGTTAATTAATAAATCAATGAAGAATAAATTTGATTACTTTATAATTTTATAATATGTAAATAATTTAATTTAAAATAATATATTTTTTACTGAATATCTATACTATTTTATAATACAAAAAAATCTGTAGAAATTAATCACAACAAATTAGTTTTAGTTACTTATATATACATACTATTTTATAATAAAAAAAAAATATTTGTGTAAAAGTTAAGCTACTTAATAAAATTCCTTAAATGTTTGTCATTTTGAAAAAATACGTAAATGCATTTTCAATTTATGTATGTGGACCTTAAACTGAAATTCCATTTGTGATTATTTCATACAATGAATATTCCTTTTGTGATTATTTCATACAATGAATATTTAAGAAAATGGTAAGAAGCATTATTTAATAAGGGTAAGTTCTTCAATAATATTCGTACAATACATACATGGAGCTGTACCATTTACGAATGAATTACAAGGGCATTAGTAAATAGTACAATATCATTCGTACAATGCACGAATGGAGCTGTACCATTTACGAATGAATTACAAGGGCATTAGTAAATAGTACAATATCATTCGTACAATGCACGAATGGAGCTGTACCATTTACGAATGAATTACAGGTTTATTAGTAAACACTGCAATTGTATTCGTACAATGTACGAATGGGAGGTAAAACCATATCTAAATGTACCAATAGTATTCGTACAAAATACAAAAGTATTCGTACAATATACGCATGCTTTTTTACGAATACTAATAAAATATTCGTAATTTTTACTAATCTATGTCCATTTTACGAATGCTATTCGTGGCTGAAAACCACGAATAAAATTCGTAGAATGTACGCAGTTATTAGTACTATTTACACATGAAATTTTTTGAGTGCGGTTGTCCAGTTGTGGTATTGATTATGGTGGCATTTAGCATTTTGGCATTTAGCCGCTGTAGAAGGGTCACTGCGTATCGGCGTAAAAGTATACTACTTCCTCGCTGTCGGTTGGGATTATGTGATCATCCAGAATATCCAAAGCACAAAGGTTTCTTGGTTCGGGATGTCATTGTTGGGTTCTCATGCTTATTGGGGTGGTTGACGATTCTTCCGACAAGTTTCTTTGCAGATTGCAGCAGAAACTTGTCCAACACGTGATGTTTGCTTCCTCGTAGAGTCGCTCGTTTCTGTAGTATTTTTGTCGCCGTCGATCGAAGTAAAGTCCGGTGCAGATCCTCAGGATTTTCCTCTCAAAAATTTGAAGTTCCTTCATGGCTGTCTTAGAGATGGTATACCATACCGGAAAGCTATAGGCGACGAGAGGTCGATGAAGATGCTTGTAGATCAGGAGTTTCGTTGGCTGGCTTAATCCAGTTGAACCTCAGGAGCTCGTTTCCTAAAAGCTTCAAAACTTGATGGCATATATTATAATGTTCCTTCAATGTACAAAATTTCTTCACTTTCCATCAAGAAATGGCCATGCCAATGATTTTGTAGCCAAAAAACAAGAAGGCACCACTGTGTTTCGGTTTGAGAAAAGTCCTATGCCGATCCGCAATATTTTTTACTGACTTCCAAATTCGTCTGAATTTTCTATTTATTTTATGTTTGTTACCTCATAACTGAGTGACCCAACTTTGATAATTCTTTTTGTATTGGAAACTAGTGCCTGCAGTGTGGTTCCATTTCAATTTCGTCCAGTTCTGGCTATATAATGCATGATTTTTTTTTTTTTAATGATTATTCTATCAAAAATTTTAAATTCCTTCATGGCTGTCTTGCGGATGGTGTACCATGCGGGAAAACTGTAGGCGATGACATGTCGATTTGTAGATCAAGAGTTTCGTTGTTTAGCCGTTTTTTCTTTTCAACAGGAATAGAAGCCGATGCATGGAAGGTGTGAAAGTCCTTTTATCTAATCTGAGGTGCACAGGTTTGGGCTGTCAACTGCATTATTTGCAGGACTGGTGCCGCTGAATGTTGCTTATTCCATGTAAGGTTCCTATGGGTGGATGTTTGAACTTTCTCTAAGAAGACTGGATCTGTGAAAGGTTTCTAGTTGAAGTTGGTTGCAAATAAAACATCTACTTTGTTGTTTCAATTCAAATTATTAATAACTACCGGCATTGGTGACTTAAGTCCAAGAATTCGGTTAACGTTTATGAAGGCCTTGGGGTGCGGGCTTTATTGACGGCAGTCTCTTATTTAACTTTGTTCTGTAGTGTTGAATGGAGTAACGGATCAGAGATTTCGGATCCTTAATGAACGCGAAGAATTGACAAAGCTTCAAGGACCGATTGTACTTGCTGAGATCGATGCAATCATTTGGTGGACTTGTCATGCTGAGGTTGTATACGAACTTTGAATATCTTTGAATATTGTAGGGGTTATAAATGTTTATTAATTCGTTAGTTTTGTCTTAAGGCCTCACTGATAAAGATTTTACTTGTAACGCCACAAAGAGATTATTTTTCTTTAAGAAACAGGGCGCTTTTAACATTCGTTTTACCATTACTTACTGTTTATGTTTACTCGATCAATCTCTGTAAGATTTAAACATTTTTTAAAGTAAGAAATATCTATTTGAAGAGGCCTTCATTCTGTGTAGTTCATGTAAAGTCTTATGGGGACTTCAAACCCGATGTATTGATTAATCTGTCCCAGATTATTTCAAATGAAGGTTTTATAATTATTCCTCTTCCCATTTTTCGTTTGAAAACCTTTTTTTAAAGCGTTACGCTGCGCGTGCAAGTGAGTGAAATAATTAAATTCAAACATTTTACCTTCAAAAATACAGTGTTGTAAAAAAACATCTCATTGCAATTCACCCAACACCCTATATATTGTGGTCGTACACAAAATCCTAAATAATTCCACTTAACAAATATGTACAACAATGTCACTTGAACGAAAAACGAGATTAGCTACTACTCCTGCAGAATTCAACCAAATTTGGTTAATGACTAAACTTATATTCCAACCAACTTTCAATAAATAATAAACGTATCACCACAATATACACTAGCACAGTGCACACACTATATTCCACTGCACAGTCTGCATCTATACACAAAATATAATTAATAAATTAGAATAGGCTTTGCATAGCTAGCGTATTTTTGATGGCCTCTCCTAAACCTAGTTTGGTTTAATCAAAAGCTATATGTGCGGGTAGATTGGCTAATTTTTATTTATTCTACTGCCATCATCAACGTTATAATAATTTTTGGTTATGTTTGCATATTCGACTCTAAGGCTAAAGTTTATGTATGAAATATGAAATATAATTTTAGATTTTGAATCTCATTTTGTTTACTCTTTTATGGTATATTGCGCGGTTTTTGATTGTTAAATCTTTATACTTGCCACACAATATAATTTGTGATATGCATCCCACACACAATTGGTTGTAAATTTACATTGGCAAAATTTGCATTTAAATGAAAATATGGTGGAAATTTGAAGCTTAATTTAATATTTTAAATTAAATTATTTATATTCTTAACGTATTGTACCGATGCAACAACCGTCGTCGAGTCCAAATCAAAATTCTGTTTTCCAAATACTGAAAATAATGCAGTGCATTAATGCCGATGGAATTAGACCTGCAGGTGTTATTTAGAAGAACTGCCGTCCGGTTTATGAGGTTTTAGTTTTTTTTTTGTTCTTTTGCTAGTACCTTATACGTTATATAGTCTAACTGCTGCTGCGAAGGAGTAGGAGTCTTAGAATACCTTCCTCTGTCTATTTTTTGTTAGCCCGAGTAAAAATGGACTTCCGCCACACCACCGCTGCACCACGTCCGCACCATTTTAAAAATTTCTAAACCGCCGCACCGCCCCACTATGGGACCAAACGATGTAAATCATCTCAAAATTCCATAACTTTTTTGTTTCTCAATATTTTTTTTTGAAATTTGGCACAAATATACTACAATGTATATACATAATAAATGTAATAAAAATCAGAACTAAAAAAATTATGTATTAGGGTAACTTCGGGCATTATGGCGCACCGGGCATTATGGCGCACCTCTCAACTACCATACTTCCAATATTCACATTTAAATAAAACCAATGCAGAAACTTTGGCCTTCGTTGATTACTAGCCTTGTGACGATCGCAGGTCAGTGCTATTATTTGTGTGCCAAACAAAAAAGAAAACAAAAAAAATATACCGGTTCTGGGTTCCGATATAATATTGCTTTGTTTTTGTTTGTTTGTATCTCGGTAAGTATACAGTGCACGTGTTTGTTGTAAAGAGTGAAACGCAGAGTACAGTTTTGGTTTGGTTATATCACTTGTTATATTTTAACTGAAGTAAGAATTGTGTTTAGTTTTTGGAGTTTTGTGAATATGTGTATATTTTGCAATATGGCGCAGATGTAATAAGGGCATTATGGCGCTATATTATACCCGACTGCGCCATAATGCCTTTATGTAAAACTAATTTTAAAAGTAACTCTGCATTTTTTTAAATTTGAAAATAACCTCAATTTAACGTTAATTTTATGAAACTTATTTACAATTATATTTCAGAAATGCTGAATATACGTAAAAAAAGTAAAGGGTTCCGAAGTAAATGGGGTTCGCCATATTGCCCGTACATAGGGCAATATGGTTTTTTTTGGACTATTTTTAATTTAATTTATTTTTTGTTAAAAAGCTTGAATTTTTATTCATAAATAATTTATTTATGTAACGTTTTTATGAAATTTAATTAAAAAAAATGATTGAAGTAAAAATTGTAGTCCGCAGTAAAGTTATTTGAGTTTGTGCTTAGGTATGCCATAATGCCCTAATTTACCCTATAATATTTTCAAAAACAGAAATTATGAAAAATAACTCAAATTCATCAATTAATGGCTTAATTCATATACAAAATTATATTTTAAGTCGTTGTAATTTGTGTTAAATATAAGTGAAGTTATCCTATATATAATATATTGATAAGAAAGCAAAAATTAAAAGATAATAAATTCAAAAAAAGCATACGAATAAAAGTAAGAGAAGAAAGAAAAAATGTGAAAGAGATCCAAAAACTTAGAGACTAAATTAACCACTTTCTTAATAAAATCAAAATTATTGTTGAAGAGGACAAAAATGGGATGAAATAAAATCAAATCTGCAGATTTTGATTTGCGGCAGAAAATGGGACTTGAAATCCGTTCAGAATGTCAGGCTTGTTGGGAATTCCCTTTATAGGGGATCCCAAAAGTAGATAATTAAAATACATATCTCAAATTCTTACCATTTTCGAACAATGCACTTATTGTGAAATTTCGAAAAATTCCTACTTTGAAACAGTATTTTACTTCCCCTGTTCATTTGTGATTTTTGTTTTTACAAAAGTTCACTAAAACATTATTTATTTTGTTCGCATTATCGCTACAAATTAGTTAGCAGTTTTAATGAAACTCAATTTCTTACTTTTATTTTAGAGCAACACCTTAAAAAATAAATTGTACATTTTGAAACTGGTTTATCATTTTTATAACTTGCCTAGTTATCAGAGTTTTCAAAAAAAGTATACAAAATTCGGAAATTGAAGTTAGGATGAAAGATACAATAATTTGAATTCAACAAAACAAGGTTTTTCAGAGTAAAAAAAAAAAAACAATAAAAAACATAAGCTTTTGTGTAAACTAATTTGTAGCGAAATAATTTTTTTTATTTGTCAATTGTTCCTAATTGTCAATTATTGTTTTAGGGACAGATTTGTAAAAAAAAAAAACAAAAATATATTATGAACAGGGGAAGCAAAGGAATTTTTCGAAATTTCACAAGAAGTGCATTTAATAGAAAACCGTAAATATTTTGGATAAAAAAGTTACCAAACTTTAAGAGCCCTTTAATTAGCCTATCAGAATATTTTATTTGAATCATTAATTTTGAGACACCCTGTAGATGACAATAAAAAAAGATTTGCAAAAATTTTTGGAAAATTTTTATTTTATACATTTTTGACCGTAAATCAAAATTGCGCAAATATGCGCAAAATTTTATTTTTATTCCTTAATTTTGAGTAAAATGAGATTCTAAATTCATTCATAACTCCACATCGGCAGTCGTCGGCAAAGGAGAAATCTACAATTGAAAATTAAAGTTGGCCAAATTACTTCCCATTAATTGTTATTTTTTTTAAACAATTAATTTAAAGTACCTACATTCAAAAACAAATAACGGATTTATAAAGTAGAGATTCTAACCTTTTTATTGATATACAACACTTATAAGGTTTCTTCACAAACTTCTGAGAAAACTAAGTTTAAACTGGTTATATAAAATAGGACGAAAAACAATAAAAATTTAAATGTAAGGTTCGAGACTCATTTTAAGTACTTTTATTCAAAATATATTAAAAACAATGTATGCTATCATAATTGGGCACATTTCTATTATGTTAAACAATCATTACTTTTTTGAAATTATCACATTTGTTAAAACCAATTTTGAGATGGTTTTGGTCGTTTGGTCCCATTGTGCACCCCGCCCCACCGCTGCACCACGTCCGCACCATTTAATTTTGAATAAAAAATTCACCTCACCATGATCAAAAATTCTATTCTCGTACTTATACAAATGTTTAAGTCGTCTTCAAAGTTATTTTGACTTAAGCAACAAATTGCCAGTTCGTACAAACATGACTTGGTGGTGGAGTGCTTAAGGCGTTGGAGTTCTAGTAGAAGTGTTCTGGATACTTGGGTTCGAATCTCCTTCTCGTCGGTGGTTTTTTTTTTATTTTTTCAATAATACAAAATTATGTATGATGGTTCATGGTGCAGTGATTTTTTCATACAAAATGAAATATTGCGCACGTGGTGCAGTCGTGGTGCGGCAGTGGTGCGCCGAAATTTTCCGCCAAACGGCGGTGGTGCAGCTGTGGTGCAACGTTGAAGGTTTTTTTTAAATTTTTTTCTTTAAAAATTCAATTTCAATTTTTACTAGGGAATAATTTCATGCTAATTCAACCATTAAAAATAGTTGTTCAAACAACTGATATGTCAACGATTCTTGAAAATGTCAAGTTGCATAATCTCAAGACTAATCTCAAATCCTCAATTATACCATTAAAAAACTCAAAAATATAAATAAAGTTCCCTCTCACAATTGATATTGATCCTTTTCCAATCTAAATTCTTGACATTTCTGCAAATCCCTCATAAGCTGCCCTCACATTAATATATCCAACCTCTCGCACTTAACTTTACACCTCCTAATTACGAGCATACCCTATTTCAAAAAAAAAAATTCAGCTTCTAACCAATTCCATTTCCCATCATCAGTCCGCATTCAATTTTTTTAAAGAATATAGAAACGAGAGGGAAAAAATAAATATCTCAGAGTATTATCCGAAACCGAATCAATTTCTTTTTTAAAGCGAAACCAAACACTCCAGTTGTGCATAGTGACTTTTTTTCATGTCGATAAGAATACCAAAGGTCAATTAGGGCCAATATAAAAGAGAGAGATGGAATAATTCTATTTCAATTCGAAGAAACCAGCAAAAATATAATTTCTTTTTTTTTCATCTTCTTCAAAAGACTCTTTGAGTGGATCTGTGAATATAAGTCCCAAGCTAGCTACTACTACTTCTAACTATACTCGTGTCACTGCACCATCATCATCATGGAGCATAATATCAAGTAAATAATACAAATGGTTCTGGGTTTTTGGTCAATGGAGAAGATTAGTCTTTGACAACATAACCAACCAACCCACATAATGATGGAGGAGATGGAGCTGGAGATCCGAAAAAAATAAACTCTCTCTCTTTTTTTTTCAGTACTTGCTCTGAGTTAATGATGTGTTTTGTGCGATAAGAAGGTTATTTCGCATCCCTTGATGCCATCACTAATGGCTCCTCTCGAGTCCCGTTTCAATATATAATTTGTTGCAATTTATTTACCACATTCAGTTTGTTATATTTATATTCCTCTTAAATTGAATAATGTGAATACACAACAAATTAACGTCAACCCGAATGAAAATATATTCCTATTTAGAAAAATAATATTCAAAAAACTGGTTATAGGATTGTGGTGAACAGGAGCGGGTGATGGGAAGGGTAAATTTTTAACCCTAGGGAGTATTTTTAAGAGAAAAATGAACCATACATCCTAGTAAACATTGACTGCATGTGTGATTTACTACATTTTGATTATTTATATTTTTAAAACATTTTGATGATTTATTTTGCAAGGGGGCGCCCTTTCCTCCGACCATAAAAGTATTTTTTATAATATTGGACTGTCCAATCCATTCTTTTCCTATCTTTCAATCGAAAAACCAAATCCACCCCTAAATTAATAAAGCTAACCGACAGAACATTTAATTCTTCTACATCGCTGCCTCGAAGTACGATACGTGAGTTTTGATGCTTTTTATGCAAGGGGCCCCTTTTAAAATCGTTACCCCTCATTTTTCCATTCATAAAAATAATTTCTTCTTTCGGACTTTTCAGGCATAATTTATCCACCCATTTTGAAAAAAAAAAGAAAATCAATGAAATCGATTTCTTCCAAGCAATCGAAAAACCAATTCCGCCCCTGGAATAATGAAACATACGCACTAAACATGCAGTTCTTAAAATCACTGCTTCGTAGTACTTTTTGCAATGTAAAAAGAACCAACACGACGAAGAAACAATTAAAAGATATGTGCTTTAGAACATTTGAACGCTTTTAATGCAAGGGCGGGCGCCTTGTTAAGTCGATTAAGTAAGCCGCCTCCTTTAATCTTCAACTCATAAAAATGTTTTCTCATATTAAACTATTCATGTAAAAGTTTGTGATCCATTTTATGCACAGGAATTCACTGCAAATGATTCCAATCATACGAAAAAATAAAAAGTAAATCCGCCCCTGGAATAATGGAGCAAACTCCGGCAAATATGCAGTTTCTCACTTCACTGCTTCGTATAAGATACTTTTAAGATAAAAATAGAACCAACAGAATCAAGAAACACTCACCGGATCTGTGATTTTGATGCTTTTTCTACAAGGGGCGCCTAGTTAAGTCAATAAAGAAAGGCCCCTTGCCTTTCTTCCACTCATCAAAATCAGTTTTTTTTATATTAAACTGCTCATGTGAAGGAATAACATCCTTTTTACTCACAGAAATTAATTTTAAATGATAACTATCAATTCAAGAGAAAACCAAATCCGCCCCTGGAATAATAAGTCAACCTACAGGCTAGAACTTTTGAACGGAAAAAAAAACAACTTGACGACGAAAAACTTACTGGATCTGTTATTTAGAATGTTCTGATGCCTTTTTTATAAGGGGCGCCTAGTTGAGTTTATAAAAAAAGGCCCCTTGTCCTTTTGTCACTCATAAACATCTTTTTTTTACATTTAACTGCTTATGTTGCACAATAATCCACTGGCCACTGCAAATGAGTCTTATTAAAACCAACGAAAACCCAAATCCGCCCCTGGAATAATGAAATAAACCCATAGAACATGTTCCTCCAAATCGCTGTTTAGCAGTAGTTTTGAAACGGATAAGAACAATATGACCACGAAACACTCATTGATCTTTCTGAACCTTTGTTTGCAAGGGGGCGCCTAAATAAAGTCGATAAAGGCCCCCACTCTCTGCTTTCACTCATAAAATTATTCCTTATGTAAAAGTTTTTCATCCGAACATGCAGTTCCTTCACCATCGCTCTGTTTCGTTACTCACTGCAAAATGTCAGTTTCAGTTTCGGTAATGATACCGATGTCAATTAGTAGATAATTGAATAGCATCATTCGACAGCAATGACAATACCAGTGGCCACTTGCGACCCATCTCTTAATCAGAAATTCAAGTCTCTCTCTCTCTCTCTTACTCTACTTGGTCCGCCATTAAAATGGCCATTTATTAATTTTGTACTCGAATTTAATTTAACCTTCTTCCGTCCAAACATCCTTTGTTTCATCGCGAAAGGGCTTTGGTTTTGTCTTGTGTATTTAGTTCTTTTAATATTAAATTTGAAGGATGATGAAAACTTGCCCTAAATTTAAGAATTTTTGGATATCCAAGATGTGTCAAAGTCATTTCTCTCTCTCTCTTTCTATAGGGACGATAATCCCTCTGCACTCTCTTGTGAATGACTTTTTTGAAGCATCACGGGTAAGGTTTGTTTTAGTATAAAGAAATTAAAATCAAATGCAAAGCAACAGGATCCACCAGGACACACTTTTCTTGAGCTCATTTGCTATAAAGTAGGTAGAAAGAGAGGTACACACAGGCATCAGCAGAAGCTTACCCAGGACGATAATAATTCTTTTTTTGTAAAATAGGTGTCGGCCGGTTAATTAAAAGTTGGAAGAAAGACATTCCCCTGTGTCTTGCCTTGTGCATATAACCAAAGAGTGAAGGGGACACACGAAATCGAGAGGAAGTTCGTCCTGGATATGTACAGAATTTTAATTAAGAAAAGAACCAGAAGAAAGAAAGTTAACACTGCTAATATTTACGGTCCTGTGCTTTCAAAGTCGTTAAACTTTTCTTCGGGAACTCATCGTAGTTTTTTTTTTTTGTATTTTTGTAATTTTTTTTTCTTCATCTTCTTTTACTGTTGTTGGCATTTAAATGATGCTTGGCAAAGTCCCTTTATGAAAATAAACGCTTGACTTGCTTGCGATTCACCTCTAAACTTGTTGGGTTTAGACCGGCTGGAGAGGACCAAAAAGACCGGCGACGACTGACGATGGTGGGTTACTATGTGTGTGTGTAGAAGGTTTTGTCGCGGAAAGTTTTATTAAAATGATAATTAATACGTGTTTAGAAAGATTGACTATTATAGTGGAGTGGGTTATTGCGACAATTTATAGCAACACAGAGCCTCTTCTTACCGACGACAGTTGTAGGTGGGCATAATCCTAATTGGGGTTGTGATCCTCTTGATTATTTCCTACTTAAAATATTCACATTCTAACAAAAACGATTATTTGTTACCTTGCCTTTGCCTTGTCTTATGTCTAAAGTTGTGGGGATTTTCAAGTCTCTCCTCATAAATTGTCGTTGTCATTAAAATCTACCTTTTATGAGTGTAATAGCTTATAATGTTCTCATACATATATAAGACTTTGGAGTACCTCTACCAAAAAGGTGTACCTATAAAGAAATTGAGATAGGTTGATAGGAATAAAGGACCAAGAGTTATAGGTGTACTCTTTTAGCTTTGCAAAAGGCTTAATTAAAATTAGGGTTTGTAGACTTTTGCTTTGTTTCTTTTTTTTTTGGTTTATAACTAATGGGAAACTTTTGGTGTTTGAAAAAAGTTTTTTTGCTCTTTCTTTCTCTGTTAAATCAGGCTTTCATCAAATTGATTTCAGTTTGAGCGAAATAACTAGATTCGACCTTAACTTTCGCAAAGGAGTAAAAAATATTCAAAGAATTTAAAGCGAATTACAGAAGGGTTATTCAAGAGGAATGTTTGAAGTTTTTTTTTTTGGGTTTGACAAGTTCTTCTATCATCAGTCATTAGTTGGTTCAAAGAAATTATAGCTTTTTAGTATTTCTTTTTAGCCAATTTAGGTATGGTTACAAAGTCAAAGTGCATTTTAATGTAAACTTTTAATGTTAACTTTGGTTTTGGAAAGAAAAAGACGACACACGGTAGACGTATCCTTGCAAATACTATTTCTATTTCTGAGAATTTGAGAATACCTTGAAAGATAGTTTATTTTTGTTAAAATTTATTCATTTGCAAGTACAGTGTACACATTCACTAAGGGACTGTGTGAGTAGGTACTTTTCGACTAAAAACAAATTTCAATTTTAAATATTATATGCTTTTATGCTATTTGTTGATGTATACAATGATGAAAAGGAATTTCATATGTATAAGCTTCTTTAATTAATATTAAGTGCACGCAGATTTTTGTTATTAATTTCGAAGAATACAACCAACATTATCGTTGTTGTGTATAATGGTTGATGCAGGCAAAGAATTGCATACACTGCAGAAAAAAGAGGTTATTTTTTAAGAAAAAATTGGGCAAAGAGTCCAAAATAAAATAATAAAATAAAAATAGACAGAAATTATTTATTTAAAAAATATTCACAGAAATCTAAACAAACATACTCGTACATTTTATGGAGGGCTAAGAGCTGAAGCGAACCAAGTCCCAAAAAGTGACTTCGGAGATATAACGAGTTATACGTTTCCATTAGAGCTGTAGCAAATCGTATGTATTCGTTACTAAAATGCGGGTATTTGCTTCAGTAACGAGTAACGAAACGTTACTTTCTAAACAGTATCGTTACTCGTATGTTTCGTTACTGGGTACTGAAGTAACGAAACAAACGAGATACGAAACATACGAGTTACGAACCCATTCCAATTTCTAAATACTAAATCATCCGATATATGAGATACGAAACGAAGTGATACACTCAATTTGTCGCATTTAGCATCTCGTATCGATATCGTTACCGTAATCGGAATGCTAACTCCAGATAATTATCTGGAGCTTACTTTTGACTCGATAAAACAGTAGTGAGAAGGTATCGTTGTGTTATCGATAAATAATTTATACAGAAATATTAAAAGAGACGTTTTAGCGTTTTCTCTATGTGGCCGAAATATACCTATGCCGCAACCAATGTGTTTATGACCTTTTTGTTAATGGTCTTGAAATGTAACTTAAGAATTTACAAAAGTTTTTTGGTTTTTTTCAAAAAATTTGTTTATTTTCAGTGCAAAATTTTCAACTTAAAAAAAGCAGAGAAAACGAGGTTTGAAAATCACTCTCAATAGAAAAAAAAAATGAAAAATTGTTCGACATGGTGTTGTATTAAAGTGTTAATATTCCGAGATATGCGCGATGTACTTTTGAAATAGAGGTCTCTAAAGAATTGTGATAAGATTACTGAACGAATATAAACATACAATTACCAAAGTTTTGTCGAAAAATTAGGAAAACATTCAAACAAGTTTCCACGTTTGATTAAAAAAAAATCGAAAAAAATCAGTATACTACCTTCAAACTCTTATGACCTGAGAACGCCACAACTAAAATTAATGTTTATGGCTTTAAAATGTAGCTTAGATTATACAAATTGTGTTTGGTTTTTTTTTTTCAAAAAAAAAAAAAATTTTACACTCTTATAGGTACCAAAACGTACGAAACATATTTAAAATACCAAACATACGAAACGTATCAAATACATGAAATATACGAAATGTACGAAACATACGAAGCATGTGAAAGTAATGAAAGAAACGAAACATACGAAATATACGAAAAATACGTAAAAATAGCATACGAAAGTAACGAGTAACGATATTATTGATGCGGGTACTAATTTTGTCGTTACTTTTACAGCCCTAGTTTCCATTGAATCGTATGGTGAATATTTTTTTTTTGAAGAAATGACAATTTGAATCGTAATACTATTGGATCAAATTAATGAAAGACCTTAGTAGAGTCAAACCTTGCGCAGATTTTGGCACTAGATTTGGATTTTTTTTACTTGGTCCGTTTCAGCTGTGAAACTTCCTTATAATGCTTGCTACTAGCTATGAAGTAAATTTTCTGCGAATCTGCACCGCAAGTAACTCGAATATGTTTTGTTTTTTTTTCTTTATTTTTAATGCACATTTGTTACATACGAGTATATTTTAGTAGATATTATATTGTAGTAGGTATAGACTTATATCAGTAATATACTAAATTATTCATATCGTAATATCGCAGGTAAACATAAGGAAGTCGAGGTACAAAATTATAAAATCTTGAAAAAAGTTGACTTTAAGTCAAGACAAACATGTTTGACCTTTTCAATCGTGACACATTACATTTGCGGATACATATATGTATGCTTTCTAGATCTTATAAAAATTTCATGTTTGTTCTAAGATTTATATAAAAATTGGATCCGACCACATCTGAACTCGCTCACTTATGAGTCAAAAAAATATCTATATTTAATTCTTTCTAGTCTCAGTTTTATTTTCTGTTTGTTAGCTCTTAAAGTTTTTAGTTTTACTCTAGAAAAAAGTGTTACGCATACGCCACAGTGACTTAATCGTAAATAATAAAACTGAGCCAGAAATCAAGATAAGCTCCATCATATATTTGGTTCTTTTTGGTTTTATTTCTACAATTATAGTTAAAATATAGTAGAATTACAGTTTGTAGAAGATAGTCCAATACTAATTACTTTAAAATTAAATCATAGTTTTTTCCAGAAAACTCAGTTTTTTTTTTGTAAAAAAAAACTCATATTTTGTTCAGTTTTACTTTCAATTTTACTTAAAAGAAGTTTAATTACACTGGTCTGCAAAATTTATCTTTTTTTCTCCTTCAAAAAATTTTTTGAAACTATGAAAAATTTGACTTTCCTGAATCTAAATTTGGTTTCAGAAAAATTCTAGCACGTACCATTTTTTTTTTTAATGATTTTTTTAAAATATGAGTAGATTGTAGAAAATAACCCTTTTAGATTCGCTTGACCTTGTACAAAAATAAAACTATTATTCATATTAAGCTCAAATTTGGAGAAACTTATTTCTCATAACATGATCTGTCATATGACACCAAATTTGCATTTATTAAGACAAGTTTAAACACATTTTAAGATACTAATTGACAAAAACAGCAAAAATATCGAAATCCTGCAGTTTTTAGTAAATCCCACATGAAAAAAAAACACCTTAATTAAGGAAAATGTAAAATATCAACGCTCATTATGTTTAAAAAGTCAAATATGTAAAGAAAACCGTAATAAAATTCATTAAACATAATTTGTACGTGTTTTGTAATATTTGATACTATTTTTGTATTTAGAAATATCTTATTTGTAATAAACCATTCGATAAACTGTCTTGTAAACCTTCAGATTTGTTTCTCCTAGAAACAAAAGTATACTTTTCTTATAGTTTTTGATGTGCTGATTTAGAATCCGAAGTAAAAAAAATCTATCACGTCAGGATTTTGAGATATTCGCATTAAATGATCACAAAATCAAGTTTTTTTTTTAGAAAATCTAAAAAAAAAACTACTATATCTCAAAAACCAGAGCTGACCGAAATTTTTCGAGTTCGTATTTAAAATCAGCATTGAGAAGTATACTTTTGTTCTAGGAAGAAAGATGACAAATCTACTAAACTTACTTAAATTAAGATATCTCGGAGAAGAAAAGAGAAGAGATTTCTTTCATAAACCCTATCAAATTTAATTGAAAAAGATTACATTATGCCAAAATATTTCTTCGAAAACAGCAAAAAAATGGGTTTTTGAGATTTCTTAACGGGAATATCTAAAAAAAACTTGATGTGCTTGGCCAATTCTGGCTTCGGATTCGGAATCAGCATACAAAAATCCTTTAGAAAAGTATAGTTTTTTTAAAAGGAGGATTTCCTTGCAGACCAGTGTTATTTACTTAGGTTAAAAACTTGTTATCTTAAAATGGAATTGCATGGATTGAACCACTTTAATTATGAGCAAAACATTTAATTTTTCAATAATATTATGATACTATTTTAAAGCTGCATATAGTTACATAACTAAGATACAGAAAAAAATTATTTGAAGAAAATTTATTATTTTTAGAGCCAATTTTTCAATCTTCTAATAAACAGTCAGTTAACTGTTTGACGAATAAAGTTGTTAGGCTCATAAACAATCAGATAAAAACATTGAATTTTTCAATCAAGAATAATTTATTCTACAGAATAACAAAAAAAAATTGTCAAATTAAAAAATATTTAAAATTAAACGTCATTTTTATACATGATTGTTTTTGTTTTCTTGTTTTCCACTGTATTTTTTTCAAAATTCTTTCAAAACAGCTTTGACAACTGACACAATATTTTTATTGAGATTATTCCTTAGAATAATTTTATTCGTCTCTGAAAGAAGCAGATAGATTTATTCTTAGGAATAAGCTATATCTGCCTGTTGAAAAATTGATTTTTTCTCTATCCTTAGGAATAAGTACTAACTGACTGTTTAACTGACTATTGAAAAATTGGCCCTTAATCAAAAAAAAATATAAGAAATGTATATAATTTATTATGTATTACAATTTATTTATACCTACATAATGTACAATATTCTGACAGAAATGTAAGTTAACATTAAGGGCGAAATTCAGAGTCGTCACTCAAGTAAAATTTTTTCTCAAGCACAAGTCTGAAATGAGTTTTCTGAGTGTTTGCTCAAGCATTTACTTCAAAATTTCCTCAGTTGGTATTCACAAGCTAAAATTAAAGAAACCCTTAGGTTTTCTTAACGTAAGTGGGCCAAACGCAAGAGCAAAATGTTCACTTGAGTAAAATTTTTACTTGAGTGATGACTCTGAATTCCGCTCTAAGAAACAAACGTTAGAGTTGAAAATTTGAAAGCTTTATTATAATTTTGGAAATGTATTATCTCTGATCCAAGTCACTTAAAATTTAAAAAAACCAAAAGATTCATTTTCAGGATAGACGAATGCAGGTAATGAACGAAGGAATAGGCAAAATTTTAATTTTTGAAAAAATGGCGGCTTTCCAAAGAAAAAAAACATTGTTTTCCACGAAAATTTACACTTTAAAGTGGCCTTAAATTATTGCCAAAAACCTTTTTCCTTCGTTCATTACCTGACAAAAGTATCTAAAAAAAATTGTGTTAAAATTTCAAGCCGATTACTCCAGCCGTTTCGGAGAAATTTTGCTCACCGCCAGAGACCTTTTTTTTGGAGGTCCCCTAGGAGATCTACTACAAAAATAACGGAACCCAATATTTTTTTAAATACACAGCGAATTCTTTTAATACATTAAATTTGCTATATGGATATGTATTCTTTATGTTTATATAATTAAATGCCTTTTCACAAAAAATCCACAAAAAAGAAGGTTTTTTTTGCACTTACAACTAGATATAACCCCTTAAGAGATTTGGGCAGTTATTCCACACTCTTACCCAAAATTACCTCCTATTTACTTTTGTAGTAATACCCCTGTATTTTATTGTTAATGCTTTCAAAATCTAGTTCGTATTTTTGTGTGTTTGTTTATTTCATATCAAGTCGAAAAAATGCTAAACAGCAGCAATATACTATCATCCAAAGAAAACATAAACGAAATTTAACAACTCAAGCTCTGAAAGCATATATGTATACTAGGGTGTGTCAAAATGCTAAAGTATGGAATTTTCAAATGTAATAGCTTTTAAAAGTTGCATTACTTATCAAAAATAAATTCTGCGTTTACAATTTTCATTTTAATTCATATCTTTGGCTCGATCAAAATCTAGGAAGAAATCGAAGAAATTTGAATTTTTAGAGATTTTTTAAATATGTTTTTTTTTTACTGCGCCGTTTAAATACAAAAACAAATTTTTAAATATATATCTTTATAAGAAAAAACTTTTAAGCTTATATTTGTTGAAATTGAACACTTAGTAAAGAAGCTGTGAAATAGTACTCGAAGAAAAAAATCATTTTTTCATATAAAACCATTTTTTTAATAACAACTTCAACCGATTTGAGCGAGCCAAAGACGAACGATATTATAATTTTTACATATTATTAAACCTTAGACCCTAATCCTTTGACCACTATTACATTGCAAAATTAGGGTACTTTTTTTCGGCCATACAAAAGTGACACACCCTAATGTATACCTATTACTATTTTTTTTGTTCTTATTTTCAGAATAAAAAAGAAAAAAAAGTAGAACAAATTGACAGTAATTTCCAATTATTTTATTCAATGCTTGGTACTACCTCTTTTAGCGCAAATGACAACTTGGAGTTGTCTATTCATTGCACGAGTTAAATTTGTAACGTCTTGTTGTAAAATATTCTTCAACTCTTCTTTTACTTGTTGATTTCAGCTGATCAAGATTGCTTTGAGGTATATTCCGGCCCCGACTACACCCTTTCCATCACTTCGCTTATAACATTGCAGATGACTCTCATATCCTTTTATTTTTAACTGGAATTTATCTATGCAGATTAATTGGGTCCAAATTGGGTGTATTTCAATTTTATCACGAAAATGATAGACCTTAAACTTATGAAGATTCTTTAAGACCTTATTTGTTAGCTTCTATCTGCTAATTAGAGATTTGTGTTTAATTTTGGATCGATGTGTCTAAGTTAACAACAAAATTCCATTTTGAACTCGTTGAAGCATTGTGGTTGACAATTATAGACGTTTCATTGGCTACATAGTGTAGTTAAATGCAATTAGTGTAGAAAATTAACCACACCAGAATTAGAACAAATCTCCTAATTTGCAGTGGTACACCACCAACACATATTTCTCTAAACTTAACCCATCATCATTTCGGTTAAAAAGCAATTAAACACAACACCAAAAACCTTAAGCCTTTAAACACCAAGAACTTGAAAACCCAACCATGCAAGAAGAACTTTATTTTTTCTAAGTGTAAGCAATGTCAGCACCAATGTGAGAGTATTCATGTCTCACCTTATTAACTTTTCAGCATCACATCACTTAAGTGCAACCCATATGCACATATTGTTACACACAGACAGAGACACTCATATTAACAACAATCCCCTTGCAAAGATGCATTATATTGCTAGCTGGCTTTTAAGCATTATGCATGACTACATCTGCCTTCCTCTGCTGGAAATTACAAAAGACTAAAGCTCAAGTTGCGAGCATATATTACAATTTAAGACAATGAAAGCCTCATTGACCTAATGACAAGCACACCAAGTTTAAACAGAATATGCATGTCAGATTTGAAGCCTATTGAGGTCTCCTCCAACAACACGCACCGCACCAGCATTTCCCAACCACATTCGTACAATGTGGTGAGCTGTCGCATGGAATCATCGAAATAATTGCTTTGTTGCATCATTTTCAAAATACACTCAATAGGTTAACGTTTATAGGAGCTTATATGAATGCATAAGTTCTCAATAACCCAAAACGCACATCAATCACAACCACACACAAGTCAAGTCTTTGAAGATACATATCGAACTTCGAGCTGTGCGGACGTGTCCCCTTGTGTCTCTCTCGATATTAGTTGTTTGATTTAAAAATAAAAAATAAAAATGACTGAAACTTGTGCAAAGTGCAACTTAGATCTAAATGTCGATGTTGTTTTATGTGGTGGCATTTGTGGTATGAAATTTCACGGAAAATGTGCGGTTTCATCTGAAACTTCATTAAAATTCTTAAAATCAACCACAAATTTTTTCTGGAAATGTAATGCATGTGCAAGTGTACCAGTTCTTGGTTTTGTGTGTAAGGTTAATGAGCTTGTTAAAACTGTGCAATCATTACATAGTTATTTAACACACCCACAATTTTCTGCTGACATGATGAGCGCATTATCAATAATTAAAAATCTCTCTAATGTAAAATCTGACTTCGATTCTCTTAATTCTAACGTGAATGCTCTCTTAAATTCAGTGCGTAGTAACGGAATTGAGGAAAAAGAGAAAGAACAGCTCTCTAAATGTCAAAGTGCTTGCTCCACCAACAGTGCACCTAATTTGACTCATACAACCGTAGCAAAACATGGTGATGATAGTGCAGTGTTAAAGAATTCTGCCCCTTCCCTGCCCATAACCCTAACATCGAATGTGGATGCTATTAACCCAGAGCAATTCCATGATGTAAACAAAGATCTGAATACTGTACAAAAAAATCAAAACACACGTAAAAGAAATAATAGAGTTTTTACTGTGGGTGTTGATGACCCACATAATGATATAAGTGTAGTTACACCCACTAAATGGTTGTATTTGTCAAAATTTGAAATTTCAACCACTGAAAATGCATTAATAAAATACATTGCTACAAAACTAAACATTAACGAAAATGAGGTTAAGTGCTTTAAATTAGTAAAAAGTGATGTAGATATTTCCACTTTAGCGTATGTTACTTTTAAGGTTGGAATTCCTGCTAATAGACTTGAACTAGCCCTAAATGCTAATAACTGGCCATCGAATGTTTATGTATCAAACTTTATTAATCGTCCAAAAAACTTCGTGAGATCCAAAACAAACCACGTCCCTGTATAACACCTACGCTTACCTCACCCCCCTCATCGCCTTCAGTTTATCCTACACCGCCCAAACCATCATCATCAGCAAATGTAGTGCAAAAACATACCATTCTGCCCTCTCTTTACCCACCACCACCGTTACTATCAGCTCCTCCAACACCTGCTAGAACATCATCGTTAGCTGATAATGTGCATAAATCTAACATTCATGCATCTCTTTACGCTAAAAGTAATCTGAGTGTATACTATCAAAATATGGGTGGTTTCTCGTCAAAGGTAAGAGACCTCGCTATCTCTATTGATGCTTCGAATTATGATATATTTGCTTTTACTGAGACCTGGTTGCATGAGCATATTTTGACGGAAGAACTTTTTGACCTCTCTTTCTTCTCTGTTTTTCGTCTTGATCGGTTTGACATTAACAAAAAGCGTGGAGGTGGTGTATTGGTTGCAGTTCGACGCTCTATAATTTCTTCAGCTGTTGATCTGGATGTCGTGTTCGATGAGAATCGATTGAATATTGAACAAGTGTGTATCAGTGTGTCTTTTGCTGGTATCAAGTTTCTCCTTTTCATCAGTTATATCCCCCCTGGGAGTACATCAGCTGTCTACAAAAAACATTTTGATAATATTGACAGAATTGCCACCTTGCCTGAATATAATCATTATTATATATGTGTTATTGGTGATTTTAACTTGCCAAACTTAATTTGGTCTGAAAATGATGAATGTAAACTTGTTCCTTTGTCCATAAATTCAGATATTGAAGTTATGTTAATTGATTACCTTTTTTCTTTGAATCTAAATCAAATTAATAACATTGTCAACTCTATAAATAGATTATTGGATTTAGTATTTATTTCTGATGATTTGAATGTAAATCTTTCTCAAACAATTCCTTTATTAAATAATTCTGAGCACCATACTGCTATAAATTTTTATATATCCAATTATAATTATGAAAATTACAGTTTATATAATGCTTCTAACTCACTTGAACGTAAATTCAATTCAAATAACTTGAACATGATTAATTCTCATTTGATTAATTCTCATGATTAATTCTCATTAAACTGGAAATCTGAATTCCAGAACAATAATTTATCTGCTAACTTTATTAAATTTAGGAACATTCTGAGCGATACTTTAAACAATTTTGTGCCTTTGGTCCATAAAAAGTTAAATTCTAGCCCTAAGTGGTATAATTATCGACTTAAGAAGCTTAAAAATGCGAAAAATCTTGCTCATAAACGGTATAAAAAATCAGGTTCCCTGGTTGACTATACATTTTTTTGTCGTCTGAGGAAAGAATTTGTATTCCTATCGAAATTCCTTTATTGCAACTATGTACAGTCAATCGAGTCAAATTTGAAAACGAATCCAAAACAGTTTTGGAAATATATTAATTCAAAGCGTAAAAGTGTAGGGTTTCCATCAACAATGCATTTTAATACAATGTCGTCTTCTGAGCCAGTTGAAATTGCCAACTTATTTGCAGATTACTTTCAAAGCATTTATAATTCAGCAAGCACAGTTGGGGTTGATGACAATTATTTGCAATTACTTCCATCATTTATTGAATGCTACGATTTTAAAATTAATATTGATGATGTTTTAAAATTATTGAGTGAGCTTGAGCCCAATTATAAGCCTGATATTTTAGGTTTCTTTCCCATTGTTTTGAAACACTGTGCCGAAAATCTTTCTACTCCTTTGACAGATTTGTTTAATCAATCTTTATCCAGTGGCGTTTTTCTTGATGATTGGAAATTCTCTGTAATAACTCCTATTTTTAAATCTGGCAAAAAAGATGACATATCCAACTACAGACCCATAACAAAGCTCTCCATCATTCCAAAAATGTTGGATTGTCTTGTTAAGAATCTATTTGTTGATCTTATAAAGGGCCATGTCAGTGATTTTCAGCATGGATTTTGGAAGGGAAGGTCGACTATTTCGAATTTGGTTGAGTTCACAAATTTTTCGATTAATGCTCTTGAACGACATAAGCAAATTCATGTTATTTACACCGACTTCACAAAAGCGTTCAGTAGAGTAAATTTAAAAATTCTACTGCAGAAGCTTGAGGCTTATGGTATTCGTGGTGCACTACTGTGTTGGTTGAAATCATATTTATATGGTCGCAAACAGTTTGTCGTTGTTGATGACATACGCTCTAAAGAAATACATGTCACCTCAGGAGTTCCAGAAGGGAGTCATTTGGGCCCCCCTTTGTTCTTATTGCATGTGAATGATGTACCTGATATTTTGAAATTTTGCAAATGTCTCATATTTGCAGATGATATTAAATTCTTTGCTGTTATTTCAAGTGTTAGTGATCGTCTGCTTTTGCAAAATGATCTTAATTCGTTTTGTATATGGTCTAAGCAAAATGATCTACAACTCAATGTTGAAAAATGCTGTTCTATGTGCTACAATCGTTGCTTATATCATATTATTCCATCATATTCACTAAACAATGTTCAAATCAAAATTGTTCATGATGTTAAAGATCTTGGTGTTGTGTTTGATGAACAACTCACTTTCCAACCACATATTAACTCTATAATATCGAAAACCAACTCATTGTTGGGGTTCTTGAAAAGAAATTCCTCTGAGTTTACTGATCCTTATACTTTAAAATCATTGTATTGTAGTATTGTTAGACCCTCATTGGAATATGCATGCGTTGTATGGAATCCAACTACTCAAAATGATATTAATAAGATTGAAAGGGTACAGAAGAACTTCTTACGTTTTGCATTAAGAAAATTTTTTGGTAATACTAACTCTAATATTCATATTTCATATCGGTCCAAATGTCTTTTGTTAGGAATACAATCTCTTGAATCGCGAAGGGAGATGTACAGCATAATGTTTGTTAGAGATGTTATGTGTAGTTTTGTTGATTCTTCAAATTTGCTTGCCCTAATAAATATATATGCTCCATCCAGAGTATTAAGATCAAGGCCATTATTATTTGAAGTTTCGCACAGAACTAATTATGGTTTTCGTGAACCGATATGTCATTGTATAAATTTATTTAATGAAGCATATTATTGCTTAGATATAAGCTTCAACAGAAATGTCTTTAAAAATTTATTGGTAACTTTTTTAACACATAAATGTAATACTTTAAATTAATAAATATTAAGATAAATATTGTACTATAAGTATCTCCAAATCTGTAGATTAATAATCGTAGATAAATAAATAAATGAATAAAGTCCTTGGAGTATTATAGAATAGCTTCAATACAAAATAGACACGCTTGAACGCGCCATTCCCTTCAAAACCTTCTCTAAACACGCAATAGGCATGTTCTTGATTTTCCAGACCCTTCCCTTATAATTCCACCCTGAACTTCGGACTAATTTAACTTTTAATCGTGAAACTTAGGCAGTTAAAGTGATTGCGGAGCCGGAATATGCTCCTGGATACAAACTTTTTCTTTTGTTAGGCATCAATCAAACAGACCCTCTCATCGACCGATGACCAAAAGTTGGAGGAGGTCTCGTATAACTCTGACCTTTTATCCCTTCCGGTTAAACCCTTCTTCACAATCACAACTGAGCGCCAAAAATTGTATTTAAAAAAAATATAAAAAGAGGCTTTTCAATGGAATTGGGTGTAACGTGCTCTCTCCCACGCTTCTTCCATTCAATTCGAATGCCCGTAAAAACTGGTGGTTATAAAGGGAGGACCGTTATGAACTTGGGTCGAGTGTGCGACAAGTCTCAAAAAGCTTTCCGCCAATTGGCCTACTCTCTCTCATGGTTAAAGCTTTAACTCTAGTGACCCATTTCCCTAGAAAATGAGAAATTCATTTATTTACCCCTTTTTCAGTGAGAACCGTTTCGTTTTGAGGGGAAATTTTTAGTTCCCCCTTTTAATGACTGTCATGCCATATAGCCTAACCTAACCAAACCATCCCTATGCCGGCGGTAAAAACGGATTACGAAGCTCTTGGGATCCATTTCTAATGGGGAACATGGAGGCGATGTGTGTGGAATTGTGTGGATATATATGAATGTGTGAGACGTGTGGAAATGTACGTTTATGGGCCATGAATTGAATTCCGTTGATTGCTTAACAGTGGTTCAATATGCTTCCGCCTTCATCCGGGGTCCATGACAAAGGTTACCATAACCATAAAAAAAAAGGACTAAATAGTGTTTGCATTGGAATAGTCGCCTAGGGGCCATGGTGATGGTGAGCTTTGTATAATGTCTCTTTTTCCATATCCTGCCTGTGAGTTTTTTCCTCGGCGTTCACACTATAACGGACGGGAGGAATTGGTGAACAACAACCGACTGACTCGACGCGACTCGACATTGGGGAGGTATATTGCTGGCTGACGATGAGCAAATCTAATAAATTCAGTTTTGGAAGCTTTTTTGGAGTCACTTCTTCCCCATCATTAAAGGGGGACAGGACTCACGAGGCGAAGCGAGTTCACACGGCCGACAATGATGATGATATTTGGGGATTTATCATACTTAAAATTCAGATCAGCATGTGATAGCCGAGCTATAAAGTTGACGGCAACGTTAAGGGTCTGTAATTTTGTGGCATGCACCAAACCCATCATCATGGAGCTTAATGAATTGAGGTTTTGTTTTTAAGGGAACGCATTCACTTAAGTGCATCTGGTACTTGGGCGTAACGGACTTTAGAACTTTTGTGTTTTTTCTTCTCTTTCTTTTTTAATTTTTTTTTGTTTTAAAACAAGTGCTACGGTTGGGTGGTTTGTATACGGTGATTCAATGTGTGGTAATACACTCCGCTTCAACTGAATAAGCACACAAATTTTCAAAGGTATTTTGTCCATTTTTTCCTAAGATTGAGCTTTCATGTATTTTTTGATGATGTTTACAGTTAGCCTGCGATGTTGAGAAACCAAATCAGAAAGAATAATTCTCAAAGTACCGCTATTTTTTTTCGTGTTCTCTTACAAAGCGTCCCATATGGAAAAATGCAGTTTTTTTTTTGCGTCAACTGAATAGACACACGGTCTTTCAAGGTCAATATCTTCGTTGTTTATGAGAGTTTTGAGGTGTTTGGCATACCAAATCAAAGGTTGAAATGTTCTCAGTGAGATTTTGTCATTTAATTAAAATTAAAAAAAAAAGTAGTAGATTAAAAGCTTTGAATACTGTTGACAGAGCTAAAATTAATTTGTTAACGGAACAAGTACTGACCGGGTCTGCTATAGCTACCAAAATTGATCGGAGTTTTAGTGTGTTGCCTATTCGTACCTCAAAAATAAAAGTTCGTATAGCAAAAATATGAATTAAGGTAAAAAACGGCAAAAATAGCAGTTAATCGACGAGAAATTTTGAGATCTGCCTCCAATTCATTTGACTCTGGGGCAAAAATCAAACAAAAAGCTGGTGTTTGTGCAAGTGTTTCAACACTCCGCAGAGTAATTAAGAGCACGGATCATTTTAACCCATTAAAAGTCCAAAAGAAACCAACTTTAAACAAGCAACAAAAAGGTATTCGTTTAGAATTTTCTAGACTCCATATGAGCTGGAAAAATGAGTGACTCAAAGTGGTTTTTTTCGTTTGAAAAAGGTCAATTTTGATGGATTCATAATTGAAGTCATCGGGACTTCAATTATGAATCCATCAAAATTGACCTTTTTCAAATGAAAAAAACCACTTTGAGTCACTCATTTTTCCAGCTCATATGGAGTCTAGAAAATTCTAAACGAATACCTTTTTGTTGCTTGTTTAAAGTTGGTTTCTTTTGGACTTTTAATGGGTTAAAATGATCCGTGCTCTTAATTACTCTGCGGAGTGTTGAAACACTTGCACAAACACCAGCTTTTTGTTTGATTTTTGCCCCAGAGTCAAATGAATTGGAGGCAGATCTCAAAATTTCTCGTCGATTAACTGCTATTTTTGCCGTTTTTTACCTTAATTCATATTTTTGCTATACGAACTTTTATTTTTGAGGTACGAATAGGCAACACACTAAAACTCCGATCAATTTTGGTAGCTATAGCAGACCCGGTCAGTACTTGTTCCGTTAACAAATTAATTTTAGCTCTGTCAACAGTATTCAAAGCTTTTAATCTACTACTTTTTTTTTTAATTTTAATTAAATGACAAAATCTCACTGAGAACATTTCAACCTTTGATTTGGTATGCCAAACACCTCAAAACTCTCATAAACAACGAAGATATTGACCTTGAAAGACCGTGTGTCTATTCAGTTGACGCAAAAAAAAAACTGCATTTTTCCATATGGGACGCTTTGTAAGAGAACACGAAAAAAAATAGCGGTACTTTGAGAATTATTCTTTCTGATTTGGTTTCTCAACATCGCAGACTAACTGTAAACATCATCAAATAATACATGAAAGCTCAATCTTAGGAAAAAATGGAAAAAATACCTTTGAAAATTTGTGTGCTTATTCAGTTGAAGCGGAGTGTAGTTCCTAGTTATTTTTAAAGAGAGTGCGAGGCAGGTGAAAATTTTTAAGTGCATGTTTTTTGAATAACACACAGAAATGGATTTTTACTTTTCTCTCCGTTTTTTTTTTTTTTTTTTGTTTTCTTTTTACTAAGTTTTTTTTTTTTGTCTGTTAGGATAACTTTCATGTAGATGAACTTAACATGATGGATGGCTTGAGTTTTTTTTTTTTTGTAGAATTCTCTGTTAACTGCTTCTAAAGTTATTCTGACATTAAGTGTATGGATGAAAATACTTCAGGAAAAGTGAAAAAAGTTTAACAGATTTAAAAGTTAAATGTAAAAACAATGAAGTTTTTTAAAAAATTAAATGTTATTGCAAAATGATTATGAAGATATTTTTAAATAATACATACTTCAATTAAAAACCATTATATATTCGTTTATAAAAGCTTATAAGTTTATTCATTGTGGTAGGGAAAAAGGGATAAGAGTGCTAAAAATATTTCATAGATGTAAGTAGTTCGTGGGAGTATGCAGGAGAATGTTGGTTGATTAATGAAAGCAAGTAGGTATTTGAATTATGTTTGAAAAAAAAAAAAAAAAAACATAAGTATTTCACGAAACAAGTAGCTATTTTATTAAGTTCTTATTTATGATGATCAGTTTGAACCCTAAATATTTTCTTAACACTAAGTGTGCGTGTTATAAGTTAACAAGAATGGAATGGAGATGGAACTTATTCATGACGATGAAACTCTTATAGACTTTGGCGATTCCTCGTATGTGACAGTACCCTTTAAAATATGAGTTTCTGGGTTGCTTCGCTGACATATTTGGAGTTACGAGGTTTCCTTATGAGACCAACGATATGAGGATATGAGAACAATAGTGGCGTAACCCACTTTTTTTCAAAAAATTTGGGTCTTTTTATATATCTATTTAAAAACAAAAAAAGGTTTATGCACTCAAAACTAGATGGCACTCAAAAAAGTGTTCTTTTTAAAAACCCTTGTATCTTAAATCTCTCGTAGCTTAAAACTGATTTTTATGGTTTACGCCACTATTGTTTTCATAGCCTCAAATATCTGTGAGTAAATTTTTAATAAAATTGGCTTATCCTTTATGCATTAAAAATATACGATATTAACTATTAACTAAAAAATATGTCAATTTTTGAAAAAAAACATGATCCTGAACTTTGCAGTCAATTTGTCTGCTGAGGTTTGGACAGCCACCAAAGTCGCAAAACTCGTCTGATTTTAAAAAATTAAACGCCTATCGCTTCGATTAATCAAAATCTAGGAGCGATATTGTTGAGTTTTTTTTTATTTGTCCTTAAAAAAAGTTATGGCCACTTTAATAATTTTTAAATAAAAAAATAATTTAAATGAATCAAAAACTTTTCTGAGCTATCGTGGTTAAGAAAAGAACAAATAGATAAAGCTCAGAAAAGGTTTTAATTCATTAAAATTAATTTTGTATTTAAAAATTATTAAAGTGGCCATAACTTTTTTTAAGGAATATACAAATGGTTTTTGGTTTTTTGTGAAAAAAAAAAATTTGCATCCAACATGGATGCCATGCCATACCGAAAAGTTTTTTTTTGTAAAAAAAATAACAAAAACGTGAAATGAGAATCCAAATTTTATAACATTCTATACAAAAAGCAATGTCAATCTGAAAATAGCTATCAAGCGAAAGTTATTTCATAATTTTTTGACGAAAACAATTTTTTAATTATGTTTTTAAGTTAACCACATAAATAATTTAAGCATTTATTTTTTCATTTTGTCAGACGACTATTTAAAGGATTCGCTCCGATTCTTTGAAAGCAATTTTGCTCCTACAGCTTTAAATATAACGGTAAATATGTGAGACTAACTAACAGTTAATGAAGATACAAAGCTACTGAAGTTTCTTGACGATTTCTTAAAAATTCGTATTTCTGACAAAATTTTAAATGAATAGAAGGCGCTATTCTAAATTGATTTGGTTAACTTCAGAAATAAAAACCATTGCTTTCGTCCAAAAAATTATGAAACAACTTTCGTTTTGAGCCATATTTTTTTATCGACCAAAAATGTTTTTTTTTTTATTCGAACGCCTGTTATGATCGCGATGTCGAGGGGACCACTTAAGGTTCTCCGGGGTTTAGGTTCTTCAGTTCCTTGTACCAGAAATTATAGAGATATCCTTATTCTTATTTCGCGGTTCAATCGGAATATAGTATGAGCTGCTCCCTTAAAGATAGCAATATCAATAGATCGAGTTGGTTATGCTTAAGTTTTTGGAAGATGGTATATTTTTAACAATTAAGCTTCCTTGGATCTTCGAAATGCATCCAAAATGTATTATATTTCAAACTCGCCGGATTTTGAAAAATAAACACCCAACAGCCCTATTATAGCTATCAACTATCAAGTAGATACATACTTGATAAATAACAACATTTTTGATGCATTGGTATTAGTGCTATAAACTTTGTTTATTGTGAATAATTTTTTGATATACATATGTATTTTGTATTACGGATATCACCAAAATAGATACACATCAATTTTCATATCAACCAAAAATTCTTGGTTGATACGTATCAAATTCTTTTTTAATTTAGGGCCAATTTTTCAATAGTCAGTTAAACAGTCAGTTAGTACTTATTCCTAAGGATAGAGAAAAAATCAATTTTTCAACAGGCAGATATAGCTTATTCCTAAGAATAAATCTATCTGCTTCTTTCAGAGACGAATAAAATTATTCTAAGGAATAATCTCAATAAAAATATTGTGTCAGTTGTCAAAGCTGTTTTGAAAGAATTTTGAAAAAAATACAGTGGAAAACAAGAAAACAAAAACAATCATGTATAAAAATGACGTTTAATTTTAAATATTTTTTAATTTGACAATTTTTTTTTGTTATTCTGTAGAATAAATTATTCTTGATTGAAAAAATCTATGTTTTTATCTGATTGTTTATGAGCCTAATAACTTTATTCGTCGAACAGTTAACTGACTGTTTATTAGAAGATTGAAAAATTGGCTCTAAAAAATGTCAAATTCAAAAATATTTAAAATTAAACGTCATTTTTATTTATGATTGTTTTTGTTTTCTTGTTTTCCACTGTATTTTTTTCAAAATTCTTTCAAAACAGCTTTGACAACTGACACAATATTTTTGTTGAGATTATTCCTTAGAATAATTTTTATTCGTCTCTGAAAGAAGCAGATAGTTTTATTCTTAGGAATAAGCTATATCTGCTTGTTGAAAAATTGATTTTTTCTCTATCCTTAGGAATAAGTACTAACTGACTGTTTAACTGACTATTGAAAAATTGGCCCTTATTAGTATAGTTAAAAAAATTAGTATTTTTCATTCTATATCAATATTTTATTTTTGAAATTACTTTTTGTTGATGATTTTTTTCTTTTATTGAACCTTTTGCTTTTTACTTTTTTGCAAGGGCCGCCTTTGACATCATCGCCATTGCTAGTCAGGATTTTGCTATATTATTTCCACCATACTTCCCTATTGTTTACTATTTGGTTCCTATATAAAATATTTTAAATAAAAAACAAATTTTATAAAAATTACCAGTTGATGCTCATAATACTGGGGTCGAATCACCGCACACGATTACGATCATACGTTAAAGTTTTGACTATTGCTCTCTCTATTTAATCATTAGAAAAAGAAAGGGACACATAACAACCATACGTTAACCAACGTATGCCGTAGTTCGACCCCTGGTTGATAGACATTATTGACTATCGGATTGATAGTCATAAGTTAAACTAATAATATTATCCATGCATCCGCTTATTAAAAATATTTTCGACAAGCGCCGCCGTCAATTTTAAAGCCCGAATTGTTGCATTTGTGGGTATTTCCGCAGATTTAAATTGAAGATACATAAGTTACGTTTACGCCGCAGTCCCCTTTAAAGTTTCATATTCAAATTTTTTTTTAAAACAACCTTTCAATACTACTAATGGAGGTACATTCTAAGTTGTTTTACAGCCTGCACTTCTTTCGTTTTCTCTTAAACATTTACACTAAATACAACAACAAACGATTGTTTTTTTTTTCAGGTTCAAAAAGTTAAGCAAAACGACTCTGTAAACCAAAATAAATAAATAGTGTTTGTTTATCCATAGCAATCGTTTGTTGTTGTTTTCCTGTAAAATTTTACTAATCGTGGTACTCAGTTCCCGATAAAACACGGCTGGCCTATAGAATCTAACCTTTCGTATTCAAATTTCTAATAAATTCTCTTTTAAACTTACTTGAGTATGTTCAAGATTTTGCCTAAAATACCTTTGAGATCCAGAATGATGTGATGTTACAAAGACCCTTGCCCACATTATCCTAGAATATCCATTACGAAATAAAACACCTTTGTACAATTTTTGATTTCAACAAATTGTAATAATGTATGTATACTTTATTGTTTTTCTTCAAAACTCATAATATTTAATAATTTTTATTTATTTTTTTTTTACACATATACAATTATACATTTCTTATTAATCATAAAATGATATTTGAGTAACAATTACAAATCTTTATAAGATATTTTTATGTAATGTTGATCTTTTTATTGTTTATTATCCGAAAAAATTGTTTAATATATTTTTTAAATTTTTTATAAGTTCTCAACGAGCGATTTTTTTTTGAAAAATTTAGCTAGTTGAAAAGAATACTTTAACTGCTCCCGCCGTAATATTGCACCTGCAATATTCACACCGGCAAGCAAATGAATACACACAAAAATTAATAAAAAAAAAACACAGAAATAACAAAGAAAACAAAAAATACTTAAAAGAAGTAGGTAGTTGGTGTTGTTGTTGTTGTTGTTGTTGTTGTGAAAAGGAAGATTTTTAACAATTACATAATTTTAGGAGAGTACATTTTTTTTAAATTTCATTTTGTATTGCATACTACTTGGAATGCTTTTTTTGTGTTTTTTTTTCGTAGTTTTTATTTTTAATTCTTTTTGAAGATAACAAGAGACAGAGAAATAACAATTTTTTATTCGTTTTTTTTTTATATTTTAACACAAAAAAATAAAGGAAACATTTTTTTTTATTTAATCTTAAATTCTAGGTTTATAAAACGACAGCTCTACTGGCGGAAGATGCCACCGACGACTTTGACACATTGGCGTTGTTGGATGTTGTTTGGAGTGTTTCGTTTTTCTCTTCATGGTTTACCTACTATGGGATTAAAAATAACTAAACATGTAGTATTGTCTTTGGATGTGTGACACGGAAGAAGAGATTATAGAAATCTGGAGGTGGACCATCCGCCGCTGTGCGCGCAAATATATAATATATTAAACTATTTTCACTTTAAATCCTCGAAAAAAAATTGCATTAACATGGCTTATTACACTGTAATTAAATTTATTCCGCTTGTTATAATTACACAAATTATTATAGTTTTTTTTTTTTTTTTGTTTATTTTTTTATGGTAGGATCTTTTTTTTTTAGAATAAAAAGTATGTATTGTTCTTTTTTTTGTGTTTGTTTTAATTTACAGCAACTTTAACAAGAGGAGAATGGTTGTAAAGTGGAGGGGGCTTTGTGCTGACCTTAGTGACGAGAGTCTCTTGGGTAGAATTCCGCGAGGATGGAAGCTGGGATTCGCTTAAGCATTTCCTTGGGGAAGATACGCAGCAACTGCCAGCCGATATCGAGAGACTCGAATACTGTGCGGTTTTCATAGTTACCCTGGAAAATAAATAAGAAATATATTAATATTATGTTATATTCCAGAAAAGTATTAAATTATGAAAAGAATTCTAAGTCAATATGAAGAAATTTTTTAACCTAAGACTAATTATTGTTTTTCAAATTTTTAATTTTTTATTGGTGAAAAGTTTAGCAAATTGTCTGTTAAAACTTTAATATGGTAAAAGTGTGTTTTCAATACAGTCGATGGTCATTCACAATTTTTTTTTTTCTTTTTTACACTTATCAGAGTGCGAGGAAACTTGGAATCTATATATTCAGTTTAATTTTTGTTTTGTTGCGGGTTTCTAGTTGTAACCATTTTTGGTCGCTATATTTAAAAAAAAAATGGTGCCGAAATTTAATTTAAGTATACAATGAGAACATGATTGATAAATTTGTGTGGGCTAAAATATAAAACATGATCTGGGATTATTTTTTGGTTTCAAATAGCCTATAAATCGATTACTTGCTTACTAAATTTGAAATCGTTATTTGAGACCATTTTGGAACTGCGATTTAAAGCCGTAGGACTTTTTTCTGAGATGCTCCAAAAAAAAATATATTCGAATAATACAAGAAAATTTTGGGAGAGAGCCAGACACAAACAACAAGGGCAATTGTGTTGGCATAATGCGATCCTGCGAAAGCATCCAAGGCACATTCATGAAAGGAATTGTTGTAAAGAAGGCCTCACCTTAAATGGCTAATTAGAGAACAACTTCAACCAAATTGAGCCGCGCAGCTTAAGACATTAAGCTAAAGACCGAGCTGGCTGGAGAGTCTTGTTTGTTGAGACCCAGCTCAATCTCAGAGCTTTTATTTGTATCAAATTTGATATTATTGAGGCTTTTGAATATAAAAAAGTTAAAAGGAATCATTGATATTCGTGAAACCAAATCAAAATATTTTCGCGATATCAATATTGAGGACAACAATTTTTTTGTGAGCGGCATTTTATTGCAACAAACAAAACAAAGCACGAGCAATTGATTAGGTCTAATTAAAGAAAAATGTTTAATTAAATAAAGTTATCACTGCTCGCACTTGACAAGGGGATCGCCCTACTGTATATCTATAAACTATGCGATACTTTCAATAGGGCATGTTTTTTGTCATTATCAAAATGATATTAAACAATACGAATGAATCAAGAATGTTATTAAAGGACGGAAGCATTCAACTAAATGTACAATGCTAAGTTTACTGACTAGTACGAATTCAAAATCTACAAAAAAGTACAAAACATCAAGACTATTACTATAACGTCGGTGCAAGGTAAACATTTTAACTTTGATGTTTGTATGTATGCATTTTTCAGATCATTGAAAATCACCAAGTAGAAACGTGGCAGACAAGAGCCAAGTATTTAGTATTTACGAACAAAGCGTAGCGTAGTCAGATGTTTTGAATTTTGTTTGGAATATGAAAACTAAAAGTCAACATTTTATTAAATATTACAAACTGAAATTAAAAATGAAAAAACACAAAAAATAATGTATGCAAAATAATTATTATAATTAAAAATTACATATTTAATTAGTAATATGAAAAATTGGACGATTTTGTCGACGTCTTCGCACAGCGTAAATTGCACCTCCAATTATAAAAAGTATAAGCAAACAACCGGACACAATAGCACAAATAAGAGCGGTTTGTATCATTTTTGTTTAGAAATAACTGATACTAATAGATAACTTGTTCAACTTAACTAGAGCAAATCAATTTCATACTGAACATAGCATCTGCATCGTAAGAGCAAATAACTAAAAAATCAAAGAAAAGAATCAATCAAGACAAAAAGATATCTTATCTTTTAAAGTTCAAACAAAATGATTTACTATTATTTACCATTAAAGATTGAAAAAAAAAGAGAAACTCTACAAAAAATAAATACAAAATAAACATGACTGTTTTTTTTATTATTATTTCTATTTCATGTATTAAAATAAAATTAAAAAAAAAAAAACAACTTCTAACTCAAAAACCAGTGACTACGAATTGATTTCGGCGAACAGATGGAAATTTATGCAGTATTATTAAATTTCGATTTCAAAAGAAAAATTGATAGTAAATCAATGATGAGCAAAAATGATAAAATTGTTTTGAGATTAAATTAATTTAATTAATTAATGATTCATTATTATAAGTATTCACTTTTCATTTGTATCAAGTTTTGACCGACTTTATTGTTATTTATTGACAAAACGATTGATTTATTATGTTCTTGCTTATCAGTTTTCATTTTTGAAATAATGCACCTGCAAAGTTTAATGAGTCAGTTTTTGTTATGATGTACCTACATAACTTTTTATATTTTATGTCAATAAATTTCAGTAAATATTTGGATCACGCTGATTGAACTTAAAAAAGAGGGCATATCAAATATCTTATCTAAGTTTGTGAAACAGTCAAGTAAAAATCAGATCGCATGAATTTCAAGCAGCATAAGATGAAGTATGAGCAGAGTTGGGGAGTAATCATTACATTTGTAATTAATTACTAATTAATTACAATGCAATTACTAGTGGAGTAATTGCATTGTAATCGAATTACTTTCCCATTACAATGGAAATGTAATTCGAAATGCAATTACAATTAAATTACCCTGTAATTTTATTGTAATTAAAACGATGAAATTACAAAAGTAATTGCATTGTAATTAAAATTGTAATTTTAAAGTAATTATATTTTAAAAACAAAATAAAACCAAAATCTAAACCTTCAACATTTCAAAGAAAAACTATGCCACATGCCACATGTAAAGGGTGGACCTACAGGGATGGGAGTTGTACCCAAATGTAGGTTAGAGTCCCCACTACCTTTGGGCATCAAAAATTTTGTATTCATTTTTTTTCTTCAAAATTCCGATATATAGCCGTTGGAAGTTGGGGCGCGAAAAAGCTTCTGGGAGCTGAACGCTTTGACCTAGAGACATGGGTGTGGTGCCATATGAAAGGTTATATTCTCAGCTACCCAATAGTGGCATAATCCGGTTTTTGGATTTTGTTCAAAATTCCGAGATAATTGCGTTTGAAAGTTGGGGTAAAATTTTTTTTCGGAAAATCCCCGAACCTTTCAACGCTCCGCGAAGCTTAACCGCTTGAGAGCAATTTTTGGGAGTGATGCCAAATGATAGCTTGTGTCATGGGCCTACGCTTTGCACATTGTCAGATTTTTAAAAAATCATCTTCCATTTTAAACCACCGCATCATGCCTATTTTTTCAGAATCGGGCTTAACTTTTGTTTGACCTTTAAGTTCTCCCGGTTTGAGAACGCGTGCACCTACAGGGATAGGAGTTGTACCCAAATGTAGGTTGGAGTCCCCGCTACCTTTGGGCATCAAAAAAATTTTTTTCATTTTTTTCAAAATTCCGAGATATAGCCGTATGTGGCAAGTTGCAAGTTCCATGTAGCAAGTTGCATGTGGCAAGTTTCATGTGGCAAGTTGCATGTGGCAAGTTGCATGTGGCAAGTTGCAAGTGGAAAGTTGCATGTGGCAAGTTGCATGTGGCAAGTTGCATGTGGCAAGTTGCAAGTGGCAAGTTGCATGTGGCAAGTTGCATGTGGCAAGTTGCATGTGGCAAGTTGCATGTGGCAAGTTGCATGTGGCAAGTTGCAAGTGGCAAGTTGCATGTGGCAAGTTGCATGTGGCAAGTTGCATGTGGCAAGTTGCATGTGGCAAGTTGCATGTGGCAAGTTGCATGTGGCAAGTTGCATGTGGCAAGTTGCATGTGGCAAGTTGCATGTGGCAAGTTGCATGTGGCAAGTTTCATGTGTTGCATGTGCCAAGTTGCATGTGGGAAGTTGCATGTAGCAAGTTGCAAAGCCATTGTTCCTGATGTACAACACAATACTTCGATCGTCGCCGCGGCGCACACTGGGGATTTTGCGGAAAAAAGTCAAAAATTTAAGGTTCCTCGGAGAATATTTCAATAGTATTTTTAAATTCTAGAATAAAATCTGAATCAAAATCAGAAAGAATTACTAAAATCGGACTTGTAGTTTACTTTTTAGAGCTTTGTAAAGGGACAAGTTGTTGAAAGTATAAAAAAACGAAGTGAAAATACCCTCAAATTAAAGCTGTGTAATTTTTTTTAGCTTGAGCCGACTCATACACTTTTATTTTTCCGTAAAGAAGCCATCGTTTGTCTATTGTAAATCGAAGAAATTATTAATTTTAAAGATGTTAATTATTTTATATAATTATTTAAAGAAAAGAGAAAAAAATGGCTTGATTTTTTCATATTTTTGTATATATTATTTTAGCTACACTTGCCTACAGTTAGAGACTATTAAAAACTTTTTCCTTATGAAATTCCCTTTCAATGAAGGCCAAATTTGGGTGCCACCAGGTGCCACTGCGTTTTTTATTGGCAATTGAAAACTTCATTTGGTCGCAAAAATCATTTTCTTAAAAATTACTTAAAATAACAAAAAAAATATTAAAAATCAATGGTAACACTTACAGTTATAAACGATACTTTTTTTAAAAGCCAAAATATTAGGCTTAATTTGAGTTTTTAAATCAAGTTCTTTAAGTGAATTGTTTTTGAAATAATCGATTTCAAAGTCAAAATTTTGAAAAAAAAAATTAAAAAAAACATATCCAATACTATTTTTGACAAGGCTGGGGATTTGAATTCAATTTGAATGATGAAGAACACTGCCTTAATTAATTCCTTACCAAACACTGAAAACCATATGTTTCTATGCCTTCTAGTTTTCGAGAAAATTGAAAAGTAAAAAACCTCCTTTTTGTCAGATTTTTGTTTTTTTGGCTGCAAGCTTGAAATTCTTATCCGAAAAGACAAATAGAGAAAATAAAATTAATTCGTAATACATTTTTTTACAAATCTACTACAATAAAATTACATTTGATTTTTTGAACTTGGCTCAGAAAAATTAATTTTCGTTATATGTAACTGAAATGTATGTACATAATATATTGAAAACTATTCAAATTAAAAACGAGTGAAAAGGGATTATGCGTCTTATTATTATACATTTTATTAATAATGGGAATTTTAAGCATTTCATGCGAAGATCTAAGCAGAAATCTAATGGAATGTCTCAAGATTTAAATTGAAATTATTATTGAAAAATACAGATCATCTGACCCCTTCCTTTATTAAGAAGAACCAGAGTCATTTAATTGAGGAAAAAATGGCTCTCTTAAAAGAATAAACTTTTGAAAAATTGTGTATAAAATAAAAAAAGTGTTTTTTTTTAATAATTTTTAACTATAATTTGGGTTTTTTATTTTGCGTGGACGTGGACCTCGACAACAGTACCTACTATGAGTTATTCTTTTCCATTTAATGTATTTAAAATCGGTGAGGTGGTTCCAATAATACAAAAAAAAATTTAAAAAAAAAATGCTATAAGTACAAGTAAATTTAGAATCGGAATTCTTTATTACTCTCACAAATTTTTTTAAAAGGGCGTGGCAGTGGGCGGAAATGAATAATAATAATTTCTTACGACGAAAACTGTCATCCCTGAAAATTTCATCCAAATCTATTCAGTGGTTCAGTTTTTATTTAATTTTTTCCGCACTCCCATACAAATTTCCCCAGTGTGCGGCGCGCCGTCGTCACTCCCATTGAAAGATTTTCTTCATTTGCGAGCATAATAAATGCGCTGCGGTGAAATAAGTTATCGGACACAAACTTTGAAAAGTTTGTTTTGCTTAAAGCAATAATAAATTACCAGTAATTTTACTGTAACTTTTCGCGTAATATGATAATAGCTGTGTCTTATTATTCTCGTGATCCAGATCAAATCATATTGTTTTCATTTCTCTTACAAAAAAAAAAGCAGGATCTTGCTTTGTTATTGTATAGCTAACAAAAAAAATGATCTGATCTGGATCACGGGAATAATAAAACACAGCTAATATTAATTAATTTATTGAATGATTTTGTTTCATTTGACTAAAATAAAATGTTTAATTTAATTTAGAAATTAATTTTAGAATTTCAATTACAATATAATTACTTTCAAATTCCAAAATATTTAATTACAATGCAATTACTTTTGTAATTTCATAATGTAATTACAATAAAATTACAGGGTAATTTAATTGTAATTGCATTTCGAATTACATTTCCATTGTAATGGGAAAGTAATTCGATTACAATGCAATTACCCTGTAATTACATGTAATGTAATTAACGATTCGATTACCCAACTCTGAGTATGAGGCTCATGAAAATACAATAGCGGTAATTACTTTGCATAAGTGTGAAAATGGCGCTGACAAACTTTTGATTTATGAAGACCACTTAGAATCTCAAGATGTTTATTTGTTGAGCCATTGGTCGGTTCACTCAATCGTCAAAGCCTTAAAGTGGTTGTACGAGAGTGTCACCTGGATCACTGAAGTGGTTTAGCAGTGCGAGTTAAAAAAAAAACATCGAGAAGAAATTAATGTATAGAAAATAAAATACATCATCATAAATCATAGAAAATAGAATACAGCATCTTACTGATGAGCCCAGCTGTTGTGCCTGGGCGAAACGCATTATTTTGGACTACAGGTCAAAAACAAAACATCAAATTGAATTTATTTCATAAAGTCCATAAAACAAAAACAAATTCTTGTCTACGTTTTCTTCTTCTTCTTATTAACACAAATCTTCAATGGTCGCCAAACTCCTGGGTTATGCTGATAATGGTATTGACATTATCGGGTGAACAAAGCAAGCTTCAGTATTGGCGCAGAGGTGTAGATGAAGCCGAGACTTTCTTTATTGGGGATCCACTAAAACTCACAAAATGACATCACTTATCAACAACTCTTTCTTTCTACTAAGAAGGCAGTATAGCTCTCTCTTAAAGAAACACATAAACAATGGACATGTACAATAGCTTAACCATCACAATCTTGTTGCATATAACGAAGACATGGACAATGACAAGACTGGATGAAAAAAATTTGTGTTGGTTTGAGGGAAAAATTCTTTGTAAGAACACTGATTCACCAGTCCAAGGCTTTATCTAACGTGACTGCTCAAACTTAAGAGAAAGCAGTACATGGATAACAAACATAGCCAAAACTGCCCATTAACGCCCTGCAATGCTTCCTTCACCATTTTAAAAGAACGACGCAATACAAAAGTTTAAAATCAACCAACTCGACGTGCATAATCGAGAATTTCTGGTTGGGATAAAGCTTTACAGAAACGTATTTGTTGATTATAACAAATTATTGCCATAAACAATGACAGTTTTAAAGTTATCAACAACATGACGAATAGAAAGCAGAGACACGTTAATTAACACACAACCGATTTAAAAAGAAAACAAAAAATTTATTATTTTGTCCTTACTCATCCACGCGATAATCCATATCATAGTATTTTATTGATTGTCATTCTCTGTTAACGAGTACAATAATTTCTTTAAATACTCAAATACAAATACAAATCAAATGCTTTAACAAAACAGAAAACAAAAGAAATAAATAGAAAAAAATCAAAATATCGCGATAAAATATTTCTAGAACTCATTTTTTAATCTTGATTATGTCAACTAAACGATTACACTAAAAATTGTTCTATAATTTGGCCTTGATAAATCTGAAATCACTTTGCTTTTATGGGGAATATAATATCACTTACCACAACTCCACACTACAACTATCACAGTTTGGAAAGATCTCTGAATTTTAATTAAAAATACTGATGAACAACTGGACCTTTCTTCTTACGATTACAACGATAAACACAACATAAAACTACAGCTATTAGAATTATAAATAAAAACCCGAAAGTTATATACATCAAGTCATCTCCCGTCATCATTTCAAAAGAGTAAAATTGTAACTTTCTGCTACAAAAGCGAATGTTTCGAGACGAAATTTATAATTGAAACTAAACGACATTTGGAAAGGTACTGAGTCTCTTTTTCTTTTGCAATGGTTCGAGTTCCTAATCAAAGATAAGATAAACAAATAGTCGAAAGATTACAGACGCTAATAACTGAAACCGAATAATATAATTTAGGTTTTGAACTGACAACATGATAATGAATATGGAACTTTTAGTTCAGGTGTTAATTATTTAGTGGCTCTTGTTGAATGGTAGGTAACATGAGACCAGATCGCTTTGATAGCAGAAAATGATTTATTAATTAAATTTAATAAAAGTTCCAAGCATATCGAATGACATTCAATCAAACAAAGAAATTAAATTATGGTCTAGTCGTTATGTTAATGATAACATTTGGTTGTTCTAACTTAGCTTTCCCTTTCTCTTTAGATTTTAATGTCTGCAAATAATGACTCAAACCTCGATTTTCCTTCATATTGATTAAAAATTCTCCTCCACAATTACAGTATTTATAAAACTTACCTGCGAGATAAAGTTCTTTTCGAATTTACTCAAGAATTCCAAGTATAGCAAATCATCAGGAGTCAAAGCCTCCTCACCGACGACAGCCTTCATGGCTTGCACATCCTTACCAATAGCATAACAAGCATACAACTGATTCGACACATCAGAGTGATCCTTCCTGGTCATGCCCTCACCAATGGCAGACTTCATCAAACGTGACAATGATGGCAACACATTGACTGGTGGATAGATCTGTCTGTTGTGCAATTGACGATCAACGTAAATCTGTCCTTCGGTAATATATCCAGTCAAATCAGGAATTGGATGGGTAATATCGTCGTTGGGCATAGTAAGAATGGGAATTTGGGTGATTGATCCGTTACGACCTTCAACACGTCCGGCACGCTCATAGATGGTGGCCAAATCTGTGTACATGTAACCGGGGAAACCACGACGACCGGGCACTTCTTCACGGGCAGCTGATACCTCACGCAAGGCTTCGGCGTATGAGGACATGTCGGTTAGAATGACCAAGACGTGCTTCTCGCATTGGTAGGCCAAGAATTCGGCGGCTGTCAAAGCCAAACGTGGAGTAATAATACGTTCAATGGTTGGATCGTTGGCCAAGTTCAAGAACAAACACACATTCTCCATGGAACCGTTCTCTTCGAAGTCCTGCTTGAAGAAACGAGCAGTTTCCATGTTGACACCCATAGCGGCGAATACAATAGCGAAGTTATCCTCATGATCATCGAGCACAGACTTGCCAGGGGTCTTAACCAAACCAGCTTGACGACAGATTTGAGCGGCAATTTCGTTGTGGGGCAGACCAGCAGCAGAGAAAATGGGAATCTTTTGACCACGAGCAATCGAGTTCATCACATCGATGGCGGAGATACCGGTTTGGATCATTTCCTCGGGGTAAATACGCGACCATGGGTTAATGGGTTGACCTTGGATGTCAAGGAAATCTTCGGCCAAAATTGGGGGTCCCTTGTCGATGGGTTTACCAGAACCGTTGAACACACGTCCCAACATGTCTTCGGACACGGGGGTACGCAAAATGTCACCGGTGAATTCACAAAGAGTGTTCTTGGCATCAATACCTGATGTACCTTCGAACACTTGAACGACGGCTTTGGAGCCGCTCACTTCGAGCACCTGTCCGGAACGAACAGTGCCATCATTCAAACGAAGTTGCACAATTTCGGCAAACTTGGGGAATTTCACCTCATCCAAGATGACCAAGGGTCCGTTTACACCGGACACAGTTTTGTAGGCTGAAAAAAAGGAAAACAATTAATTACAAACAATCAATTCACAAAATATTAAACTGAACAATTTTTTTCAAATAGATTTCCTCACTTAAAATACTAGGGAATTTTTACCAAATTTTAAGTCAAATAGAAAGTGTTAAGTGAAGGAAATGCGTATGTTTAACACTCTGTAGGCACACCTCTTTTTTGTGACGTGATAGGCACACGGGTGCGAATTTGGTTTATACTTTTTAATGTCGCTAGAACTTTTTTCGGTCACAATATTTTATAGAGAATCAAGTATGAAATTGATGTAGAATATTACGAGGAATTCGAATATTGTTTTCACAATTCCGCAAAAAAATATTTTCACCCTTATAAAGAGACTTTTGTGACCACTTTTTTGAAAAATCAGCAGAAATACTATAGCAACAAGCGACTCTACGAGGAAGCAAAAATCATACCACTGGACAAGTATCTACTGCAATCGGCGAAGGTACTGGTAGGAAATATCGCCAACCATCCCAATCAACTGATGAGAAGAATGACAGCCCAACAACGACATCCGGAATCTAAGTACCTTTGTGCTTTGGATATACTGGCTGAGAACATAATTTCAATGGACAACGAAGAAGTTAACTTTTACGCCGACACCCAGTCGGCTTACTACCGTGGCTAACGCCAACCAAACCAACCCAACTCAACCAACCCCACAACTGGACATCCGGGTCTGAACACCCCGAGGACAACCTAGTCAGCAGACTTTAAATTAAGTTTATCCATGTATAATATTTATTTATATTTTATAACTTAGTCATTGTATAAGGTTAGGCCCCCTCTGTGCCAACAAAATTTTGTATCTATCAATGAATCTTAGACATAAGTTAATTTTAAGTCAATTGTAAATAACAAGTTCAATAAAAACAAAATTAAATTAATTAATTAAATGTAATGTTACAAATGACATAGATGTACAACATACAATGTCATAAAACATTAGTGATTTTGTACAATTTTGGTTTCAAAATCCCCCTTCCAAATAGACACCAACCATAAATATCTATTTGCTTATCACCACAAACCATAATTTTCTGTTGTCACTCGCGCACTGATCCTCTATGCGCTCTATTAATGAAGCATGTGCCAAAAGCCCACAAGTGAAATTTAAACTCTACAACAATTAATTAACTGTCGCCTGCTCGGTATCCAACCAAACTATAGATTCGGGTATTGATCTATCTATTATACATGGGCCAGTATGAAAGTTCTAAGTGAGGTAGAGTAAGAATAGATGATCATTTTTTTTTTTTTTTTGATTATACAAAATATCATTCCGCACTGAAATAATTGTTATGAATTGATTGGATTGAATATAGAAATATAAGGCCAGTGCAATAAGTAAATGATCGTACGACCTATTGAGCCCTGGTACTCAGCATTTTGTAGTTCATTTTGGCTTTTAAATTTTTAAGCTGCATCTTAAATTAAAAATTGCAGTGAGTATTGAAAAAAAATATACATCATGTAGTACAGAATAAAGTTTTTCGTTAAATTGCTTTAAAAAAATTGTGAAATGTTTGTTTGCTTTTTCCTTGAGGATACGTCATACACTGCGCGTCACTTGAATAGAAACAACAAATTTTCTTTAGAAAATAGCGATTTGTGCTTTGGTGAGGTAACTTAGTAGATTTTTTGTTTTGCATTTTCAAAGAGGAACTTTTAACAAACAATGTTGTAAAAACAAAAAACCGAAAACAGAAACCGTGTGGCTACTAGTTGCGTTTTTTCGCATTACTTCACAAAAAACAGTGTTTTTTTTGCGTCACTTGAATAGAAACAAGATCTTAAATTAGATAAAAATGATGAAAAATCATGGACAACACTAATTTTAGTAAAGCAGTATTAAACTTAGACATTATTTGCACATTATAACCAATTATGGGCTACAAGCTACCAACAGCCACCACAGAAAATGCATAAATAGAATTTAACATTAAAAATGCACTTGTACTGTACACAATCGTGGACCTAATTGGAGAAATTGATAAAAGAGTTTGGTAACTTCTTACAAATTAATAAAATGACATTTTCTACAATTTAAAGATTGAATAAGAGAAATAAACTTTCGTTTTCATCCGGAATGCATCTGTTTTGTTTCTATTGCGTTGTTTTTTCTGGAACTATCCTTGCCCAATCTCTAAAACGGTTGTTTTTCCACGTTCCCAAACTTCCCATGAGCTTCCACCATTATTTCTTTGTAAAAGTTTTCATCTTTTTTCGAAGCGTGAAGCTTCAATTTTGCTATTGCACATCATAAAAAAAAGTGTATTACTAGAACACATTTTAGTGCCCTTTGGTGGCGATGCGATAAAAGTTATTCTTTCATAAACCAATGAAATAGGACTAATATTAACGTGGTCCATCTGAGTTGGTATGTTTTCCTTTAAAAAACCACTCTTTACCTCACTTCTTTTCAGTTCGAATGCAACTTTAAAATAGTTAACTTTTTTGTAATCTTAGTAGTACTTAAATTGTTGTTATTTTGCATTTTGAGGCTTTTTTAATGTTGTGCACCTTTTAAAACTTCCATGATGGAACAAACCAACACATTACCATTGCACTAACACCACGTTTTTGACCGATTTTAGCGGCAAAGTGAAGGAAATTGCGGCTAGTTTTTAAGTTTTTTTTTCTCTGCTCTTGATTTGGGACTCACATGTCTTACTTTTTTATTCAATCACTAGTTTACGATATTTTAAAAATATTCTCATCCAAATTTGGCAAATTTTCGAATATCTTTCGCGATTTTGCATAGTGCAAGTGCATTTCCAATGTTAGCTGCTATTTATGCATTTTCTGTGCTGCCTATTGGTAGCTCGTAGCCCATAATTGGTTATAATGTGCAAATAATGTCTAAGTTTAATACTGCTTTACTAAAATTAGTGTTGTCCATGATTTTTCATCATTTTTATCTAATTTAAGATCTTGTTTCTATTCAAGTGACGCAAAAAAAAACACTGTTTTTTGTGAAGTAATGCGAAAAAACGCAACTAGTAGCCACACGGTTTCTGTTTTCGGTTTTTTGTTTTTACAACATTGTTTGTTAAAAGTTCCTCTTTGAAAATGCAAAACCAAAAATCTACTAAGTTACTTCACCAAAGCGCCAATCGCAATTTTCTTAAGAAAAAATGTTGTTTCTATTCAAGTGACGCGCAGTGTATATGTATGTATAAATATGAACGGCCAGCTCTGTCAGTTTTTGAAGTCAAGGTTTCTTCTAGAACCCTGGTAAGAAATACGAAACATTTCCCCATTCTTATTCTTGTATGATGCAAAACAAAATTGCTAATCTATTTATTAAGTCATTTTTTTTTTTTTTTTACCCACCTGAATTATTTATTGGTTGTTTTACTGTTGAATTTTATGTAAATATAAATTTAAAATAATATTTGTAATTTGCTTATACCTGAAGATGAGAAGAATTCTCAAAAACGTTTGTTAACCCTTAACCACCTACCCTCTATTTCAGTCACTTACCCACCTACCTGCGGTCTCGGAGACCGCTGCAGAAATAAATTTACTAACCTAGGCCAAACGCGTGCACGTATTAACGCTCAAAGCTCATGCGTGATGCTGTTTCAGGTGTAGAAAAGGTACATAGAAGCACATTATCGCACGACACACACACAAAGAAATATTTGAATTTGAAAAACCGTTGCGGTCCGTGAGACCGCTCGTAGGTGGTTAAGGGTTAAATAAACAACATTTATATATGAGTATAAGAAAATATTTTTTATCTATTATTAATTTAAAGAACTCATATAGATTCCAAAAAAGTAATTTATTACTTATTCAAAGTTTTATGGTATATTTAGTCATTTTAAGTGCATATTTTAGGCACATATTTTGTGTGTTTTTAAGACATGCGACAGTACATTTAAAAAATTTAATCAAAACCGTGAAAAATGAGTTTTTTATTTGCAGTAATCGTAATTTTTTTTATTATTTAATTAAAAAAAAATTTCAATTTTTATTCTGGAGAATCTTACAAAACTCATAACTACCAAGTTTGAGGGAAATCGCTTCAGTAGTGTAGGCTGTAGATGAAGATATTTTTTTATAATGACAGACGGTAGACAGGTTATCAGAAAGACGGACAGAATTTCATGTGAAATTTACCGAAATAGCGGTTATCTGCATTAGAATCAGAAAAAACTCTTTTGAAAACAGACCAATTTAGATACACGGCTATTGTAATAATTTTGCTTAGGCCGCCCAACCACGTAGAAGTTTGATAGGAATGTTTTGGGGGAAAATACCACATGTATTTATTTTGCATGTTTCATTATTTTGAGGTCCATAATGATATCATTCTTATTTTAATTGGGTCACTAACCGTTTCAACAAAAAGAAATTTGGTTTATTTGTAATAATTCTTCTATATTTGTGGCAAATATTTTCTAAATTGAAGACTTGAATATTGTTGAAACAATCAGAAAGATTGTTCAAATTTTAAACTCAGCCTGATGTACATAACTACACCTGTAATCAAACAGTGCATGAAAAAACCTCTTAAGTTCCTGGACTAAAGTTGTTTTTGGAATAACCGTTATAATTTGAAGGGGAATGAATGTATTATTTTATCTGCTTTTTACCCAGAATACCTTTGAGGAACGATTTTCAGAAAAAAAAATCGTTACTTAAAAAGGTTTGTTAAACTAGGAATTTAAATCCAAAATTTTGTAAAATACACAAAAAATCTGTGATTTGTTTGTTTATAATTTGTAATACTACTTAAACTAATTTTTTGAACCATTTTTCTTAGTTTTTGACTTATTTCCAATAGTCAGATAAACCTCAGTTAGAGCTTATTCCTAGGAATAAATTTTTTTTTATATTGACATTTATTATTCTGCTAAAGCCAATATAAATTATACATATATGGATACCCTTTTGATTTGTATTTTTAATGAATATACATAATTCTAAGTTAACATAACATATATATTTTGATCACAGCTGTAAATGAAATGCAACTAAGTATGTACGTATTTCTGAGACGAAATGTTATGGATTCCTTTATCAACATTTTGATCGGTCCTTAGTCAAAATTGCCAAAGAAAAAGTTTAGGTACACATAAATAATTCAATGAAAAATGTATATATTTTGAAGCCGTTTCTCTAAATACATTATTCAATTTAAATTCGTTTAAACATTACCAATTGAATATTTGAAGAAATCTTACACTAGAAGTTATTGCACATACATAAATATTTATGACACAATATTATGTACTGTAAATTTGGTACGCAAAATGATTTTGGTCCGTCGAGTTAACATTAAATGATTATTGTCTTTGTGGGACGCTCTTAATGGATAAATAATATTGCTTACCTACTGTGTAAAATTATTGGCAATTTTTTTGAACAAAAAATTAAAAAAAAAAAAACATCTTTCGTTTTCCATTACTGTAAACAGACTAATTATAATAATATCTAATCTCATGCATGTCCCATGTTGACATTATAAAATTAATTTAAATAATTCAACAACAAAATGAAAAGCAAACGTCATCAAATGAAATGAAATGAGTAAGAAACCAGCTTACGGCGTTTTAAGGTTTACATAACATTTCATCTTCTTTTTTATCAAAAAAAAAAAAAAGGGATGAGTTCCAAAAATACATCATCAACAACAACAATAACTGTAAATTGCAAATTATAGTTTTAACTTTGCTAGTTAGGTATCAAGGCAAACCCCTTTACAACAAATTTAACAAAAAATAAAAAAAAAAAGGTAAAAAAGGCAACTAACAAATACTTGATATTTATTTGGCATTTTACAGGAATTTTTTTGCGCATCAAAAAACATTCAAGTTTTAGCCAAGTTTTTTGGCCATATAAGCCCTAATATTTATAAAATTATATTTCATTAAAAATAAATTTAAAATAATTATTCATGAGAAGCAGTGGAATTTATTTAAAATAATGAAAATAATAGTAACCGAGATAAGTACATGAAAAAAATTGAAATTGAAAAAAAGAGGGTCAGGTGGTGGGTGCAATACAAGTGTCACATGACCACAAAAATCAAAAATGAAAGTTTTTTTGCCTCAAAAAACAGTACAAAGCAATAAAATAATGGAATTGAAAATCATTTAAATATTCTTAAAGACGATTTCTTAAAATGATAAAGAATTTTAGGGTTTTTCATAGTTTTTGTATAAAAATAAGAAAAAGAAAGAAAAAATAGATATAAATCGATCGATTAAGCCAACTGTCATGGCTGCCGTTCTTCGTAGTACATTTTTTTTCTCACTGCAAAATTGTGGCCATTTAAATTTACATTCCATTCACTTAAAAACAAATTTTATTAATATATTATCAATTTAAATAAAAACTTACTCAATCGTGGTTGAGAAATGAAATCCCGAGAAACAGCAAGGACATGTTCCTTGTGGGCTTGTTGGGCGTTAAGACGAGACATTTTTTTTTTTTTAGTTGGATTCTTTTACTTTTTTAATTCTTATTGGAATTTTTAAGAGCTTCAAGTTGTCCCCAAATCGTTCAAAACACAAACTAGAATTGGAAATTTTGTAATAATTATTGAAATAGCACTTAATATATTGTTTTTGTTGGAGTAAGTAATAATAAATTCAATATAATATAGTTTTTTTTATTTTTACCAGAAAATTATAAATTTTTTCACCAGTCAGCTGAGTAGAAGAACACGAAGAACGATGAAGATTTTACACTGACTGAAAAATTTCAATGACATCTCACGTGCTGTCATGTGATCAATAAAATCCACACAATTTTTGTGATGTTTCGTTGAAATTTGGAATCCACAAGGAGTACAGCGGATGATTTGGATGTGTTCAAAAGGTAAGGGAGAGATTTTTAACGATGAAATTTTTCAAAATTTGAATTGTAGACCACACCGGAGGGTATATGCGGTAGCGCTACGGGCACATGTATGAAAAAAATTCCAAACTGACACATCAAGTATCGTTACCGATACCCGTACCGCTACCGCATGGCCAAGCGTTTCAGACGCGTTTTTGACGCTTTTCAGACGCGATTAGATATGCTACAAAACTAATGGAATGTTAACCCTTAACTACTTTAGGTGTGTTTTTTATTACCACCGGTCTTAACTGGACAAAAAAAAACGCCTCGGGGCTTAAAGGCTTGGCCACACCGGAGGGTATGCGGTAGCGGTACGGGTAGCGGTAACGGTATTTGTATGAAAAAAGTTCCACATCTGAACGTTGATATGTCAGTTTGGAATTTTTTTCATACAAGTACCGTTACCCGTACCGCTACCGCATACCCTCCGGTGTGGCCAAGCCTTAAGCCTGGTACGCTGCTCGCGCTAAATTTTAGCCGAGATAAAATTCCCATACAAGTTATCGATAATTTGTATGGAACTCATTTTAGCTTGGCTAAAATTTTTCGATAATTTGTATGGGAGCTAAAATTTAGCGCGAGCAGCGTACCAGGCTTTAACCTGAAATCTTGGCAGCACTGCATATTGAATGTTCCGAAAACAGCAGACACAACAAAAATTTAGAGTTGTCATATTTTCGCTTTCGGGTTTTTCTTGTATTTTTCTTGTATGTTTTACAAAGAGACACAAAAATGTATGCTACCAAAACTACCCAGCAAACGCAGAACTACAGAAAAAGCCGGTGAAATATGTACGTAAAAGAAGTACTTCTTTTCCACTGAAAAAAGATAGGAGCTCGGGAAAAAACTCAGTTATATACTTTCTGTATATAAGAATACGTGAAGTAGCTATCTCTTTCTTGCATGCAAGATGAAATAAATTTCCCCTCCATTAATAGTACAGACAAATGTACTTCAAAAGTGCATCAGCGAAGCACTTCTGGAAGTGGTTCTGATGTACATTTTCCAGTACTTTTTTACCTACAGAAAAAGCACTGAAACTTGTACTTTTAAAGTACTTATTTGGAGCACTTTCATGGGTTTATATCCGTATTGCTAAAATCCATATTTTAATTTCATCTGAAAATAAAAAAATCTTCAAAACAAACAAACAATTCTTTTAAACAACTATTATTTAATATTTTATTGGAAAAACACAAAATAGTTTTTTTTTTTAAACAAAATACATAAAAAAAAGATCCTTGGGCACGCGACTGTGGCCTGGCCAGTTGAGAAAAATGAAAAAGAAAAAAATACTCTGCAGTCTGCACTTTGGTGGTAGTTTTTGTATCTTGTTTTGTTTTTTTTTTTTTTTCTAAATGCTCAAGGCTGAAGATGCTGTAAACTCAGTCAATGATGTCTGGAATTGATCGCCACTAAAAGACAGAAAAATCAACAACTTTATAATTTATCAATTTTATAATCAGCATACCTTTATTTTCCAAATCAATTGGTGGTTGTTTTTGTATCATTTTTTTGATGTTGCTGTGGCTGTGGCTATCAAGGTTTTACTGGTTTCACTAGAAAATATAAAATGTAGGAAAAGTCAAATCAAACGCGAGCCGCCATTACAAAAGAGACAAAACTTTGTGCATTGCATACATAGCGCTCTTTTCCTCCCATTTATCAAAGAAGAGTTTATTTTATCAGGAGAAACAAAACTTCTATTTTTGGAGGGTGTTGCGAGGCAAGAGGAGCGGAGGAGGTGTAGGTAGGTCGGTAAGGTAGGAAATAGGATGAGGTAGGAAATCAGAAAAGGAAGTGTTTGGAAAGGAAAGGAAGGAATGTCAAGTTCCGGAGGACGTGGCCTGCTTGCGATGCACGGCATAAGCTCGCCGGATGGGGGGGATCTTGCCCCCGAAACTTAACCTCACCTGCTAACAAAAACATAAATCAGGCCGAGAACAAAAATCGAAAAAAACCGTTTTTGACAGATGTGACAGCAGACGGACTATCATCATCTCAAGGGCACTGCGGATGTTGGTGCAGTGTGGCCTATACCCTCCCAACCATGGAAATCCGCGGCCATGTTTGGATTCCCCCAAAGATGGTGGATGATCGGTTTCAGATCATACCATCTTCACTTAAACTCCGCTACCATGACACCCCTGAAAATATCTTCAAAAAGGCAGAGTTTCATTCACATGAAACTAAACAAAACACCAAACAAGTAGATTCTTTTCGACCCTTGGCGTCATTTAAGTTTATTCACATCATTGAATATAAAGAATACAAAACGACTTTTTAACTACAAAAAAAAATCGAATCAAATTTATCACTCGAAATTTACAGGACAATTTAACTAAAAAAAGAATATTAGAAAAAAAAACAAAGGCGATTAAAAACCCTTCCTCGGAGTCGAGTTATTATCCAAAAAAAAGACACTGTTACCCTTTTCGGTAATAAATTTAGCTTTGACAAAAAAAAACGATCCTGGATAGCCTACCCCTAGAGAGCTCTTTGGAGGTATATTTCACCCTAGGATACCCAAAAACGAAAATTTCGCGTTGACCCCTTCAAAAATGGTTTTTATCACTTACATAATAATTAAATTTGGGAAATTAAAAAAATAAATAAATAATAAATAAATTTAAACTTTGACGCACAAAAAAAAAAAATGTTTTAAATAAATAACGGACAATCACAAACACATAATTTCGTTTTCTATTTGCAGCTTTAAATTTTTTTCTTCTTTTCATTTTGGTAATCTTTTACTTTTCCGATGTTTTAACTTGTTCCCTTTTGTTTATTTCTTGTATTTTATTTGTCAAATTTTATGATCTAAGACTCACGGACATTTTGATTTCTGTTAGGTTCCCAGCTTATTTATCGGGGGGCGGAGCTCCCGATATTTGGGGGTTCGGGTTCAGAGCCTATACTTTCCAAAGAATAGGGTAATTTTCACTCCTTGTTCTGGCTCAATATATCATTAAAAACCCTGACCGATATAAGGCCCGTAGTCGGTGGGTTAGCCAATGACAAATTGCAATTAGAATACAAATCAGCAAGTTGGAAGTGGAACCTCGTGAGCAGGAACATTAAAAAAAAACATCCATAAAATATTACAGCGGCCCAGCACTCAAATTTCTAACTGGACCGCCGGAAATTCACCTAAGATATTAACGGCTATACTAATTTTTCTATTAAAAAAACTTCCAAAACTAACTCACCACTTTTATGTTTTCATCATTATGAATTTTATTTTTCCTTCAGGATTTCAAAAATAATCGGGAATATTCCTAAAACACTTTCTCAATTTACCATTCTAAAACAAAAAAAAACACAAAAAATGTACATTTAATAATTTTTACTGAGTTACAATTACACACTTTTAATTTTCGCCGCTGCAGCGTATGGTACCACGAACTGTTGAGAAATGTCAAGAATTTCAGTCACAACAAAAATTATGTCTCATATCATAAGACAGGAAGGTAAGCTATGCATAAAAAAAAATACTCGGATGATTTTCCTCTAACTGCATAAGATCATCCGATCCACATCTCTCAATAAAAACAACAACAAATATTGTACGAAGATACAAAAAAAATCTACATGTATTTATGTTCTTTTCCTTTCTTTGATCAGTGTGTGTGTATAAAAATCATAATTTGTGTCATTTTCCTTTCTTCTTCCAAATTCGTAGTAAGGGAGGTACCATATTCATATATAATTCAAAAAAAAAATAATTGCCTGTAACCTTTCACCCACAGGTGGCCTACCAGTATTAAGGTGCAACTGCATTGGTCCCTTTTTAATTGACCATCGATCGTTGACACAAAATACGATGGGAACATTATTCGACAAAAAGAACCGATCACGACATGAATTTACTAAAACAACGGGTAACGAAATCAATTATAAAAACAAACACGTGTAAATGTGTAAAAGTTTGTAATCGTAACATGAAAACCGATTTAAGATTATTTCTTATACGAAGAAACACCGAATACCCATCATGGCATATATATTTCCATACTAATTTGAGCCGCTATGGGACCCGTTTCGTAGTCGAGGTCGGACTCACTTCGGAACCGATTCGGACCGAGGTCGGACTCGTTTGCTTGAAGGGAAAAGTTAAACTCGATCTACCGTACTGTCAACTCGATCCTACATGTATACGTATACCTATGAATCTTTTATTTTCTTATCGCTGTCAATCTGTCATTCTCATTCATTTAAATTTCGTGGTAAACAATAAATTCTTAATCTGTTTTTATTTCGATATTTCCTTTTTAGCTCTATTTTTCATTACTAAAAATTCTTTTTATATTTTCAGCGATGATCGCGACTGTCACCGAGGGAACCTCCTTCAGGGATTTCACCAAGGAAAAAGAATGGTAAGTTTTGTTTACATTTGTTGCTTTTGCAATTTTCATTGATTCCTTTTCCCATTCTAGGTCATGATTGCATCGGATGGACCAGTTCCCCAGGCGTCCGTAACAAGGGGAGAGATTTTGGTAAATAAGGAAACACATACATCCTCAAAATAAGCTTTGTTGGTGGTTGTATTTTCCCCTAAACTACTGAGGTTTGGTTTGCAGGGTAGTTAAATACATTTTGTCATTCCAAAAGTGAGTTTTCACGTTTTTAAACAAATTCTAAACAATTTTTGAAAAAATTAGTTTTGTAGCACAGATTTAAAACTGTTCAAAAAGAAATCTCCGGGCTAAACAAGTAAGCCCACGGGGCTAAGGTGTTGTTGTATTTAACATGTAAATTGCTTAGCCCCGACTGCGTTTTATTTGTCCAGTTAAGCCCGGTGGTAATAAAAAACACACCTATTGACTCAAAAAGTGAAAAAGTACAAAAGTGAAAATTTTCAAACGCATTTGTGTATAGTTTTTCGGGTTGGAAAATAAAAAAAAATGAGGCAGAAAGCTTATTTTTTGGTTTAAAAACAAATTTATATACTCTTTTTCACAAAAAAAATTGGGCTAGCCAGAAAAAAAATTTTCACTTTTATACTTTTTCAAAAAGTGGTGTATGTGGTTAAGCCTTTATATATCGTGGGCACAACGCCAAATCCACGAATCTGCAAAATTGTAGTTTTGAGAAAAACGGCTTTAAAGTTTTGGAAACTCATGCAATCGTATGGAAAACTCGTGCAACGAAAATTGATATTTTAGGCTTTTAAGCCTGGTACGCTGCTCGCGCTAAATTTTAGCTGAGATAAAATTCCCATACAAGTTATCGATAACTTGTATGGGATCCATTTTATCTCGGCTAAAAATTTTCGATAATTTGTATGGGAGCTAAAATTTAGCGCGAGCAGCGTACCAGGCTTTAGGCAACAGATGGAGGACTGGGGCCGATGCAGTGAATAGAGAAACCGATAACAAGGTTCATGACCCATTAAAGTGAATATGTCAAAAAATGCAGATTCGCTGTTTTGGCTTTGTGCCGACGATATAATTTCAGATTAAAAGATGAAATTCATAATTTAAAATCAAATCAAAACCAATTAAAAAAGAAAATTCTTTTTTGTTTTTGTATAGTTTTTTTTTTTTAATTTCGATAAGACATGTATTAAAGAGCTATACAAGCTCTTCTGAAGCTATCTGTCAAATCTCAAAGCTTCGTTTAAGCTTTTAAGTACATTCTTATAAAGGGTCAAACTTGTATAACTTGTATAACGTTCTCCTTTTTCCATGCCCAACAATTTTACCAAAGTTTAATAAGAAGCTGAAATGTAGCTTCTGTAATACCTTTACCAAAGCTCAAATGTTAGTTGGGAATTAAGTGAAAACTCTCCAATTTTTCCCTAGAGCTGCGTACTGAAAAACGCAAAGCAAAAACGAAATTTTTCGTTCAAGATTTCGTTAACTAAATTTTGTATGCAAAATTCCTTTTCGCATCAATAACAGCGTACTAGACTTAAGTGCATGGCTACACAGTGATTTTTCAATCGATTGAAAAATCACATGCGGTGGCTACACACTGTTGTGCCCAATCACGTTCCACTTTTACATTTTCTAGAAACAAACTTCAAAAAGAGGAACAATTTAGCAATGGAACTGTACTACCCTCAGAAAATTCAATTCTCTTCGTGAGCATCTTCCCCCTTCACTCCTCATCCCTCTTGCCTACAAACTCACTGCTTAGGCGATTGAAAAATCACCGTGTAGCCAGGCACTAATAGCCTGTTTTCACTAGAGCAAATGAGATGATTTCGATCAAATTTGCCAAATGAGGTTCGAAATGAGATGATTTCCCATACAAATTTCAAATTTGAAATGAGATAATTATCATCTCATTTCAACGAAATTAGCTAGGAAATTAAGTCAAATCGCCTGAACGCTCATAAAATTTCATTGTGAATAGGTCACAATTATGAATTTTTACCAAACGTCAATCTAAAAAAAATAAAAAAAAAAACATAGCACATAGCGGTAAAATTAAATTGTGTATATTTTGTGTCGCGTCGGTAAATAAAAGTTCTTATAATTCAATTTTTTGAAGAAATTGAAGAAAACTGTGGTTTGGCAAATGATTCAACCTAAGCAAAAATTGATGTAAGAATATAAATGCAAATTTTCTCTCTCAATATACCTAATATTTATCCTTTTTATATATTAATTTACAGGATGAAACAAGAAATTCTCAACTTTTGTTTGAAGGCTACGAATAACACTCTTTTCTATAACTCTCGGTATACGACTGGCTTCCTACTCCGATGACAAAACCATCCAGATCCGGCTGGCATACCTGCCTGGCAACGAAGGACGTCCATACACCTGACAACGAAACCGTGTGCACCATTTCTGGGGAACACACACGAGCGGTTTATGACATAAGTTGGTGCCATCAGACCGGGGAAGCAACGTCGTGTGGATGATTACATCTACATTTTCAAGGAAGACGAAGGTTCATCAAAGAACGACCAACATTTTTGCTGGTCACTGCTGTGAACAAAGCGTATCTGCAAGACGTCAACTGTGTGAAATGGAATCCTTCAGTAGCTGGCCAATTGCTGTCGTGTAGTGACGATAGAAACATTAAGATTTGGAACTTAGTTGAATAGTTTTTTGTCCAAAAGAGAAAAAGTTAATTATAAGTAAAAAAAAATACGAAAAAATTGTTTTTGTTTTTATTCATTAAAATAGGAGCATTCAAAGTTTAAAAGTGTTTTCTGGTCTTGCGGGAATCGAGCCCAATAACCAAGGAAAGTCTGTCCTGACTGGCATTGATGATCTTTGCCAAAGTTTTGGAGCAGCGGGACGGCATCATTTTGTTTTCTGGTTTGATGTTGGTTAATGCTGTCACGAGCTGAATAGTAAGACAAAGATTAGACTGAGTCTTACATATTTTCCATTCCAAACTCACCTTTGCAAGAGGATCTGCATCAACATGCTCCATAATCATGTCCGAGGTTGGGTAAACGGTATAATGCCACAATTACCAAATGTTGGGTAGGTAATGATTTCTCTTTCCCTTCGACAGCGAGATTGCAAATGCTCAGAAAGTCAGAATAATGAAGAAGAAAAGGCTGGAAGTTTATATGCATATAAATGATAAACATATTTTATATAGTTATTAGAGAAAGTACAAACCTTTATCCAGAACCTCTTTGGATTATTCCATTTTATTAATTCTTTGATTAATTAAACATTTAAATGTGTCAATCGTCAACATATGCCTGACACGTCAAATTCAAATTTGAGTGTTGACACTTCTTGTCAGTCCAAATGAGATAATTTGTAGTGAAAACACTTTTTTGCTAATTTGCTAAATTACCTCATTTGGGGTGTAGTGAAAACAGGCTATAAGGCTTTATCGATAATTTGTATGGGATTCATTTTGGCTCGGCTAGCATAAAAATCGATTTCCCAACATTTTGAAAAATAGCCATTTGAACAAGTGACTATTTGATTATCAGCAATCCTTATTTTTGAATCAAGAGGAATCCGTGATAGTCAAATTCCAGATTACCCACTTTGAATAAACTGGCCTTAAATGTTTTGAAAATTATTAGCGCCAATTTTCAAAATAATTTACGTAATTTAACGAAACAATTTCGTCCATTCTCTTTAAACACATCCCACAAGTATTCCTCACTTCTAGATGGCACCACAATACTCTTTCCATACAGCGGCTCTAAGAAAAAAACTAAACAAACAAAAAAAAACTGTTGCTATATTTTTGCAAAGAAACAAAACGTCAAATTTACCAAAATCGCTCCAAGGAAAAGTCGCTCCTGTTTGCATTTTTTTCAAAAATTCATTTAAATCAAAAAAAACCGACAAAATGTCCTCCTCTGACTTTCCATCTTGCTCCAAATTTGTTAAATCAAAAAGTGTTAACAATAAAATAATCGATTATTATTTAAAATATGCAAAAGATCGTGATATTGAGAAATTTATGAGATTCACTCACAGCAGTACAAGTGGCAATAGTAGTAGCAACTCTTGTCCATGTCCACTATTAACAAAATCATCATCAGAAAGTGATGAAAATAGTAATTTGGTAAAAGAAGAATTAATTATTGCTTTACAACCATGTGAAAATGTAAATGAACTTAATAAAGAGAATATTGGTCAGGAAGCCAATAAAATCCCCTCAGAACCACGAACTCCTCCAAAAGTTACAGAAACAATCTTTCAAGTCCCAGATTCTGTAACAAAAATTGACAAAAAACTTGAATGGGACTCTTTGGGTGATGTGGGTTATAAAAAAGCCAATTCTACAGGGAATCTAAGTTCCCTGGAAAGATCGGTGCTGAAGGAACTTTTCAGTGAAAGTCCTTCAGTTCCTAACATTCCCCATCAAAGATCTGATGAGTTGAAACCAATTTCCACTCATTCTTTGAGTGCTGAATCTCGCCGAGAAAAATGGCGCCAAACTTTAGAAAATCTAGGAAAAAAATATTCCTCCCGTTCGAATAGTCTAAATACCCAAGAATTCATGGAGTTGCCACAAAGCACTCCCAAAGTTGTTCCAAATACTGACAAATCTTGTCAAACGACTTTGGACAAGACCAAGACAAACGTTTTGGTCAAAACTAGAACAAATCATTCTTGTCAAACAAGTTTTGATAGAACTAAAGTTCCTGAGACTTATTCTCAGTTAAAAACCCAAGAAACTCAAGCAAATCTCTCCTCTCGTGCTGAGAGTTTTGCTACGCAATCAAGCTTTGAATATGTTTCTGGGGGCGACAAACGACGACAAAGTGAATCATCACAAAAGTCGTCGTCACTCTCATCGACAAGACGAAGCATTCTTAGCGAGAAGAGTACAAACAAATCCCATTCGTCGACTCCCCCCGACTCAGTCAAAGACAAAGACCAACTGACAAAAAGAACAACAAATCGTTCCTCCAAAACTGAAGTCGACTTGGGAATCAAACTTCTCTGTTCTTTGATAGATGCGAAAAATCTCACTTCTATGCAAAAAAAGAATCTTGCAAAAAAGATTTTTGAGAAAATCACAAAACAATCGGATGATGCCTCTTCTGGTGGGTCATCATCTGTGTCAAGTGCATTTAGCATTCGATCGTTAAATAATAGTAATTCTCCTCCGCTGGTCGAAGAAGATCAAAAACAGAAAATTGCAATTCCAAATAAAGTTTCTGTCGAACAAATGAGTGAAGAAACTCAAACAGAGGAGCTTCCAAAAGTGGAGGAAGACCAGAATCCACCTCAATCCTCGCCGTCGCTTGAGGAACCTGTTACAATGAGAGAATGGTTACATCCATTGACTCGTTCTGAGAAAGATTATGAAAAGAAATTAAAACAAAAGTCACAGACTATGACTTCAGTTCATGCAAGTGAACGTTCCAAACAACTTTCTTGGATTGAAATGGAAATCAATCGTTTGGAAGGACTTAAGAATCTTATACTACAAGATTGTCCTTCAAGAAGTCGATCTCAATCATCATCGTCGACTATTAAGTCTTCCAGAGGGAAGTCAGAGATTATTTATGAGGAAACAGCTGAGGATTTAGTTAATGAAGAGGATCAATATAAGAGGACGACAGTTCGAAGGACTTCTCAGAATGTGGTTATTTATGATGAACCCACTGCCGAGAAGAAGCATCCCGAAAAAGTGTCATATAAGACTATTAACGAAGGAGATCTTGTCTCATCTTCAAATTCCCTCAAAAACAATCATCGTTCGAAGCTGGAGACACCAAGTAGTAGTCCCAGTACAGAGCGGGAGAGTGTTGGAGCGTTTGCAGATCATCTGCAAAAGCAATTTATGGATAGTTACGAGAAGAAGAAGCACACAATGTCAGCTGAGCACTATTCAGAGCCACGAATTTGTGGCAAACCGATTTTCACAAGAAACCCGTCTTACACTTCGGTGGCATCATCAGCATTTTGTATGTCGTCTGAGATGTCTATTCCAATTGTTGAGAGTACATCCACTTCGACGACAACTCATCAATATGACAGTAATGGTTGTGATAGTATTGAAGGGGTGGCAATTCAGACTTCCTATTCGGTCATTAAGAGTGATCCTATCTTTGGTCCAAGATGCAGGTGCATTTGCACTTGTGGGAAAGAGTGTAAATGCTCTTGTCCCAGACCGACAGTTCGGGTGTCTGGGAAGTCATTCCATCAGACAGTTCAAGTTAAACCGAAGGCTCTAGCTTATGTGATTCGTTTTAATGAGACTTCTGATGGACAGGGGAATAAAATTACAGAGGATGGAGTTTCATTGCAGAAACGCCTCGAAATGAAGATGCCAGATTTCTGTTCAAAGGCAAATGAACGTCGAGAAATTTTGAAGAAATTGCATGCTTTGCGGCAGGAGAGAGAAGCAAGAATTAGAGAGATTGCAGATAGTTCGAGTGTTTCATCGATTTCGAGGAAACTTGGGGAACTTCCTCCGCCTCCGATAAGTAAGCTTGGTCATAAAAGCATAATTGAGAGAAGATAATATTTTATTTTATTTTATCCAGCCAAAAGCTTCTGGTAGTTAGTGCTGTAAATTTAATTACAATTCGTCGGCGTAAAGCAAAATTGTTCTAAGTCCTTAGGAAATCCTATGTACTTAGAACAATTTTGCTTTACGCCGACGAATTGTAAATTAATTTATATTGTAATTAATAATAATAATAATATTATTTACTTTATTTTGTTTTATATTATATTATTTTATTTTATTTTATTTTATTCTATTTTATTTTATTTTATTTTATTTTATTTTATTTTATTTTATTTTGTTTTGTTTTGTTTTATTTTATTTTATTTTATTTTATTTAATTGTATTTTATTTTATTTTATTTTATTTTATTTTATTTTATTTTATTTTATTTTATTTTATTTTATTTTATTTTATTTTATTTTATTTTATTTTATTTTATTTTATTTTATTTTATTTTATTTTATTTTATTTTATTTTATTTTATTTTATTTTATTTTATTTTATTTTATTTTATTTTATTTTATTGTATTTTATTTTATTTTATTTCATTTTATTTTATTTTATTTTATTTTATTTTATTTTATTTTATTTTATTTTATTTTATTTTATTTTATTTTATTTTATTGTATTTTATTTTATTTTATTTTATTTTATTTTATTTTATTTTATTTCATTTTATTTTATTTTATTTTATTTTATTTTATTTTATTTTATTTTATTTTATTTTATTTTATTTTATTTTATTTTATTTTATTATATTTTATTTTATTTTATTTTATTTTATTTTATTTTATTTTATTTTATTTTATTTTATTTTATTTTATTTTATTTTATTGTATTGTATTGTATTGTATTTTATTTTATTTTATTTTATTTTATTTTATTTTATTTTATTTTATTTTATTTTATTTTATTTTATTTTATTTTATTTTATTTTATTTTATTTTATTGTATTTTATTTTATTTTATTTTATTTTATTTTATTTTATTTTATTTTATTTTATTTTATTTTCAGAACAAGTAAGAATCTGTCCAAGTAGAGAGATGAAAGGAATGACAAAGAAACGTTATTGTAAATTACCAGAAGTAGTTGCTAAACAAGAGCGTGAGAAATTGGAACGAAGGAAGAAGACTACGAGAGTAATTACAAATATTTTTAATAAGGTTTGTGTGGAATTTGATAGAAAACGAAGAAGGGTATTTTATTTGTTTTGATTTTTCTTTATAGAAATTGCAGCGCATGGTTCATAATGGAAAACTCTCACTTGAAAATAGTCGCACTGTTATATGAATGAAGTGAAAACGTGGGAGTTCTAGAGATTAGTTAGTTTGTAGTTATGTATTTTGATACACGAGATATACATACATAATAAAATATATTTTTAAAAGAAAATTCAAGAATTCGCAAAGTAAGTACAACTTTTCAGATTATTGTCCATTATTTTCTCCATGCTATAACCAGGTTTTTATGTTGGGTATGAATAAGGTGGTTTTGGGGTTTAAAAATTTGATTAAACCAAATTCATCTTAATACAGAAATTAGAAGAGATTCCACTACAGAAACGCTTTACTCATCGAGTTAAAGAAAATTTCAGATTTTCCCGTCCGCATCCTGGCACGATTGGTGTAGAAAAAGTGATATGTGCTTCTTATAGAGTTAAAAGATTAAAGGTAATAACATCTTCTTTCCCAATTTCTAGGTTTTGGGGGTCAAAGGTTGTTAGTTTCGTAATGCAGCCTGTTTTAAAGGTAGAAGCTATGAAAACGAGTTGATTCTATAATCAAAGATCGGTAAATGGCAGTCGTACAGAATATTAAATAAATACCGCTGAAATTATATGAATATCGTTATACAAAATCACATTTAAACCATAACGAAGTAATTTCAACGATAATCATTTAACAAAATAGAGTCCTTAAATTGTGATTTTTCTTTCTTTTGACGATTGTTAGAAATATTTTGGAATTTTGTTTCCGCACAGTACAGGCTTTCTTTCGCCCGATAGTTAAGTCGGGTTGGGTTCCTTGTGTGCGCACAGGCAGCTGACTAAATAGTCGGTTAGGTAAGAAATATTTTAGTTTGAAGGCAATTTTGTAGCAAAACAAACTTTTTTTCGATCAAACAAACTTTTTGATTGGCCGAAACTCAATCGTTGTAGTAATTTCTATCTTCGTGACCTTTTTCTTATAATATTGAATCCTAAGCCCGCTTAGGATTCAATATCAATCGTTGTAGTGTTCGCGCTTTAATACATTTTCACACTGATTAAGAGACTGACTTAACTTTCGGCCGATAGACAGTTTGTAGTGTGCCCCCTCTAATAATTGTTGTTTTTTTTATCCTGGAATGAAAAAAATAAGAAAATTTGCTTGACTTTTTTTTTGAAAATTTTACTACGCGGCTCAAAATAATTTCAACGCTTTATTTTAATCCTCCTTTAAAGCGGTAGCAGAGGAGATAGGGAATATGGAGACTTTATGCTGGCAAGGATTTTATTAGCCTTGGTTTTTGATATTTTTTAAGTACTTTCGAAGTTCTTATTTTCTATTTTTTTTTTTTTTCAATATTTGCATTCGAACAAATAAACTACTCGTCACACGAATAGAACCACAAACTTGGAGCTGGCCCTAAACGACAAACATGCTCGCCGGACTTGCTCGTGCTCGCCAATCGCCATATATTCGTCGTGTAAGGGCTTGTTCGCATGGGGTTCGCGGAAGCGGCTACTAGTTCCTTTTTTTTTTTCATCCCTTTAAAAAATACTGTTTTATTTGCGTTACTAGGCTGAAGGTAAAAATGATGGAAATACAAAATTAAATTATTTGTGTATTTTGACCAAATATGAGCTAAGAGCTATTATTATGGACCACGGAAAATGCACAATAGCCAAAGGCATTGGGAAATACGCTAAAATTATTTGAAAATATTTTGAAAATAATGAAATGGAACGAAAAAGTGAAGTTATATGAGTTAAGGGTTATAGTTTTTGCCTTCATTGAAACTATAAAATGTGCACAGCATTTTAATAGCCTCCAAATGAAAAATTGGAACATTCTTGGGCAAATAAGATAATTATTAATTTCGCTATTTTACGCTTGCATTTAACTTTAAAGAGTGTAATGAAGAGTGGTTATATGAAAAACAAACCAACAGATGGATTTTAGTCATATTTCTTTGAAGGTATGTACGTTTTTGGCATTTCCACCAAAAGTTACTAGAATGGGTACGTTTTTATGATAGGCAACAATTATGTTTTAGTTTTATGGTAGAAGCTTTCGTTAAGTTTAACAATGTTGGTGAACTATGGCCGTGAGCACTCCATAAGGCTAAAGAAAGCAGATGTGTGTAATACACACTGTGTATATCGGACAAAAGGAAAAGTTCACTGGACTACACAACACTTTTTTTTACTGTGGAGGAATGCGTTACGCACCATAAGGAGGTATCCATACCTCCCAGTGTGCCGGACTCGCCAAGGAAAAATTTTAAAACCTTATAATGACATACCGGCTATACCTAAGTTTCAATTTTCGTATGTTTCCATACTTGCAGTCAGGCTGCTGTTTTCCGTCAATTCCATTATAATGTTTGAACAACAACAACATCTTAAGGGTGCTACTCCAAAATATTTATGTTTATGATGTCGGGACCGGCTCAAGCGATATTGATTAAATTTGGTCTATGGTATGCCCAAATAGAAAATGGTTGGTGTTGGAAAATTGACTTTATTTTTGCTAATTTAAAGAAAGAAATTTCATAGATTTTAGATTTTTGCTTTAATTTTTATAAACAAATGGAATGGAATTCTATTTTTTGTTTTGTTTTGCAACTTGCAACTACAACTATTCAAGTGTTACTTTTTGGATATAAAAATTTTATTTCGAAAATCATAGAATGTTTTAATAGTAAATAGTAAATACATAGTAAATTGATCAATCATACTAAAGAACTGATACAAAGATTTTAAATATAAAATGTTAAAAAAAAAAAACTAAACAAGAATAGATAGGATATGAAAAAAACGTCAACAAAAATCCGTTCAAAAACGAAGAGAAAAATGATTTTCATATTGTTTTTTGTGTGAATTTTTTGAAGAAACTTGAGTTCAATGCCAAACAATATTTTCAAAAATATTTACAAACAAATAGTGATGAGCAAATTTAGGATCAATGAGGAAAAATAGATTAGAACCAAACAGATGATCGATAGAGTGATGGGTTGAAAAACGGTTTAACGATTTCTGCCCAATGTAGACCTCTTGGGGAAAAAAATGTATGTGTAAGTTGCAGTTAATTAAATATTTCCATCATTTTTACCTCACATCAAAAATATTAAAAATTTGCAAACAACAATTTTGATCGAAATAAATTTTGTACAGTACCGGACCATAGTATTAGGCCCGAGTGAAAAAATACAACATTTCTGTTTACTTAATCTTAAAGTTTTTTTTTTCAAAACTGGTCATATTTTTTGTCCTTTTTCAGCTTTACCTGTTTTTGTTTCATAATAATGTACAAAAATTACCTGTGGTATTACAGGAAATTTAACAGAATACTTGGAAAAAGAGTGATGTTTCAAAAAAGTGACTCACAATTATTGCATATGATTAATAAAAATAAAATTAATTAGCAAAAAAAAAACTCTAAAAAATAAATAAAAAGTGCTATATAAAACAATCATTAAATCAGTTGCCCGATGTTTTCAGTTTTTAATACCCAATTTTACTGGAACTATCACCAGTCGTTAACTTAATACAAAAAATCACCAAATCAAGCCATCCAATTAAAATAAAAAATGCTTCAAAAAGCAAATTCCGACAATCAATTAAATCTAAATTTAAATTTTGCCAAACACATTAAATCAGCATGGCTCCAAATCAAAAAAATATTATTAGTCACCCTGCATCAGTACCAAGTACAGTACCGCTCAAATTCCACCAATAGCGGAAATACCATCCAAAATACCAACATAGCGCAACGTACCAAACTCCAATTCCAATCAGAGAAAATTTGAATAATCTTATTGTTTGGGAAATTAAATGGAATTGGAATTTGAATTTCAGAATGGAATTGAAATTCAGTTTTTGAATTGGTATTTGTGTTGATTGTGTATTTGTGTGTGTGTGACGGATATCTATACGCAATGTTATTTTTTCGATAAAGAATGAGAGTCGACTCAGCAAATAAAAAACCATCATCACACGAATCAGAGACGAAACGATGATGGTGGCTTTCACGTTTCGCAACAACAACAAACAAACTGAAACTCTGGCATTGAATTTGTTTGTTCGCTCAAATTAATTTTAAACAAAATATTCTCTCACATATTTTTTTACTTGCGAGTAACGACGAGTATTTAGTATCTTTTTTTTTTAATACCTACCTGTTGTACACTAATACTTTAGAAATATGTTTTTGTTTCATTAATGATTTGGGTGTCATTGTTTGCTCACGTGTAACTTAACCAGAAATCCGCAATACCACTCTCAATCCACAGAAGTAAGATTTGCATTTCAGTTAAGGTATTGGTCATGGTTGCCACTCGTTGAAAATGTGAAATTTTGAAATATATTAGCTGAACTGGTTGTGGTCTCTTTGATTTCAGGAGTGAAATCTCTTGCAAATCTTGTTAATTTGAACCGAAACTATCAATTGCTAAATTGTCTTACTAAATCAAGTTGTTTCAATTATAGCTCGGTAATTTTGTCGATTTTGTTATAATTTTTGGCAAAATTTTGTATAGCTTGGGCAAAATGAATATCCAAAATGTTAAATAATTTAATGATATAACATTGCATTGTACGAGTTGTACAGGAGTATCAACCTAGCAAAAAAAAAATTCAATTTAACACATTATACTGACAAGCGTGTACTAGAACTCATAAATTATATCTAGAGACATGCTGGAGTGATGAGTTTCAATCCGGTTTTAGAGCAGGTATCCATTTTGGGTGGTCGTTATTAAAAAAAAGTTGGAATTTTTATGCTCCCAAGAATAAATAAAAATAAAATATTCCCCAAGTTTCAAGTCACTAACTTAATTCTAACTCGTGCCTTCAAGCGGTGAAGTTTCTTATGGGAATAACATGGGGATTTTTACCTTTTCCGATCAATTTTGAATTCTTTACAGACTTAAACCTTATAGTTGTAGCTATTATCTGGATTTTTTTCAGATTTTTAACTGTTTTAATTTTTGAGTTTCAGCTCGACAAAGAAAACCATTTTTTTCATATTTTTCAAAAAGTCGTTCTTTACACGTTTAATGTCAAACAACGTTTATAAATAATAAGCTGAAACCACAGGCAGATTATCTTTTCAAATTTTTAAATATGCCTGATTAACGACTAACAGAGAGCCATGCTGAAACCAATAAGAATTCAAAATTACTTCTGCATGAAAATTTTATAATTTCCTTGATCCGGTTTTGCGAACATGAAACTCTTCAAAATCTGAACTACCTAAATTGTTTATAAAAAAAGCTAATCACTAGCCTAGTAGGCATATATCGAGCTAAATTTGAGCTCCCATGAAAATTCTCTCAAAAATGTATCCCAGGTTAACTTTTTTAATTTTCATAATTTTGCGGACGGAATAAAAATGAAAAAAAACTTACTAGTAAAATATGCTCCTGTAAATAATGTCATTATGAAACAATAGTTTAAAGAAGAATAGGAAAATTTGTATGTAAAATTCATTTTTTGAATTGGATGTTTTTAAGTAAATGTTTGCAAGTATTTCTCAGCTTTGAAAAGAAAATGCAATTAAATGTTGTTCGTAGCACATGAATTTTTTTAGCGCTTACGATAAATTGGCATGAAGGGCTTGTGATATTTTGAGCTACATTGGTCGGATTTTCATGTTTTAAGTGTTAAAACTTAAAAATACAATTATTTAATTTGTCCTTCACAAAATCGTACAGTTTTTGTTCAACTAATTTTTAGAAATATCTGACAGATCTTATCAAAAAACTTTCAAAGTCCTTTCCTGTTTAAAAAAAAGATGGTCTCAATTTACAATGTACAGATTATGGTTGACATAGTATGGAATTTTATTACCTCTTTATTGAATTTTTGTTGTTGATAATTATTCTTATTTATTTATGTTTACTATGAATTTTATACAGTTGCTATGATACGATGAATGTGTTTGATTGAGAGAAAGCAAGAAAATTACAAATATGTAAGATTAACACAAAATAATATCAAAATAGTTTTATTTATATTGTTATCTATTTCTTATCAAACTAAGAATTATTTGACTTAGTGGCCTCTTTGATGATCTGTAAAGGTCGTATGTTGATTTTTTTGGTTTTAAATAAATAAATAAAAATAATAATAATAATATTTTAATATCTTACAATCTTAATAGACTAAGAGCCCACGACGGCCAGACCTTCGTTATTTTATACCAGCTGAAAGTTTGTCTGTGCATACCCCCCATAGAGGTGAGAACGACCAGGGACTTTTTAGTTCTGGGTTGTGGTTGCTTTGGCAGGTAAACGGTACTAAAGGTGTAAAAAATAGGACCTTACTTTCGTCAAAGTATACCGCTTCATTTTTTTATATTTTCTTAAGGATAACTTCAGAAGTCTAGTCGTCCATTGCCAGACACCTATGACGGTTGTTTCCCCCTGCCAGACACCCCTAAACTTGCAAAAATTAGGACACTACTTTCGTCATAGTATACCAGCTAAATTTTATATATGTTATTTGGGGACCTATGAAAAGATGTTACCTCAAGAGCCAGACAGTTTTGATGGTTGCAACACCTTGCCAGACACAATTTTCTAAAAAATGACTCAAAATTAAAAAAAAAATATTAAAAAACGACGGCAACACTTACAGTAACAAATGATACTTTTTTCAAAAGCCAGAATTGTACACTTAATTTTAATTTTTAAATCAAGTCATTTCAATCAATAGTTTTTGAAATAATTGATTTCAAAGTCAAAATTTGTAAAAAAAAAGTTTAAAAAATTACTATGAATATTATTTGTGTTAAGGCTGTGGATCTAAATACAAAATATTCTAATAAAATAAACTGCCTAAATTAATTCCTTATCAAACGCTGAAATCCATATGTTCCTGTGCCATCTAGTTTTCGAGATATTTGAAAAATAGGAAAACTACTTTTTTATAAGATTTTAATTATAGTAGGAGATCCCACCATTGGACGACCTATTCACGTCGTTATACCAGTTGAAAGCTATATTTTCTGAAAGATAGTGTCTAAGGAAATAAATTGCAAATGGGTTGCCTAGCGATATCCTGTCAAGGCATAGGGTTGCCAAGCCTTAAATTTATTTTTCCGTATGTTTGAATACGCGTCCCTGCTTATATGGCAAGCCTAAGAGTTCTAAAAAAAAAATATGTCATGGGAAATTTATTTTGATAATTTTTATTTTAAGGATTTTTTAAAATTTTAAGTTTGAGTAGGGTAAACCAAGGCAATAGGTAAATTTAGAAAAGGGCAAAAATCTATTTTCTAAGAAAAACGTGATAAAATTAAAATTGAAATTAGAATCGATAGATATTATAAATATATGAAAGCCACACATACAAATAAAAAGTGTAAAAACCTACAACTTGAGATAAAGTCTTTTTAAAGTCATGACACTCAAATTTTATATTCGAGAAATAATTCATTAAAAATCAGAATAAAAGATTTTTTAAATAATTTTGATTTGATATACATATTTGGTATACATATTTTCAATATATTTAAGGAGAAAATCCCGTCATAGGACCACCTATTCACGTCGTTATACCAGTTAAAAGCTTTATTTTCTTAAGGGTAGTGTTTAAAGAAACAGGAATAATTTACCAAAAATAAGCACGAAAGGTATTGAAATTTGAAATAATGTTTATGTTATAAGAGAGCATAAACAAAATAACTTGACAATTATCTGTCAAATTATTGATTTGAATTAGTTTTTGGCTCCTGTGTATTTTGGAAGAATTACAGACTTTTACAATTAAATTCACCGTCGGTAAATCAGTGAATCAACAGATACGTGTCAAGTTATTTTATTTTTTCTAACTTATCAAAATTATTTAAAAAATCTTATATTCTGATTTTTAATGAATTATTTCTCGAATATCGAATTTGAGTGTCATGACTTTAAAAAGACTTTATCTCAAGTTGTAGGTTTTTACACTTTTTATTTGTATGTGTGGCTTTCATATATTTATAATATCTATCGATTCTAATTTCAATTTTAATTTTATCACGTTTTTCTTAGAAAATAGATTTTTGCCCTTTTCTAAATTTACCTATTGCCTTGGTTTACCCTACTCAAACTTAAAATTTTAAAAAATCCTTAAAATAAAAATTATCAAAATAAATTTCCTATGACATATTTTTTTTTTAGAACTCTTAGGCTTGCCATATAAGCAGGGACGCGTATTCAAACATACGGAAAAATAAATTTAAGGCTTGGCAACCCTATGCCTTGACAGGATATCGCTAGGCAACCCATTTGCAATTTATTTCCTTAGACACTATCTTTCAGAAAATATAGCTTTCAACTGGTATAACGACGTGAATAGGTCGTCCAATGGTGGGATCTCCTACTATAATTAAAATCTTATAAAAAAGTAGCTTTCCTATTTTTCAAATATCTCGAAAACTAGATGGCACAGGAACATATGGATTTCAGCGTTTGATAAGGAATTAATTTAGGCAGTTTATTTTATTAGAATATTTTGTATTTAGATCCACAGCCTTAACACAAATAATATTCATAGTAATTTTTTAAACTTTTTTTTTACAAATTTTGACTTTGAAATCAATTATTTCAAAAACTATTGATTGAAATGACTTGATTTAAAAATTAAAATTAAGTGTACAATTCTGGCTTTTGAAAAAAGTATCATTTGTTACTGTAAGTGTTGCCGTCGTTTTTTAATATTTTTTTTTTAATTTTGAGTCATTTTTTAGAAAATTGTGTCTGGCAAGGTGTTGCAACCATCAAAACTGTCTGGCTCTTGAGGTAACATCTTTTCATAGGTCCCCAAATAACATATATAAAATTTAGCTGGTATACTATGACGAAAGTAGGGTCCTAATTTTTGCAAGTTTAGGGGTGTCTGGCAGGGGGAAACAACCGTCATAGGTGTCTGGCAATGGACGACTAGACTTCTGAAGTTATCCTTAAGAAAATATAAAAAAATGAAGCGGTATACTTTGACGAAAGTAAGGTCCTATTTTTTACACCTTTAGTACCGTTTACCTGCCAAAGCAACCACAACCCAGAACTAAAAAGTCCCTGGTCGTTCTTACCTCTATGGGGGGTATGCACAGACAAACTTTCAGCTTGTATAAAATAACGAAGGTCTGGCCGTCGTGGGCTCTTGCTCTATAATGCAATACATTCGTAAAATAGTAAGTCCAACAACAACAACAAAATTCACCTAAAATATTTGAATTCATAATGAATTTGAAAACAAAAATCGACCAAAATGTTAAGGTTTTCAGGGCAAAACTCATGTGAACCAAAGCCAGAAAAACTTTTCAATCAAAAAAATGTTAGAGATGATATGATCACTATTTCTATCCACTATCATTGTTTTACATTATAAAAAAATAGCATAAACCATTTTTAAGCTTGAGCCTTGTTTAAAAAATATTATAATTGTTTCAATCTAGGCCATAGTTGTAATTTATTAAAAAATAATTTTTTTTTCAATGATCTTAACTCTTAAGTAATTTTCACCAAAGTGCTGGGGAATGATTTATCTCTTATGTTTTTGAAAATAGGAACAAGAATAAGAAAATAATAAAAAGTCGGTTGGTAAAATTGAGTATCATTGCATCGTGGAATACAAAATACAGACAAAATTTGATTTGAACAGCTAAAAGCAGTTGTTAGGCTAGCAGTAAATTGATTTAAATTTGGAATCAGCTAAATCAATAACGAAACAACACAAATAAAGAATTAAGTCAAAAATCTTTTGAATTTTATTCAAAAAACCTATACCTAAAATGTATTTATTTATTTTTTCAAGCAACACTTTTTTATAAAGTAAGTCGCAGCATGGTACAAGTTTGAGTTTCCAAAAATTATTATCTACAAGTATGTTTGAATCTTATTAATAGCTTATTTCATGTTAGATACTGAAAAAAAACTACCAACTATTTCATCAATTTAAAAAAGTGGTAACCATATTTCAAGTTAAAGCATACAGCATAGAGAGTAAAGTAAAGTAAAGTGGGTTAGTTTGAATCTTTTCTTTCTTCAGCTCGTCAGTCGTGCCGAGGTAGTTCTTCCATTCGAAAGTATCTGTTGGATGCACTTCGCGCTCTGTGCTCAGCTTCACGTTCACGATCACTGAAGTAGAAACTCCTTCCTAACTGAGTTGCTGGCTTTAGTTGTTTCATTATAAAGTGAAATGAAACATTAGATCGGAATGGGACTAAAAGTGTTGGCAGTCGTGTTATTTGAATTTTGCTGACGCATTATTCAGTGAAAGTGCAGCATTTTTTTTTTTGTCTGTTTTTGTTTCAAACAGATAGATCGTGAATAATTCAAATTAAAAAAAAAAAAAGTATCTTATCTCTCTTCTAAGTAAAAATTGTAGGTATTTATGGGTTTTTGTTGCTTTTGTTTTTGATAAGATCGAACAAAAAGGGTGTAAATTTGTGTCAAGCTGTTAGGGTATTAGTGTGATTTACCTTATAACATCTACAATTCCTATTCACTGTTTGCGTCTCATTTATCGGTCGGTGAATTTCTCTTTGTGTGTGAAATTTTGTATCTGCTGAACCTCTGAGACGATCGATATATCTATAATACAGCTGTGTTGCTGGCTGCGCGATCGTTTACGGCTTAGCACCTGAGTGTAATTCTCTTTAATATTGACGATCGTTTCTGCCTCAGGTAAACCAAACCAAACTAACACATTCAAAGTTACTTTTCACCTTTCTGCGATAAAATTATTAACCAATACCAGTGCAATTGTGATCGTATCGCGATCGGTTGTGTGTTGTTTCAGTCTTTGCAAACCTGGTTTTCTTTTTTGAAAAAAAAAGTGATCGATAAATTTTATGGAAATAAGAAAACAAAGTTTTTTCTTTCCTTAAAGCTATACTATACAACGTTGAACGTTAAAAAACAACTCTTTTGGTGACTAACAATATCAACTTTGTGACGTTACTACAGGTGTTTCATATATTTGGCAACCCAGTGCCGCATACTATAGCATCTGATTATATAAGCAAAAGGTATATAATATAAGTCGGTCATTTATATTTGCTGATGCTGCATACATTTACAAAAGAAGATCGTTTTTTTGGTTACTTTTGTGAATTTTTACTCTAAAAAAGATACAAACCAATTATTTCGAAGGATACGCGCGTGATATTATCAACAAGAAGAACAACAACAAAAACAACAACCCAGAACGATTGGAGTTTAAAGAAGAAGAAAACAAGATGCTTAAGGCGAAAACAGCTTCGGACAAGGGCGATACTCTTCTTGGAAAGAGTCTCGTCCCAATCATTGACCTCGCACACTGTGGTGAGTTGAAAATTATTTCTTTTTTAATTTTTTTAAATTATTTTTTAAAAAGTTTCTTTGTAGTCATAGTTCCTGGAAGTTTGTGATTTTTATATATAAAATTTGATAAAAATACAAAATGACTAAACAAACGATCAGTAGCTAATAATAACGTGACACCCCTATTATTTTTATTTCGACAGATAAAAGATTTCTAACTATAGCCATAAATACTATACTCAATATACACTACAGCAGTCAAAATTTATCGATTGTATTATTATAATTATGTATATTATTATTATTATTCGAGAAGGGTTTATGCAATAATTTGTGTAAATAAAAAAAGGCGCCTCACCGCCATCGATAAGTGTTGATGTTGAAGTACAGTGCTGTGATAACAATTTTTTCTCATTGCTTTTATATTAAAATTTTGAAAAATTTAGAGTCCAAATAGTTTTCGAAGGGTTTTTAAGTACAATCCGTGGGAAAAGTTTAGACTATTATTTATATTGGCTACCAAATTAAATGTTGACAAGAATTTATCAAGCAGCTTCTGTTACTGAGTATGAGCTTAACATTTTGCTTAACATTATTCTTAAATAGTTTTTACTGAAAGGTGTTATCGTCACCAATGACCTTAATATGCGATCTTAATGCATTATATATTTTCTTGGTATTAGCGAATTAACATACTCTATGGAATTAATGTTCGATATGGGAATGCTTTTGCTTGATGCTTTTGCTTGCAACAAGTCAAATAATTTTAAGAACTAAATAGAAAAATCGTCCAGAATCCGTCGTTATATTATTTTTAAGGACTACAGTGTTTCCTCGATAAAACATAGCTTAGCCTAGCGGTATCCTTACTGTCTTTAATAGATTGACAATTTTTTTTGTCAAATTTTATCTAGCTTATAGCATTTTACGCTAATAGACTCCTCTTAAGCAATCTTTATAAAATTGATAAAATGTAGGTTTATGGGATTACCTAATAAAACTTTCTTCCAGTGCAATCGAACGATACATGCTTTAAAAGTTTGTCAATTAATCAAGTCATGCATTCGTAAAAAAAAGTTGAGATAGCAATCAGACATGACATTCCGATAGAGATACGAAAAAAGTGGATTCAGCATGTCCAGGTGTACATGTAAGGAGCTACATCCTAAACATTCTGCAAACTTCAAACTTGGAATGAAACGTTTTTACGTGGTTTAATTCAGATTGTTTTTTTTTTTTTAAATAAGTATAGTTTTGTTTTCTCTCTCTTTTTTCCGTAGTTCCTAATAAAGTACCTAGATTAATCAGCATTAGAAGTTTGCCTCTTTATATATGTAGTTGATCTCTTAGAAATTCATAGTAAACCCTCTTTTAAATATATCTGTATTTCAAAATTCTGTAAAAACGCTGTAAAAAATATCGTTTTGATAATGTAAAAAAGTGCGCGCGCACTTTTTTACATTATCAAAACGATATTTTTTACAGCATTTTTACAGAATTTTGATGTACAGAATTTTGAAATAAAGTATTTTGACCAACCAGAATTTTGCTATACCTACAGAATTTTGACTCTCAGAATTTTATTCGTACAGCATTTTGCACATACAGAATTTTGACATACAGTATTTTGGCATACAGTATTTTGAATACAGAATTTTGCAACACACAGAATTTCGACCCCAACCCAATTCAATTTCAAGCTCGACTTCAATTTCTTTAATAACAAAACTTTTGGGAAATTCAACAATAAAAGCGAGTTATTTTCACGGATATGTGGGTCTGTACATCAAAATTCTGTATATCAAAATTCTTTAAAAATGCTGTAAAAAATATCGTTTTCACAATTTTAAAAAAGTGCGCGCACTTTTTTACATTATCAAAACGATATTTTTTACAGTATTTTTACAGATTTTTGAAATATAGATATATTTTAAAGAGGGTTTACTATGAATTTCTAAGAGATCAACTACATATATAAAGAGGCAAACTTCTAATGCTGATTAATCTAGGTACTTTATTAGGAACTACGGAAAAAAGAGATAGAAAACAAAACTACACTTATTTCTAAAAACAATCTGAATAAAACCACGTTGCATACCTAAAACGGATGAAAAAAAAAATTTATATTGATTTTTTTTTTTTTGTATATTTAAGAAAAGTTTGATTTGTGTTCCTAGAATTGATTTACTTTTTTACTTTAATAATTTTGTTTGTATAAAATTATAACTTTACTGTCAATAATTATATTTAAGGCTAGTATTTAGTGTTTTTTTATCAAAGGAAATTTATTTAAAAATACTGTATTGAAAATACAGTATTTTGCCGTACAGAATTTTACAAAACAGAATTTTGCAAGTCAGTATTTTGTTCATACAGTATTTTGACGTACAGAATTTTGTATTTACAGTATAATGACGTACAGAATTATGGTCTTACAGTATTTTGACCCCACAGAATTTTGTCGTACAGAATTTTGACAAGCAGAATTATGACCCGCTCCCAATTGAATTGTAGTCAATTTTGGTTCAGTGACATAAAGTTTCGTGACTAAGGGCGGCATCGTCCTTAATGAGAGTTTCTCTTACCTGCCTGTAATGTTCATCGATATGAAAAACTTCTTTAGAGGCAGATACAATTTTTTTTTTAAACAAGTGTTTGCGAACTTAACTACCAAATTGATATCCACCCAGCCAAACTTTATAATATCAAGTTTTAAGTAAAAATAAACGCTTAAACTTGGTTGATTTAATGTCGTTTACGTTACGAAACATAAGTATGTAATTTATAGTAACAATATTTGTTAAACTGAGACTTGTGGAGACTTCATTACATAGAAGTTACGATTTTAAATTATTTCTAAACCTCCAAATTGATCTAAAAAGTGTTACGGCTTCTCAAACATGCACTTATGACAATGATACTCGTGAAGGTGAGGCTTTGTCAGTTCCTCGCAATAAACCAGACTCTTAAGAAAAATGCTTAGTTGGGGATTCAAACGTCAGGCTAAATTACCACCTATAAGGCTTTATAGAAGCAAATTTGTTAGTTGGGTAACCGCCTATTATGTATATTAAGGTGGTCCTTATATTGCTTTTTGCTGAAATTCCACTGTGGATGGACATCAATAAATAGCGAGTCAAATAAAAATCTAAAAAAATTAGGGAAACATTTTCTCAGTATTTTCAACCGAATGGCGGCTTTACAACTGCTTGTCCAACTGCATAAGGACCACCCTAATGTACAATTGTACATATTAGTCAATATTTCAAGTAGTGTCCTTACTTTTTTTTCAGGACTCTAAAAATAGAAAATAATTTTTGAAGTACATAATTCAATAATTTTTCACTTGTTGGTATGTCTTTTGGATTTGGACAATTGATCGTCAACTTTCAAAAATGTTGGCTTGCCAGGAAAGAAAACGTACCTTTCCGTTTTTTAATTCTGCTTTGTTTTTTTTTTTTATTCGATATGGGTAGGGTAGGTCCAAATAGAAGAAATTGTAATTAAAAGCTTCTTAGAATAATACAAACTAGCCGACCCAGCCCTCGAAATTTTTTTTGCTTCCAGATTGCCAATTTAAAACGCCATTAGACATTCTAAAGAAAAAAAATTTGCTCATGTTTAATTTTAACTGCCATTTAAACTCTTCTTATTTTGGACTTTCACGTGAATCGAATAGCAGAAGAGGGCTGTATATTGTTTTTTTATGTATCCTACTTGAAGCAACTGTAATTAGTAAATTTTTTAAATTTTGGTAACGACATTTACCGCGACAATACAATATTTTTGTATGTGTTTGCTTTAAGTTAGTTTCAAGTCCAAGGTATTAAATGAGATCCAAAATATTTCAGTATAGAAGTATTGTAGGTAACCATGGCAATTTTTGTTTTTAAGAGGCAAAAAGAAGTAGATTCATATTTTTACTCTCAAGTGTATAGCGAGATTTTTTTAAAATAGTCAGAAACGTGCAAACGAAATTCAAAAGAGCAAAATAGTCACTTTTTTCATGAAAACAAAGTGTTTCTCATTTTTTAAGGATTTATTGATCAAAATCTATAAAAATCAATCGACATTTAAGTTAAGTTGAGCTTAAAAAATAATGCACACAATTTTGTTTGTTTGCACCTCACTGTTTTACTAACTACCTTCCACAATATGAATAGAATAAGACAGGAGTGCCATTATATGAATATTGTGTTAATTGATCATTCGAAGAATCAAAAGTATGGAATTATCATCTTTTTTACTTCTAAGTTCCAAGGTATATCGTACTACAGTGGTTTGGAATTTACGTGATACCTACTTAATCTGAAAAAAAATCCCGCTTTTATAAAAATAGTACAAGTTCCAACATTCAAAGTAACTTGTTTTGAAATTAACAATATCCACGATCATATAAATCAATGGAAGTAGTATGTATAGGTACATGATTCTTGTTTCTATCTGTACACCTGGGGGATGTTTTTGTACATGCATTATGTACATATGCACATACAGCAAAATCTACCGACTACAACTGTCAAAGTCGAATAAGGGCAACATTTTTTATTCTTTATAGCATTTGTGCAAAATTATAAAAATTAACGACAGGTGGCATCGACATCGCCATGGTATGTGAGGTATTTTTGAAAAAGATTTTTGTATTTATCTATACTCTGAGTTGGGGTACATTGTAGGTACTCGTACCAAGCTATAACTACCTTCATTATATTGTGAGCTACTACAATTATGTAGGTAAAATGTGTACATAGCTAAGTTTTATACAAAAGATAGTAGATAGGTAGGTAATTTTATTTTGCAATGGCTGTTCTTGGTATTGTGGAAATGCAATTTGCGGGTATTTTTAGCAATATAACTGCCATTATAAGAATTTTACAAATTAGTCACTTAAGTGACTGTTTGCAATGTTTGTTTCTTTTGCTTCGTAAAAATGCTTGCAATCATTACAACTGACTGTATTTATAGCTGTATTTTTTATAAAATGCGTATAAAAGTATAAAAGATCTTGTAAAAGAAAATTTTGTAATTTTATTTGTTAATTGTATTTGTGTGGTTTCGTCAAGATAAAAAATTGTAAAGGTTAGCTTCAATTTTATTATTATCTTTTCAAAAAGCTTTACTTTGAATAGGCAGTGGTTATATTACACATTTGATTGATGGCTAAAAAGCCGCAAAATAATTATTTGTTTTATTAGCTATAATCAATTTATTATTATTGTTCACTTCTAACCAGCGAACAACGAATATGGTATCACAACTGGCAAGATCTTTGGGAAAGCCATCGGAGGCGAGGTCTCTGTTCATTTTAAGATTAGTATGGTTTCCTTTTCACCTTTTTATTTAAATGGTAGGATTCTGCCACTAAGCAACGGTCTACTATTCTCTCAAACTTTGGTGTCCTTTTAAGGCGTCTGGCCTCCTTGGCTGATCTAAAAGTTCACTTTTTTATTAATAAATATAAAATGTGCCGGAATATTTTTATTTTTTAACTCAATATCATAAAGTCGGCAAAAATCGACTCGTGAAAAGTTGGCATCATTCCTTGTTGGTCGAATATAGGAACATTTTGAGGGGCATTCCATGAAAATTGGTAACTTTTTTTAATTAGGAAAAATAGAAATAGATTTGCTTTATTACAATGAAAAACTTCTTTAGAGGCAGATACAATTTTTTTTTTAAACAAGTGTTTGCGAACTTAACTACCAAATTGATATCCACCCAGCCAAACTTTATAATATCAAGTTTTAAGTAAAAATAAACGCTTAAACTTGGTTGATTTAATGTCGTTTACGTTACGAAACATAAGTATGTAATTTATAGTAACAATATTTGTTAAACTGAGACTTGTGGAGACTTCATTACATAGAAGTTACGATTTTAAATTATTTCTAAACCTCCAAATTGATCTAAAAAGTGTTACGGCTTCTCAAACATGCACTTATGACAATGATACTCGTGAAGGTGAGGCTTTGTCAGTTCCTCGCAATAAACCAGACTCTTAAGAAAAATGCTTAGTTGGGGATTCAAACGTCAGGCTAAATTACCACCTATAAGGCTTTATAGAAGCAAATTTGTTAGTTGGGTAACCGCCTATTATGTATATTAAGGTGGTCCTTATATTGCTTTTTGCTGAAATTCCACTGTGGATGGACATCAATAAATAGCGAGTCAAATAAAAATCTAAAAAAATTAGGGAAACATTTTCTCAGTATTTTCAACCGAATGGCGGCTTTACAACTGCTTGTCCAACTGCATAAGGACCACCCTAATGTACAATTGTACATATTAGTCAATATTTCAAGTAGTGTCCTTACTTTTTTTTCAGGACTCTAAAAATAGAAAATAATTTTTGAAGTACATAATTCAATAATTTTTCACTTGTTGGTATGTCTTTTGGATTTGGACAATTGATCGTCAACTTTCAAAAATGTTGGCTTGCCAGGAAAGAAAACGTACCTTTCCGTTTTTTAATTCTGCTTTGTTTTTTTTTTTTATTCGATATGGGTAGGGTAGGTCCAAATAGAAGAAATTGTAATTAAAAGCTTCTTAGAATAATACAAACTAGCCGACCCAGCCCTCGAAATTCGAGTGCCAATTTCTTTATTTTTTTTTTTATTTGCAACAATTTTGAACACAATAATACCAAAATAGTTTCTTTATTTTTTATAGTATTTGTTGTTGTTTTCTTACGATTAACTACACTTTTTACACAGGAATATATAATATACTTACTTTTTGATATATTTTAAGCCTGATTTAGATATTGTTGAACTACGTTTTAACTACGCTCTACTACGTAAAAAAAAGTATCGAAAAAGAAAATTCAAAGTGTAATCTCCTTAAGGGCATTGTGTTTGCACCTTGCATTTCAATTCAATTCAACCTGTTTCATGTTCCATTCGTTCAAATTCCATCCGTCAATCATTCAACCTCCACCAACTTCACTCAAATTTGTCATTCACACCATTTTTTTTTTCATTTAGCTTGTAGGAACATGAAAACAGACCGAGTTCTTTTTGCGATTGTGTATGTGTCCTTTGACAACAATTTTAACACGTACGTCAATCTGAAATCAAAACAACTTCTGCAAAATAAAACCAGAGGTTCCTTTGATCAATAATTTTGTTTATTTTCTTCGGTAATATAAATTCAACTAAATCAAAATCAATAGGAAATTGCAGATATTATTAAGATCTGAGTGAAGATGAAGTAGAAAGTTAATTATTTTGGCCGTATGCTGTCGTTTTACAGAGACAAAATATCCTGAAGACAATAACGGGAAGAAAAGTCACAGTAATTTGACTTTTTCACAATAACTATGCCAGGAAAAAATATATTTTGATCGCAAATGGTTTTTTTTTTGTTTATTTTATATTTTTCCGCAATAAAAAAACGATATTCAATTAGAATTTACTCTTTATTTGAAGTTGGTGTTCTCAAATTAACAATACGAATTTTTTTTGAATTGAATTGAATTTCTTTATTGAGTCTTTTAGGTTACAGTTGCTGTCTTAGTCTAAAAATAACAATTCTTTACTACTTTACTTAAGTTAAACTGGCGGCTATAATGTATTGCCTGCTCTTTCAGTTGCTTTGTAATGAAAATGAATACAATGTTTGCCTCATGGCGGTCAGTAAAATGTTTTTCTTTTTTTCTACTCTTGCTCATGACAGAGAGTTTTGTTTACGTTAACTGTGTGACGTTTTGTCACCCTCTTATAAACTAGGATACATATATACAATAAAAAAACTACAGATACCTTACAAACTAACCCTACGATAGAATGCCTTGAACATTTGTTAGGTTTGTGAGATACGAATATACATAGTATGTACGGAATACAAATATACATTTTCTTTTTTTTTTTTTGTTAGAGCGAGAGCTCAGTCAGATTCTTGTGAATACATTGTATGTTAGGTTAACATTTTCGTTTATAAGAGCGAGTACGCCCTTAGATTCATTATTTATTTGTTTTTTTTTCCCTTTTTAGTGAATATTATTAACATGGAGGAAAAAGGCATTTATCGGGGAACACATTTATACTTCGATTGTTGTGTACGAGACGAGATAAACATAGATACACAGAGGGTGTTACAAAAGAAAAAAAAAGAAACTTCATTAATGAAGATAATGAATGACAGATAACATTGATTATTACAATTATTTGTTTTATAAAATATTTTTACTTTTGATTTGTTGTTCATTTAATTGTCTTTTACATTGGTGATTTTGTAATTATTTATTTTATAATAATACCTGTTATATATTGTTTGATAAATACTTGAATTGTATTTTATTTCAATTAGAAGATAACTAAATGATACTTATTCTAGTATTTTTAAGTAAGTACTGTCGGCCAATCTTTAGAGAATTTTGGTAACTTATTTTTAATAATTTTATAGGTAGAAAAGGGGTTCCCCCAACGTACACTGTAGTGAATCGCGGGACGCAAGTGGCGAATGGATAATTATCCGCGATTTTGATTTGGGATGGCCCTGTTATAGAACTCTAAAGGTTCTAACACTGGAGCGTCAAGATCCACTGAGAGTATTCCGAGTGGTGACAGATAACCAACGCCGTCCCAAGAGGACCCAGTCTGGGATGCTAAGGAATGTATTATTAAGTCGTTTTCGGATTGTTCAAAGTTTGAAATTGTTTTTTTCATGAGAAGCGAGACGTATCTCATCAGCGGGACAGTATTTGTGTCGCTGTAAATAAAGTTATTTGAGAATCTTTTGGTCCGGGTCTCAAAGTTTTTACCAGCACAGAGCCTAAGAAGTTTTCTTTCAAGGATTTCCATATTTTGGGCTACCGAGGGAGAGATGGTAAACCATATTGGAAACCCGTATGTCATTACTGGTCTAACTAATGTTTTATAAAACAGTAGTTTGGATTTTTTGTTTAAGGCTCTGTGCCTGAAAAAGGGCATCAGCATGTTAGAGACTTTTCTGGTCTTTTCAATGGTGAGTTTAGCATGATAATTAAATTTAAATAGATTGTTGAAGTTGATTCCTAAATATTTCAACTTGTTTTGAACTTGGATTGGGCAACCGTTGACGTTTAGTGTGAGATGTTTGCTTTCCCTTACTACTCCAATTGGACCTTTACCACTCGCGTTTCTGATGCAAATCAGTTCTGATTTTGGGACATTCAGCTTGATACCCCAGGTGTTGTAATAGTCGTTTATGACCCCGATGTGTTTTTCGAGGTGGTGTAGAGCTACTAGTGGATATTCGTGGTTGGAGTACGCGATGGTGTCGTCGGCGTAAAGGAGACCGGTTGAGACCAAATTATTTTCTGACCATGTATGGGGGAAGTCGTGCACAAAGATGTTGTATAGGTGTGGGCCCAATATTGACCCTTGCGGGACGCCACTGTCGCAGCTTCGGGGGTTCGACTTTGTCCCTTGAATTTGTACGAAGAAAGTTCTATTAGATAGAAAGCTGTGCAGAATATTGTAGATGTAACTAGGAAGATTAATTGATACGAGTTTAGAGATAAGCCCCACCCTCCATACGCTATCGAAGGCTTTTTCAACATCGAGAGAGCAGGCGACTGTGCATCTTTTTTCTCTCAGATTTAAGATGATATCGTTTTGAAATTTGGTTAGCGCATGGAGGGTGGAGTGTCCTCTGCGGAACCCGAATTGGAAGTCGGGTATCGGGTCTATGGGGTTGTCTAGCGGGCAATTCATTTTGTTCAGGATTATTCTTTCGAGTATTTTCCCGGTGTTGGAAAGTAGGGAAATCGGTCTATAATTGTTAATGTCAAAATTGTTTTGTTTTTTAACTATAGGCAGGATCCTAGCTGTTTTCCAGAGGCTGGGGAAGTAGGCATTGTTAATGCAATTATTGTATAGAATTGTTAGGAAGTTAACCGCTTGATTTGAAATTTTTTTCAGAAAGTAATTAGAAATGTTGTCCGGCCCGGACGATTTTTTTGGTCTTAGAAGCTTAAGCAGGTTCTTCACAGAATCAGGGTCAGTAAAAATATGGGGTGCAATAGGGTTCAGTGCAGAGTTTTCGGAATTGAATAGGAAAATGTGTTCCGGTGTGTTTAGAGCCACTGAGTTAGCGGACTCTTGGGCTCTTTGCGTGGTGTTTATGTTGAATAGCGGCACTCTTTCTTTGTACACGTCTGTAAAGTGTTTTTCGAAAGATTCAACGATTTTTGCTTCGCTGGTGAAGGTCTCATTATTAACGACCACTTTATTGCAATGAAATTTTTTCTTTTTGCCCAAGATCCCGAACGCCTCTTTAAAGGCCCATGGGCCAGGCTTAATTTTGGAAAGTCTGTCACTTAGTTCCTTGTTTAACCAGATGTTTACTTTTTGCTTAATAATGTTGTTTAATAAGGCGATCTGGGATGATAACTCTCTATATGCTGGACTGATTCTGTTAAGGGATCTGTGGAATATATTTTTTAAACGCCTTTGCCACTGGTGTTTGACTTTATAGAGGTTTTCGATTTCAGGGGGTAAGTTCTTGTACTTGTTGAATGAGATGGAAGAGCTTGTGGAGTTTCTTTCTAGGGTGGTAATGAGTGTTTGATTAAAATGTGATATGTATTTATCAATGTCGGTATTGGGTAGGCAGGAGGTCGCTGGGGGAAAAAGTTGAAGGAGGTTGCTATCTAATTGGTTTCTGAAGGACTGCCAGTTGGTATTTTTAAATGATCTGAGTGAGTGCTCCTCACGCAGGCAGATGTTTGCTTCTCCAATACTTATGCACAGAAGTAGGGGGCAGTGCTCTGTAAAGGTGGGAAGGGTTTTCAATGAGAAGTTTTTATTGAAGTGGTTAATTAGATGACTGGATATGAGAAAGTGGTCCAAAAAAGATGGTCCTCTGGGAAAGGTGGGTGTATCCGATGTGAAGTTGGCTAGGGATGGATTGAAGTTTTGTAACCATGATTCAAGCGTCTTACCGTTTAGGTTATGGGTGTGGTCCCCCCAATTGGTACTCCTAGCATTGAGGTCACCACCTATAATTGAACCATCAAATCTGTTGGAGAGGGCTTCAATAGCGTTGAGTTCTGAGGTAAATTGTGCAGGGGGGGTGTTCGAGGGGAAGTATACCGACCCTAGTAGAAGTGTTTTGGGTGAATTATCAATTTTCAGTTTGATGGTGACGAAAAGCGAAGGAAAATTTGTTGAGTGATAGTCCACCAGCTCGTATTCAATGTTATTTTTGATGAGCAGGGCTACCCCCTGGTGGTTGTCATTTCTTAAAGTGTGATAGTTTTGTATTTGTATTCTGTGTCTATTCGAGAAATGAGTTTCTTGAATAAACGCAAAAGAACAATTGCTAGCTTGGAGAATTTTTTGAAGTTCTATTCTCCGCGCTTGTGAAACTAAGGACGTAATGTTGAATTGTAGAATTTTTAACCACATCATTTGGAGCAGAAAAGGAGTTGGTTGACCAGGTCGAGGTACGCTATTCTTTTTTCCGCGAGGGAGCTGAAATTGTTTAGGTTAGACATGAACTTTTCAATATTCGAAATAAGTGTGTTCATGCCAATGCCAAAAAGGTCATTTGACAGTGACATGAATTGATCAATAGTGGATTGTCCTGTTTTTTTATTGGAGTAGTTCGGGAACATGGGTTCCACTCGGGGGGTGTTATTTTGGGTTGCTTTGAAATGGCTGGCATAAGAAATACCCGGTGCCACAGGGGCACCCCTGGAGATCGCGAGGGAGAGGCCTCTTGCGTCAGCTTTTTTAGCACTTGCTTCTTGCAGAAGGCGTTTTCTTCTGGAGTCATATTTTTTGTAGGACTCGCATCCTCTAAAGTTAGCTGGGTGGTCTGAGCCGCAGTTGACGCAAGTGGCCTTGCTCTCCCCCTTGTTCTCCACAGTGCAGGCGCCGGGCTGGTGGTTATTGGTGCATTTTACGCACCTGTATTGGTTTGCACAATTCTTTGCGAGATGGCCGAACTGTTGGCAGCGCCTGCACTGTAGGGCGCCCGTGTTTCCCTTTGGCTTCTCCCAGTGAACCCTGGTATTAAACAAATATTTGATTTTGAGGAGTTCCCCCATGCTGGTGCCTGGTGTTAACCGGACCAAAAAGAGATTATAGTTTATTTTCTTTTGCCTAGACCGAAGTGTTTCAAATATAGAAACCTTTTCCGCGAAAGGGACTCTCATTTTGAGCTCGTCCAAGATCTCGGATTCCAAATAATCTGAGGTGAGGCCCCTTAGGACCACGTTGGTGGTTCTGTCTTCCTTCAAAGTGAAGGAGTGTGCTTGGGCACTCTCTGTCTTTCTCATTAGATCCATAAGCTCCCTATGGACTTTTGCGTTATCGACGTACAGCCTACTGCTGTTCCCGCGATTCACTATCCTATACGCGAAGTTTACCGACTTTTCTCGGAAATCAAATAATAATTTTCTAGTGTCTACATTTTTCATTATAATTGGCGGACAGTACTTACTTGTATGTGGTATATCGCTAGGGATGCTTTCCTTTCCTAAGGTGTTGATTGGAGTATTGTTGGTACCGTCTTTGGTGCTTCCATCGGTGTTATTATTTTGTCCTGGGACATCTTCCTCCACGTTGCTGACTGCTGATTGTGATAATTGTCTCGTGATGTTGTGGTTGTGCGAGTTCTTTTTTAGCGTGTGGATTGTTATGTCCAGCAGAGGGGCGAATTGGTTTTGTGATGGAGCGCCAGTGTCCATGACTTGGCGGGGTGATGGTGTTGCTGCCTTGTGCCTTTTATCCGGCATCTTCCATTCCTTTGTCAGGAGGTCGTCATCGATTTCGATTTGAAGGGCTCGGGTTGTGGCGCCATTGTTGGAGGTACCAGGATTTCCATCGTTTTGTTGCGAAGGTTGCTTTGGCGGGCGGCTGAGTACAACGAGTTGCTGCGCCACTTCCATCTCGATGGATTTGTTGATGGTGATTTTGGGCTGTTTTCGTTTTCTAATGTTAGAAGAGGTTTTGTTCATCTCTCCGGCTTGTGCCGTGTGGCATTTTTTGAACAAATAAATCAATTAAGATAGCAGGCAATTTAGATTGCTTTTGTTTTAAATATTTGATTATTTAAGTTTTTTGAGGGGTTTTTGTTTGGTTTTAAATGATTTTTATTTAGTTTTTCACAATAAAATTGCTGTGTTAAACACGTGTCTCAAAAAGCCGCCAAAAATCCAACCCTCTGTGGAAAATCAAAAGAAGAAAAGACAGCGTACCAGGCTTTAAGACTGTTTGTAATAAAAAAAACTAACAATACGAAGAAAACTTTCAGCTTGACGTTTGAGAAATGTCAAATCTTCCAGGAAAATTTTAATGAATGCGTTCAGACACTTAATAATGATTAAAGATATGTTCACATTTATTAAAGGTATGTTCAGGTGTAGATCTTCATTATATACAGTAGTAAAAAGGTAATCCGTGGTACTATGTGGTGAGAAGCGACATTTTTTAATCAAACAAATCAATTCTTAAGGCATTACCACGACAACTGCGTCGCACAACAACGTTTTTTTTATTTTTTTATGTTAAAACCATAACTACAATGACCTAAAAAGTGAAAAAGTGGGAAATTTACAAAATTAAATTTTTTTTTTATTTCTTTCTAGCAATATTTGTTTTTTTTTTTAATTTTTGGAAAAAACTACCAAACATTTTTTTTGAAACCAAAAAATAAGCATCATTATTTTTTATTTTGTCGTCGTAAAAACTGTCATAAAATGAGTTTGAATCTATCACTTGTTGACTTTTTGCAAAAAGTTGACCTAAAAAGTGAAAAAGTGGGAAATTTACAAAAGTAAAAAAAATTTATTTCTTTTCAAGCTCCATTTGTTTTTGGAAAAAAATTGTTTTTCAAACCAAAAAATAAGCTTTCTGCATCATTATTTTTAATTTTTTGGTCGAAAAAACTATCACAAAATGAGTTTGAAAATGTTGACTTATTGGCTCAAAAAGTGAAAAAGTACAAAAGTGACAATTTTCAAACGCATTTTTGTATGGTTCTTCGGGCTAGAAAAAACAAAAAATGCGAAAACCATATTTTTTTTGTATAAAACAATTTGTTAAAGGCATAACTACAATGGCCTAAAAAGTGAAAAAGTGGGAAATTTACAAAATTAAAAAAATTTTATTTCTTTCTAGCGCTATTTTTTTTTAGAAAAAAAAATACAAAAATTGTTTTTTTAAACCAAAAAAAAAAGCTTTCTGCTTTCTTAACTCTTTTTTACAAAATTTTCAAATTCATTTTTTGACAGTTTTTCTTACCTTAAAATCAAAAATAATGATGCAAAAAGCTTATTTTTTGCTTGAATAAACAAAAACAAATAGCGCTAGAAAGGAATAAAAAAATTTAATTTTGTAAATTTCCCTTTTTTTCACTTTTTAGGTTATTGTAGATAAGGAACAAAAAAGACGTTTTTGTTAGTTTTCCCTGAACCTCATAAGAAAAACGCTTTGCCATGCGGCGATAAAATATTAGTGCCTTTTATGCAAAAATGTAAACGTCTAAAAGTGAAAACTTGGTAAAATGGTAAAGGAACTGTCAAAGTCAGCTATTACATGAAGCCTCAAGAGGCTTGACTCTTTTTTCGAAATTTCTTTTGATAACACACCCACAAAAAAAAAAATTCTGACCTGGGGTTGCGACTAAGTTTTTCATATAGTTTTTGGGTCGCTGAAACCGAATCTGGAGTCCGTTTTGCCCCATCACGTCAGGTTTTCGAGATAACCTAAAAAAATGTCACGAAAACAAAAATTTTTTTTCACTGATCTGGATATGCGAATATGTAAATCATATAGTTTTTGGATCACTGAATCCAGATTCGAAGTCAATTTTGCCCTATCACGTCAGGTTTCTGAGATATCCTCAAAAAATGTCAAAACCAAAACATTGACATTTTTTTGAGAATATCCCAGAATCCTGACGTGATAGGGCGAAATTGACTTCGAATCTGGATTCAGTGATCCAAAAACTATATGATTAACATATTCGCACATCCAGATCAGAGAAACAAATTTTTTGTTTTCGTGACATTTTATAAGGTTATCTCGAAAACCTGACGTGATGGAGCAAAACGGAATTCGGATTCGGTTTCAGCGACCCAAAAACTATATGAAAAATCTAGTCGCAATCCCAGGTCAGAACTTTTATATTTTTTTGTGTGGCTGCCCTACTAACAATTTTGCTTCTATAATGCATTAAAGAAGCAACAATTGCATCTGTAAAGCTTTATAGAACCAAAATTGTTTGTCGGGTGTGTAATCATTCTGTGAGGCGCGTACTATTACACGATGCCTCTTGAGTCAAGGGCTCAAATTTGACATTTATCTTTTGAATTAAAATTTGTTGTTGTTGTATTGCACCAAGAAGAAAAAAGAAATGTGAGGGAATGTTGAAAAAAGAAAAAGTGGAAAAAGAAACGTCAAAAAAGAGTCTCGGACTCACGACCCACGACTCTCCGGTCGGATAATTTTTTCTTTCATCTTTTTTCTCTTTTGCACTCATTATGTTTAAAAAGAGTCGCGCCTCTTGAGGCTTCATGTAATTGCTGACAAATTCTTATGTTCTTTCAAGAGAGAAAAGGACGAAAATAGATTTAATTGGTATCAAAAGTGTTTACAAAAGTAATAGACTTGATTTTAATAGAATTCGATTTTAACAAAAAAATTCATGGTAATAAAACAAACATCTTACTTTCTAAACTTAGATAACTAAAAACAATGAAAGTTAACCATAGTTTACGTGCGATCTTAAAACAACGCACCAATGTGAACCAACCTTAATGTTTTTTGATTTTCGCTGAATGCTTTCATTCATTCATTCAGTCATGAATGACATTTCATTCCAGTCGATTGGAAATTTTCCAATAGAATTCCAGTTGTTTTTGTTTTGTTTTTTTTTTTTATTTTGTATCGAATTTTAATTTGTTTAATTTTGTTATTTCGGTTAATAAAAAGTAAAAAAAAATGTGATTCTGCACATCTACGCGTCATTCTCTTTCGTTCCGTGTATAATTTATGCCCATTCGGTTTTTGGGGGCCCGGTAATTTGTACCACAAAAACTATGCTCACCGTTTAATAATACAAATTCTTCTGCAATTTGAATGAAATAATTGAAATTCTGCATTTCGCTTATTTTATTCTATTAGGTATATTTATAAACAAATGCTGACTCAAATACTTAATTTTTATTTATATTTAAAGACGCCCTTTGTTTTAATCGTTATTCTGATGGTGTAGTAAAACTGATGGTTTTTTTTTTTCTTTATTTTCATTTATTTTTCGAAAGTAAATCTTCTAAAAATATATTTCACGTTAAAAAAAAACGAACTCAATAACAGCAATTAAATTGAATTAATGCCACTAAGTACCTACTTAAAGTATTGTATTTTTAGTTAAATTTATTTTTAAATTGATCATTACGAAAAGTAATTTTCTCTTATTCATTGCCATAAGTTCACAGCAGGTTGATGGCCTTTCAAAATCTTTAGTTTATTTCGTACTTTTTTTTGTTTATGGTATTTCAGTTTGTAATGAAAATATGTATTTATTTAAAAAAAAACATGAAAGTTTTCTATATGTACAAGTTCTAACAACGAAAATCTTTGTGATGGATATAATTTTAGTTTTTAATGTGAAATCAAACAATTTTCTTCTCTTATAACTCGTTGTCAATGAGGATTCTTTTGTGTCATTCCTTCATCTGCACTTAAAACGTACATAAATGATATCAATGGAGACAGACTTCTTTCGAACTCATGTACCTATAATCTAGCAATTTATCTTAGGAAATAGTGTTACCAATCTTCAGGTAATTTTGGAGAAAAAACAACATATTAAAACCTTTACCCATTTTCGGTTATACCTTCACTCCCAAAATCTGCTGTGTTCTCTTAGACGAAAACCTAAATATTAGACCTGAAAAAACGTATAAACATCCCGAAACCTCGACTGATATCAGAATCAGATATAGAGAATATTGAAGAAAGACCTATATACATAGCTCACAAAAAAGTTAAATTTTAAAAACTAACATCTTTCCCTGAGTCTTTGTTGTGAGATTTTTCAGTTCCTTGTTAATCTTAAAGACTTTCCTGCAACACCGACTCGAATATCCTTTTGTTTTATAACTTCTAAACTTTTCTCAAATCACTTCTTAAAACCAAGTTGAAGGTCTTTTCTGTTCCTGCATTGCGAATTGTTATCAGTTCTTATTTATCGGCAAAAAAAATTGAGAACTCCAGTCTTATTTTGGAGATTTAATCTTACAAAAGCAACCGTCAGATGGTTTTCTCTAGACTTTCCCAATATCTTATGCTTCTTTTCTCACTAGACACCTTCTAAGACTGGATGATTGTGGTTATTTTGAATATATGTAAGTCGGTTGTCTATATTTCGAAAAAAAAAACTGGAAAATACTTTCCCTTAAACTGCATCGCGGACAGATAAATGTGGCTACCCGAATAAAAAGCTTCAAGGAAATGAGTCTGAATCGAACTTGAGAGTTGTAAACCAAAACAATTTGTACAATTTGATTGTACGAGCATTAAATCTTCAGAACCATTTTTTATACAACTGATCTATTTAGGTATGGCAAAAATAAAATTTTTTTTTGTTGAATTACATAGGTACATAATTTCCCACATCTCTTAATTCTGAGTCGTACCTATTGATGAAAGCGTGTAACTTTCAAATTCTTCTTAAACAAATAATTATAACTGCTGGTTTAGTCTAACCACCAAAGTTAATAACCGTTCGACATTATCGGTTAATCTGTATTTGAAAATTTAATTGAATTTACAAAGTCACAGCATAGTTTAATTAAGTGCCTCAATCAGGTCGATTGCCCATAAAGGGTTGTACATATAAACCAATAATCAAATCCCCAGATAGGTATATTATTTCTCTTTTATAACACTCCTATAAGCTGTGTATAGTTCATGTGTCACGCAAAACTTTATACCAACTGTTTTGTTGTTATACCCACTTTTACATGATGTATCCACTTTGAACAGTGAAAACAAATTGAAATCGTTTTATAAAACGTCATTAGGGTGTCAGTAAAGTTTACTAACTCAAACTGGTTAATTCCTAATTGTGTTTCAACTTCAATCAAGAGTATAAATATATCTCACACATATCTCATACATATATTCATTTCATTTGGAAATAATTTGTTTTTGTTTGTGTTGTTGTGCAAACAGCAATTATATGTACAGAGAGCCCCAAACCAAACCGAAATTCTTGTTTCAACAACATACACATGATTGTATGGTGGCTTTATGGTGATTCACCACATAACTTTGGTCACAACATTATTCTCCAAATTAATTGTTGCGCTCTCTGTATTTTGAATTCTATTTAAAAATTTCATCACATAAATTGCTCTCAGTGACGGATTTAGTATAGTATATTTTGAGGTCTTGGGCAATGTAAGAGTCGCACATGTTTTGACTTCTAATTATGTTCATGGGTGGAATGCTTTATTAAGAACAAATGTTTACATAGCCATTTTTAGAAAAATAAAATAACATTCATTCACAAAAACACTTAAAAATAAGTGCAGTTTTAAATAATTTTCTTGAAACAACTTAAAATCACCGAAAACCACGTTGATTCAACTACTTTTCGGTATGATTTTGCGTTGAAGACGAAAATTTTGAAAGTAGAACATCGCTAGTTTAAAGTGGTTTGCCGTTATAAAGCATCTTTAATTCAACGTTGTTTCAACTTTGAAAAAAATCATCAATTTATTAAAAAAAAGAAAAAATTGTCAGACACTGGGAATCGAACCTACAACTCTTGGATCTCTAGGGGAATGCTTTACCAACGTGCTATCTCACTGTTGGAAATAAGGGTAATAAAATGCAACAAAAGCTGAAATCCGACAAAAATAAAAAAATTCTTACGTTGTTTCAATTTTAATTTAAAGATGTTTCATGTTAGTTTTTTCAACGTTAAATCAACGTCGAACATATTACATTTTACGTTGCGTTATTTCCCTCAGTGTAGTTGTAAACTTCGTGAATTGTTAGGCCGATAAAAACAAATACTCCACATGTTTAAGGGACCCTTCAGAACCAAACTTGATCAATTTTACTTTCATTCATCTAATTTGTTAAAATTCACACTGTGTTTGTTTCTAAAAATACTTAGCAGTACGACTATACCTCAAAATTTAAGGTCGAAGACTCTAATTTAGTTCAGCTATCAAAATAAAGTTTTAAAATATTTCTTTATCCAAAACCCCTCCACTCCAAAAGAAACATCAAGTCCATCTAGGTTTGCCATCAGTTGTCGGGTGCTATTTACCAGATAACTTACTTAAGGTGGCACTCACAGCCCTGGATGTATTTTGTCCTCAACCAACATAATTCATAATTCGTGTGGGTCATATCATGTGTATTTTGATCAAAAACATGCATATGGTCAAAAACATGCACATGGCACATCATCTTAGAATATTTTTCGGTGCTGCATCTTATGGAACTAAAACCAAGATAAACTGACTTCCCTGGAAAAAGTTTTGGCCGAAAAATACTTAACAGTTTGAAAATAAAAATCGTCATTTGTTATCTACCTACGATTGAAGCCCTTTCAAGCCACCGCACAGTGTGGTAATTCGCCAATCTGACTGGACAAAATAGAAAAAAAAAAGTTTAGCCACATGATTTTAAATCATGATTTGAGCTTCTCAATATAATGGGTAATTGTAATTCATGTTTTGTTTTTTTGTTTTCATCTCGGATTAGCGTAAGCTAAGCTTGAAAGTTGGTTCTTGTCAACAGTTGCATGGAGATAATACAAAGTATTCTATTTTTCGCTTGAGTTTGGTTGCCGATTAAAAACGCTGTGGTACTTTTTTTGTTGCAATTGTTTTTTTTTATTGTTAATCTACATTTGGAGGTAAAGTATTATAATTTTTATTTATTAATTACCATTGCAACTATTTAAAAAAAAATAAATTCTGTAAGAAGGCTAGGAAGTGCAAAAAAAAAATATCTTTGTTTTTCAAATAGAGGTAAAGTTAATTTTTCCGCATTTTTCCGGTCTGAAATTAATTAATTAATGTTTTGTGGAGTGTTGTCATTAAGATTAGCTAGTTACATGTCTCGCGTTTTCTCGACCGCCATACAACTTTTTTCACTTTTCAAAATGAAGTCAACATTTTCAAAAAAACAAATTTTCGAAAAATGTGTCAAAACTGACAAATAAGATCGAAAAGACAGTTTTATTTTATCTTTTAATGAGCAAGTATCATCTTTGGAACATTTTTGACGATAAACAAAAATTAAAAACATATATAAAAGTTTTGTGCTTCAAATTAAGCGAAAAAAAGACAATAAAGGTGGAAAACACATTGGATCGCTCTTTAAACATGAATTTCATTTTACTTGACCAATATTATGTGGTAACTAAATAAGCAAAAACAGTAGATAGTGAAACAAAAGTAGAAAAGAATTTTTAAAAATTAAAAACGGGAGATATATAACAAACGGAAGGTTAAAAGTCTCCTAAGTGCACCTATCCATTAGGAAATAGTTAAAATCAGTAGAATACTCCAGTCAAAGCGTCGGAAAAAAGGGCCTCACCTTGCGATGAGAGGCACTGTCTGTTTTTATTTCATGGATCGATGGGGGTATATTTAAAAGGCTTAAACCCAATTTCTCACCACCTGATCATTCTTTTTAGCAGAGTTATTCACAAAAAAGCATTTTTTGGGATATTTTACTTCTAAGCTAATATCTTTGCTCCAGATTATCGTAGACCAAAAAATAAACATACATTCTCTTCCTTATAATATTTTCTATCGTTGTATGTAATTTCATTGTATTTGAGTGAGTAAATATAAAATTGCAGCCATTTAAAGTCAAATTCTTGTTGTTAAAAAACACATTTTTGTCATTATTTCGAAAAAAGCTTATATCATGATTGACATTTTTTTAATCTATTTTGTAGCCCTGTTCATGTCCTGCATTTTACAGAAAAAATGAGCTCTTTATCACCAAAGATGGCCGAGCTATTGATAAATGAACGCATGCAAAATCGGTGCGAAAACACCCAAAAATATCGTTTTTTGGGAATAACTCGACTTCAGAATGTCCTACGGCAAAAAATAAAGCAATGAATTGTTCGTTACAACATTTCTATCAATTTAGTGCACAATCTTTTTGTTGAAACAAATAAAAAATAAGTAATATTAAGTCAAAGCCGTTTTTTTGTTTAGCAAACTCTTGCCTTATTATTTTGCAAACGGTGCGAGTATTGGCTAAGAAAATAAAATATTATTGTAGTCCTTTAAATTATCTACAATTCAAAAAAAAAATTAGCTTTCTACGACCCACGGGAGCCGAGTTATTATAATTTTAAGAAAGCATTAATCCGTACGAAAATTCAAAAAAATTTCCCTTGTTTATGATTCGAATACTAGTTCTCAGTGAGAGGGGTTGTTTTCATTTTTTCTTGTTATAAGAGAATTTGTCTTATGTTTTTCGTTGGTCATTTGGACCTTTTTTAAAAAATTAATTTCTCGGCTCGTGTGGGTCGTAGAGAGCTAATTTTTTTTTTAAATTGTAGATAATTTAAAGGACTACAATAATAGCCAATACTCGCACCATTTGCAATATAATAAGGCGAGAGTTTGCTAAACAAAAAAAAATGACTTTGACTTAATATTACTTATTTTTTATTTGTTTCGACAAAAATATTGTGCACTAAATTGATAGAAAATGTTGTAACGAACAATTCATTGCTTTATTTTTTGCCGTAGGACATTCTGAAGTCGAGTTATTCCCAAAAAACGATATTTTTGGGTGTTTTCGCACCGGTTTTGCATGCGTTCATTTATCAATAGCTCGGCCATCTTTGGTGATAAAGAGCTCATTTTTTCTGTAAAATGCAGGACATAAACAGGGCTACAAAATAGGTTAGAAAAATGTCAATCATGATATAAGCTTTTTTCGAAATAATGACAAAAATGTGTTTTTTAACAACAAGAATTTGACTTTAAATGGCTGTAATTTTATATTTACTCACTAGAGTGTCCGCAAGAAATCGATTTTCGAAATTTGGTCGGGGGAACCCCATAAAATGTTCCGCCTTTGCAGATTTTTAGATAGCCAAAATTTAAGCTCGATTGGATAAGTCTAAATGGTGCCGACACTCGCTCAAAGTATCAAAAATCTCTGTTTTTTCACTGTTTTTCGAAGAAAATTAGCTCTAGCTCCCAAACAGATGGGGTTATTTTCACTTTTTATATATTAAATGAAAGGTAGTGTTATTACACATAATTCAGATTCAAAATTTGTTTAGTTTTACAAAAAAAAAAAATATTGTCATCAATTTAAATTTTCAGTACTTACCTCAAAAAGAGCTGAAGTGCAAACTCGATTTAAAATGAAACTTTTTTTTTACTGTTTTATTAAAAAAAAATCGAAACATTTAACAGATTTCTAAAAAACAAAATACTTAACATCGTGTTAAATTTCTTATACATAATTATTGAAGTAAATACTAAAAAATTTAATCAAGTGACTTACTTAAAGTAGTTTTGGAAGCATCAGGATATAATTTTCGGCACTCACTGACTACCTGAAGTACATATTGTTTTTGTTCCTCATCTTTAGTTAAAAGATTATTAAAATCGGTTATTAACTTGACTCCTCTTTCTGCCATGTCATTTACGACTTTAAGTGTTTTCACTTTCTTAAAGCCTTCTTTAAAATGGGGGTTTTCATGCCAAAGATTTGGAGGTTCTTTGAGAAAACTTGTGTCTATTTTCAATCGGCCGAAAAAGTTCAATGTTTCTTTGTTCACAATATTTTTTAACCCTGCTGTGACAAATTGTTCAATTTCATGTGGATGTAGCTTTGGATTTACTATTCTGTTGGTTTCTGTTTCGCTGTTTTTTAAAATTATGTTGGCCATTTCTGATTTTTCGCCATCTGGTAAAGTTGGGTCAAAGAACGCCAGACCTACCAGCTCTGAACTCAAATACCATAAATGGTTTGAGAATTTAGCAAGAGCCTTCTCTGAAATGTCTTTGTCTATATTGCGGTATTCAATGAAATCACGCAAAAGATCAAGATCTTGTTTAGGAGCCAGATAAGCTCTTGGGGCATTAAACCAAGCCTTGCAGTAAATTTTTACGATGAAAACGTAGATATCACCGAGAGCGTTACGTTCCTCGTTACTCATTTTAAAATGGCTTCGAAACATGAATATTTTTAAGCTATAAATAGCTTTGGCCATCCACCTAGCATGATGAGTGGCTCCTGGTGTTCTGAATCCAACTACGCTTCCATCTAGAACTCCAACAAAAATCAAAACCAACTGAAGAAATTCCTTATAGTCATTTCTAGGCTGACATTCTTGTAGTTTTTCTTTTAATTCACCTGATATCTTGGTTATAACTTCAGGGGTTAGGTGTTTATTTACATTTTTATCACTGATACCCGTGTGATATATTTTTGAATCTATTTTTGACCATTCATTTTGGAACCTTTTAAAAATATCTGGTTGAGGTCCAGTGGTTGAACCCAACTTACAATCAAAAATACCTCTTAGCAAAACTTCGAGAATATGGTGACGACAGGCCAGGTACAGCAACTCTTTATCCAACATTAGCTGCAAAATTTTGCAAGATCCTTTAAGTCTTCCAGTGTTTGAAGCAGTGGTGTCAAAACACATTGCTTTTACAGCATTCGAAACTCCCCATTGTTCCAGCATTTCATACACAGCTGCTGCCTGCTCTTCACCAGTACTATTTTCTATAACTGGCACTCCTAGAAGTTGTTCTTTTTCTCCATAAGATATAGCTATAGCAATGCGTTCATTCTGCTCTCTCTTAAGAACACCTGGCAACAATTTCCCATCCCAATGAACAACCAATGTCTCATTTTCTGATATTTGTATTCGGTTTCGGATTTCCGCAGTGTATAACATAGAAAGTTTTATTTTAAATCGAGTTTGCACTTCAGCTCTTTTTGAGGTTAGTACTGAAAATTTAAATTGATGACAATATTTTTTTTTTTTTGTAAAACTAAACAAATTTTGAATCTGAATTATGTGTAATAACACTACCTTTCATTTAATATATAAAAAGTGAAAATAACCCCATCTGTTTGGGAGCTAGAGCTAATTTTCTTCGAAAAACAGTGAAAAAACAGAGATTTTTGATACTTTGAGCGAGTGTCGGCACCATTTAGACTTATCCAATCGAGCTTAAATTTTGGCTATCTAAAAATCTGCAAAGGCGGAACATTTTATGGGGTTCCCCCGAAAAAAATTCGACAAAAATTTTTTTCTATGGGAGTTGCGGTCACTCTATTACTCACTCAAATACAATGAAATTAAATACAACGATAGAAAATATTATAAGGAAGAGAATGTATGTTTATTTTTTGGTCTACGATAATCTGGAGCAAAGATATTAGCTTAGAAGTAAAATATCCCAAAAAATGCATTTTTGTGAATAACTCCGCTAAAAAGAATGATCAGGTGGTGAGAAATTGGGTTTAAGCCTTTTAAATATACCCCCATCGATCCATGAAATAAAAACAGACAGTGCCTCTCATCGCAAGGTCAAATGACGCTTTGACTGGAGTAGAATCGCTCTCCGCAAATTTGAAAAAGCATATTCCAATAAAACCGTAAAGGATTTATCGAAATTTTCTTTGAGTGAAGGATCAAAATGTATAAAAGATTAAGTTCTGATCCTATGAAACCACTAAACCACTGGAATTTTCAACTTATGAGGCATTATCATTGATGAATGATGCTTTTCTGTCGGAACATCTTAAACAAGTTCAATGCAAAAAACAAGCAAGTGTAAAAGGCCAGAAATAGGGTCACGAAGAAATTCAGAGAATTATTAGCTTGAAAAACATCGAAAATATAAACACAGCTGTTTTTAATAGGCCCTTATGTTTCAAGTTTGCATTGCACAAAAAGGAGTTACTTTTTTAAATTATATGCAGATATTTTTAAAGGTGATGCCATTTTTTATAATTGTGAAACATATTTAATTAAAATCATTGCTAAAATTTTAATTTAAAGCATGATATTGAGAAAATAAATCATGTATGTCACCTTTCAAAAACGTGTGTAAAAGTTCTATTTCTTATTAAAAACTAATTATTCTGCCTCTCTTTTTTCGTAATAGCAATAGCGTTTATATTTATTGAGATTTTTTAAGCGTTTTTTTTAAATAATTAAGTTTATCCAATCATAGAATATGTTTATGGAAACATAAGTTCAAATACTATAAAAATGCATTTTCTTCATCACTATTTTGACCCACTTTTTGCAGAAATTATAGATTTCTTTTCAAAAAATCTTTCTTTTTTATAGAATTTTATCTATTCACATTCATTTGTTTAAAACTGTTTAGAAAAAAAAGTCGATTTAACGCAAGTTATTAATTTTGTCCAGCTAGATTCGTGATTGGCCACACTGTGCACCGCTGTGTTTTTCCTAATATATTTTTGGGCATTCTCCTTTTTTAAAAATAATTAATTTTTAACGGTTTTTAGCGGTTTTAAACTTTCTTTTAAATTTTTGAGCTTCTCAAACAGCTCAGTCATAGCGTTTTAACCATTTTTAGTTTTTCAAAAATTTAACTTTTTTTTAGAAGAACTACGTAAAAAATCTTATACAAATTCTGTAGTGCCGAAATTTGGTTCTAAAATTTAGTTTTTCCAAATTCTGTATTTTCATTTTAATCCTCTAAATCCAAAATTCTGTAAATCAAAATTCTGTATTTTGGATTTATTTTCGATTAGAAAAAAATTATTTTTCTTAAGAAAAATTTGGAGTAGGTATAGAATTTTGGAGTCCCGAAAAATTGTTTGTTTATTGTAAAAGGTGTGGTCTCTGGTACAGAATTTGATCGGAATAACGACAACTAAAAAACAGCAGTATTATTGCAGGGTTCTTATCGTTGTTGTTGTTTTTGTAATAGATCAAACTATGGTGATAAGAACATTCCAAACAACGATCAAAATTTTATAAAAATATACTTATTTAGTTAAAGGGTAATAACACCTTGTAAACAATGAAATCGTGCGTTATTTTCATCAGCGTATATAAAACAAAGAAGAAGTATTATTTTCTTTTGGTGTTTGTTTAGTTTATTTAAGTATATTAATAGGTAACAGAATAGGCTAATGTTAAATTTTTTAATGATGTGAAATTTTTTAAATGGCGGTGTAGTTCAGGATGATAGTAAAATCCTGTGCTCCCATCGGGCGACCAACTAACTCCTACAGTTTTTAACCGATTGGGCTGAAATTTTGTGTGCAGCTTAAAAATACTATTCTCTAGTGAAGTACGTAGGATTTTTTCGAAATATTAAAATTTAACGATTTAATGGTCTTTTTTTCAACGAATTTTGTTTTTGGAATGAAATAATTTTTTCAAACTAATGCCATTTCTTTAAAAACTAATATTTCAAAAAAATCCTACGTACTTCACTAGAGAATAGTATTTTTAAGCTGCACACAAAATTTCAGCCCAATCGGTTAAAAACTGTAGGAGTTAGTTGGTCGCCCGATGGGAGCACAGGATTTTACTATCATCCTGAACTACACCGCCATTTAAAAAATTTCACATCATTAAAAAATTTAACATTAGCCTATTCTGTTACCTATTGATATACTTAATTAAACTAAACAAACACCAAAAGAAAATAATATTTCTTCTTTGTTTTATACGCTAATGAAAATAACGCTTGATTTCGTGGTTTACAAGGTGTTATTACCCCTTAAGTATTCAGGCATTGATTCACACCACTTATTTTACACTTGAATTCTTTGCTTATTGCGAATTTAGCAACGTTATGATTCAAAATACAACAATGAATAATCTTGATCGGTATTCGGTACTTCTTTTATTTAACGGCACTCCCTCGGAGGTCAAAATATATAGCACGCTTTAAATGAGATTAAAAAAAATACGCTAACATTTTTAAACAAAAGATTTGTAACACATTTTAGTACAACTAATGAATTTTTTAAACGATTTATTTGCAGTTTTTTATTAAAACCCTAACCTTAACCTACCTTAGACTCATTTCAACAAAAGCCATTCCTATTTTATCAAACCGACAAAATGATAATAATATTTAAACTCATTAAACGATAAATAAAAATTTCTTTCCAGAAATATAATTGAATTGATAACCAACCAATTTAATTAAGAAGGAAAATAAAACACTTGAGTGACAATTACAATTTTCACTTGAAAAGAAAAAAAAACACAAAATAGCGCATTTGCTATTTATAACAACAAAAATTCTTATCAAATATACAAACAAATTTGTATATTCCCACCGCAAAAGTACGTTATTAAGCTTTTGTTTAAGTTAAAGAGTTTCCCATTAACAAAAATAAATCATAACATAAAAATAGTTTGAATTCTCATAGAATTTTTTATGGAAATTAAATTCTAAACAAATAATGATATCTAAATGTGTGCCTATATGAAACATGAATGAATAGTCTAGAATGTAATGTTGCAAATGGTGTTAGGTTAAAATATGTAAAAAAAAGGGATAAAACATTTTTAACAAAAAATAGGTTAGTGCAAAGTTCAAACTTGAAAATAATGTTTACAAGATTCGAGACCGAAATAAATTAATCTTATCAAAAGCTGATAATGAAAATATTTCACCAACTTTGCTTTGAAGACCTCAATTCTATGAAATGCTTTATGAATGAAGTCCAGGTGACTTAAAAAAAAATTATAAGATCAAGAAATTGATTTAAGATTTAAATGTAAAAGAAAAGCAGATTAGACTACGATTAATATTAATCAATACACATTTTATAACAAAAAAAACTTTGTACACTAGACCAAGAACCCACATTAGTCTTTGGGTGTGAGTGATACCATTAGGAACATGATTCGTTTGTTTATATGTAATCAATTCATGCATGCTCACCTTTTCCATCATTGCTTCTAAATTAATGATCATAATTTAACAAATGAAGTAGGTACTACTGGTTCGCTGGTTAAAAGTTGTTAAAGTTGCTAGTACAAAAACCGCTTTTCGGTTTGCCGGGTTTTTTCCTTTCGGTTAAACCAGTCTGTTTTAAATTAGGCCAAAAAAAACGGTTTTCGGTTTTTATACTATGTATGTATATGAATGAACATTTATAATTGTGTAGTTAGTTGAGAGAGGGAATGAAAGTTTTGAGAGCTTTCAGTTTTTTATCGCTCTCGATTTTTTTTTGTTAGACGTTTTCGGTTTTTTTTTGCAAATCAATTACCTAAAAATTTGCCACAAGTTTAGTTTAAAAAATATAATACAGTCCTCACGAAATTATTGGCCCAAATCTTTGTCTTGAATTAAATGTGGAAAAAAAAATAAGAAGCAATAAATAAAATATTTTGAAAAATGCATACTCGTATATTCTTCAAACCGTTAGTTCGACAAGCAAAATCAAACAAAATTTATTTTTTTCTAAAAGAAATAATTGTAACACGCAGTCACAATCAACACAAAATTATTGGGCCAAAAGTTCAAAATCGAGTTTGGGCACTGTAGTTTCAGTTTAACTTTTAATTCAGCATTTTAGTGAATAACTCTTTTTTATTATACCTTTTTTAGCCCTCTTCATATAGTTTAAACCAGGTTTTGCGAACCAAATAACACAGCCACTATGATTTTTATACAGAATCCGAAGTCCGTTTTGGGTTATCACGTCAGGCTTTCGAGATAACCTCAAAAAACGTCACGAAAAAAAAATTGTTTTCTCTGATCTGCATGTGCGAATATGTTAATCATATAGTTTTTGGGTCGCTGAATCCAGATTCGAAGTCAATTTTCCCCTATCACGTCAGGCTTCCGAGATATCCCCAGTTAGTCGTATGTTTTTTGGGTTGCTAAAACCGAATCCAAAGTCACGTCAGGTTTTTGAAATATTCTCAAAAAATGTCAAAACCAAAAAAAAAGTTCTTATCCGACATTTTTTGAGGATATCTCAAAAACCTGACGTGATACGGCAAAATAGACTTTGGATTCGGTTTAAGCGACCCAAAAAAAATACGATTAACTGGAGATATCTCGGAAACCTGACGGGGAAAATTGACTTAGAATCTGGATTCAGCGACACAAAAACTATATGATTAACATATTCGCACATCCAGATCAGAGAAAAAAAAATTGTTTCCGTGACATTTTTTGAGGTTATCTGACGTGATAGGGCAAAACGGACTTCGGATTCGGGTTCAGCGACCCAAAAACTATATGAAAATCATAGTCGCAACCCCAGGTTGCAATTCGGTCACAATTAACGTCAGCGATTAGCTTTGAAAACCGACCTTGCCAAGTACCTATTAAATTTTTCAAATTCATTCTTTTGGCCTCAGGGGAACGCTATATAAAATAAATGGAATATGACACTAGAAAGTTAATTATTAAAAAATAATTGTTTTTAACGTAAAATCGTACGTCAAATCTTGTAGTTCAGACATCTTAAGTTTTTGGTCTCGAGTCTCAATTTTTGACAAAAATGATGCATTACGGTCTTTGATTTTTTTTAATTTTCCAATAAATTGGAGCCCAAAATCATTTCTGTAGGTCAAGTGGTAAATGTACACTTATGCTCAAATTTAACGCACACCCTGTTTATTCTACAGAGAAAAACCTATTATTACCTTACAGCTCAGTATTATGGTTCTTTCCTCAGATGATTCAAGAGTGAGTCAGCTGAAATAGACCATAAAGAAAATGCACTTTCATCGAAGCCCCCCATTCGACACCATCTGCTGCATTAAATATTACGCAACCTCTCATCCCAAGTGGCCGCAAGCACAGCTATTCTTCTCGGAGCCATTTCTAAATGGACCAAAAACTCTAGTGGTTCTGAATTCATTCGGATCAATCCAAATTCTGTCTGACTTAACCTCTCCAAAATTGAAAAAAGAGAGAGAGAGAGAGAAAACAGTGACTTAGAGCCAGTTTCACAGTCAAGTAAGTGGAACTTAAGTGGCCGACATTGAAACTTTAGTGACACACTTTCCATATAGAAATCAAAACTGCTTAACCGTTTCAAAACTTAATTGACTGTCAAACTCTGAGTTTTATTTATATACAAATATTTCTTGTTGTATTTGGCACCAGCACACTAATGAAATAAAAAATACCTAATTAAATAGAAAATACATAGATAAATATTAAATATTGGTTGTGCAAAGTGCTGTTATGACGTACCTACATATTTTTCTACACTTTTTCTTATCAAAAAAGAAAAAAGTTTTCCATTTAAAATGTGAATTGCACTTCAATACTTCTTAGATGACTCATGTGTGTACTTCTTATTCAATACTTTTTCCATTGCCCTAAGAGCAACACAATCCCACTGACTATTAACTCAACTGTTTAAACCTATTTTTTCCCAGCAGGCATTTAGCTGTATCAGCCTCTTTTGTTGGGTTGTTTTGCGGAAGTCTATATAGTTTTCCCAGTGACGTAAGCTCTCGAGTACGATAGCTCGCTGAACTTGAACGATTTGTTCAATGCTCTTTCTGATACTATTCACAAGTTCTATATAGAGTAAGTAGTAGTTGTTTATTAAATTGATGATCGATGTTGACATACAAATCTACACACACAATATTTGTTTAATTGATTGCAAACGATTATTATCGATAAATAGCTACTTAATGTCAATTCTCTGATCTGTTTCCATGCGATAGAGTCATTTCAAAATGTGTCTAAAGGGTGTATTGCTTTTTTTTGTATTTTGTCCAAATTAACAATACGAACAAAAAGCAAACAATAAAGCGAATATAAACAATTTATCATAAGTTTACACAAAGAGAGGAGACATGCCATATGCCATCAATGAAAAAAATAAAGCCGCCACATTTAAGTGAACACGTCTTTTGCATGCTTGACATTTGCTTTAAAAAAATGATTTATCATATAGAAGAGTTTGCCAACAGCAACGAATGTTTTTATGTTTTTATATTTTTTGATATGAGACACCCAATCGGATACGGAACCGACAATGATATGACACATGTGTGTGCGTGTACTTAAACGAAGTTGAAACTGAAGCTGATATCGAATCGATGAAACTGAAAAGTATTAATAGCAATTATTTTATTAAAAGGCGTGTGTTTGGTTTCCGCTTATGTTGCGTCTGGTATTGTAACGCAATCTGAAAAACCAATACCATTAGCATATTGTAGTTGAGAGAACTACCTACACAGTAGCGGAATTGCTTTAAGGCACAATTAAGTAATTGCGCTGATACAATGAACCAACCTTTTCACGACAACGGGGACACATTTGTCCAAGCCACAAAATATTAAATATTTGCTTCAAACACTTTGCATATTGCATTCTTAAATTAAGAATATGTTGTTGGGAATTTTTTAACCCACATAATTCTTTTGACAAAGTATAAAGTTCTTGAAATTATCAGTGAGGGACATATTATTTGTCCCAAAAAATTCGAAAAAAAAAACCGTTACAATTTCTCAATTTTTTTATATTGAAATCTGATTTTTTGAAACTCAATTGATCACTCTAAATAGCTTAAATGATCTTATTTATTCCCATAAATGCGAAATGCACTAAATTCCCATCGAACCGTCAACCGAATTGATCACGTTGCGATTGACGCCAGGCATTCCTCCAATATCCTATAGGTGTCCGAAAGTTCCAAGGATCAGTACCTTGTTGTTGCTGAACTTCGGACACAAATATCCATTTCACCACAACTCTCGTAATTTCAGAGAATCACCAGGTCCAAATTAAGAAGACCAGTGGATGCAGTGTCAAGGGCCCATCAGAAGTGCCGAAACTAATGTGCTGGGTTTCACTAGATAACCAAACAAAAAACCCCTGGTTACACGAAGAATGTAGGCGAGCGCATAACCAAGGTAGAAGCCTATAAATCCAAGCTGCATGCAAGAACCAGAACTATGCAAAAAGCAGGCCGCACCAATTTTGCAAGAATATTGTAAAGCCTTCGGCTTCTGTACTGTTCTAAACAAAACACCACCCTTGTAAAGTAAAAGTACTTATTTGTACTTTTTATTTTGAAATAGTAGTTTTTAATTTTTGATCAGCTTTGAAAACACAAAAATTGTCAGTAGAGAAGTTGGAAGGTTGAATAATGTTTGAGTTGATTTTTAAAAACCATTCTGCCAAAAACCTAGATTTTTTTAAATAGCTAAGAAAATTCAAAATTTTTCATAAAGATTTATCTTGAAAAAAAATTTTCATTTGATTTATTTGTTTTCTTTATCAAAAATACTTAAATGTTAAAATCTTGAATAATCTTCAATATTTTTTGTTTTGTTTTTAATGTTCTTAGAAAGAATTGAACGATTTCAATTTAACAAAATACAAGCACTCTAGGTGGCGGGTGAGAACAATAAAATTGTTAAAAAAATTTCATATGAATTCAATAATTATATGAATTTCTATACCTAAAAATATAAAAACGTACCAATATTTGTTTCTATAAGAAAAAACAATGCATGTTTTCCATTCGCGTATCCTTTTGCTCTTTTCTGAACTCTACTCTCTAAGTTCAATAAAAGCAAATCAATTCATATTTTCTGCAGTAAATTTTGCCTATTTTTTAAACGCCAGCCATAAGTCAAACTCTTGAGACTCAGCGTCAGCAGTTCACTTTATTTGTTTATGATTGCCGGAAATTATTATGAGTACATTGTGCCCCGAACTTATTCATTATCTTTTCAGCACGAGATTGAAAACCCTATGAGAATTGTTCCAAAAATAAAAATACTTAATTTAGACTGGCAGCTTGTTGCCTTATAGCTCTTAATCATTCCATTTCCGGCTTAAAACGCCATCTCATTGTTCTTCTTTTAGAAGAAAGGTCAAATACAATGCTTAGAGTAGCCTTGATATATTTGTTAATATTTTATAAGATTTGGACAGATAATACCTAGAGCTATTATTTTTTAAGCAAATTTTAACCAGATTTAAAGTAACTCATTAATATTTCTTCAATTATTTCAGGAACCGAAGAATGTCCCGTGAAATCTGTTGTAAATCGTGTTGCTCAACAACTTGGCAAAGCACTCTCAGAAAAAGGAATGGCTCTCTTAGTGAACCATGGCATTTCCGATGAAAAGGTAAACGCTATCAATTTTTCATAACCCTTTATTCAACTTTTCAATTTCTTTTCGCAGCTCAAAACAGCATGGGACCATTTAGATGATTTTTGTGAACTCTCAACCGATGTCAAAGAGCATTATATTCGTTCTGGTGAAACAAAACATGGCTACGTCCAGCCATTACGTAGAAAATCAGATGGCAATGCCCCCGAACTGAGACATGCTTTTAACATTTGCACATTGAACAGTAAGAATCTACCAGAAGAACCATTGCCAGGCTTTGCAGATCACATATCAACATTGGCAACAGAATTCAAGGCATTGGCCAGATTCGTATTGCAATCGTTGGCAGTGTCTTTAGGTAATCGAAATTCTAAGTTGCTTCTAAATTTTCCTAATTCGGTGTCAAAATGTCAGAAATTCCACAAACATTCTTCCTTGAGAAACACTCACACATGCTCTCGGGAGAAAATGACAATGAAACGATATTACGTTTACTCTACTATCCGCCCATCATAGAGGAGGATGACAAAGATGAACACATCAAAGGTCGATGTAAGTATACGTATCAGAAATGCCTTACCGAGATGCCAGACTTTAAGCCAGAAGAAGATCCGCGAGAGCAGCGAAAAGAAAGTTTAGAGAAGGAACAGGAGGAAAAAGAGAAAAAAGAGGCGGAAAATAAAGATGTTCTTGACATGGCTAGTACTAGTAAGGAGTTTTTGAATGGCCATGTGACTAGATCGAATGCACACACAGACTATGGAACGTTTACCCTGCTTGTCCAAGACTCAGAAGGTGGCTTGGAGGTGCAGTTGCCTGGGAGTGAGAAATGGCAACGTGTTGGCCATTTGCCAGGAGCTATTCTCATATTCTGTGGAGAGATTCTTTCCATCTGGACACAAGAACGATACTCTGCTTTGGTAAGGATATTAAACATTTGCCCTAAATTTGTGAAGGAAAATTAAATTTTGTCAAATTTCAGCAACATCGAGTTGTGATACCAGAACAAGAACACCTCAGAATCAGGGGTCGACATTCCATTGCATTCTTCTGCCATCCAGGTAACCTTAAATTTTTTTTTGAATTTTTAAAAAATATGTTAAATGTCCTTTTCTTTTTAAGATAACGTTACGATGATATCACCTAACGATTTACCACAAAGTGCTGTGGCAGAGAACACTACCACCAAAAAAACCCGAAAGAAATCCTTCAAAGCTGCCAAAGAAAGGTTGTGAATGACATATTTTTAAATTTCAAAGTAAAATTGGTCTTAATTTGTTGTTTTTCTTTTTGATCTTAGGGTTTATAACGCCTACCAGATGATACAGAAAAGAATCAAAGACTCGTATAGCTCTTAAACACCTACATACTGAGATACAAATCAATGAAAAAACAAAAATAAAACATCAACGGCCTTCAACTTCAAAGACTTTCCGTTTAAGGTTTCAACAGAAAAAAACAAAAAAAAAAATACAAACAAAAGCTACTATTTTTTTCTTATTGATCCGAAATTGCTATTTAATTTTTTTTCTTTTCCTTTTAAGTGTAAAATATTTATATGTGAATCAAATATATGTATACAACTTTATAGACTATATTTTTTTTTTGTTAATTAAGATTGAAGAATCAAATACAATCCAAATCAGAATTAAGATTTTGATTTAAAATAACATCTTTGATAAAGGTCAAACATAAACTTTTTAACAAACGAAATTTAAATATACGTAGATATATAGAATTAAAGTCAATGTAAATGATAATACGATGCATTTCAAAATCCTTAATATTGATCTAAGTATGTTATAACATTTAAGTAAAAAAAACCTTTCCCTCATTTTGGGATAATTTAAATTAAATTAAACTAATAACAGTTTATAATCCATTCTCATAACACTGCCTAGAACAAAAAAAATTCCAGAATGTTGTTAATCATTACTCAAAAATGGAGGATGCTGATTCCGAAAACAACATTAGTTTTTTTCGAGCAGCTCTAGTTTTTAAATTATTCATACATAACAAGGCATACAAATTCATACAATTTTTTTTTCGTTAAATATTTTTTTACTTAAAATTTAATTTTTTGTACTCCTATTTTACTTACTGAACCGAACATTGCATTCGAAATAAATTTTTCCAGTAAAACTTTGAAAAAAACATGTAAAAAAATCTAAAAAAAAAATAGTATCAAACTATCCCCAAAATGTGAAAAATGAAAATATCTCAAAAATTCGAGCTCCTAGAAAGGAACCAGTGTGATTATAATTTTAGAGATTTGGCTTGGTAAAGAAAATCATTTTTTCAGACTTTGTCAAAAATCGCTTTTTACACGTTAAATGTCAAAAAATTAAAAAACATACATTTTTATTCACAAATAAGCGTACTATGTATATTTAAAATTTATATTTAATTCAAAGTTATATAATTAACTAGTTTTTTATTTATTTACTACAGTACTTTTTCATAAATCGGGAACACTTATCGATGTAAGTTGAAGAATAAATACACAGCTAATTTATTATATAACTATGAATTGAATATACATTTTAAATATACTATGCTTTTTTGTGAATAAAATGTATGTTTTTTTAATTTTTTGGCATTAGGTAAACGTTTTAAAAGCGATTTTTTGAAAAAGTCTGAAAAAAAAAATGATTTTCTTTACCAAGCTAAATCTCTAAAATTATATCAATTAAAAATCTGAAAAATGTTCACATGATAGCTACTCTTATAAAGTTTGAGTCTTTACAGTTTTAAACTTTTTGAACAAATGGTTTGGCTCGAATTTAAAACTGATCGAACAAGGTCCAAGAAACCCCACCTTATTCCCATAAGAAACTTCAACCACTTGGCGGCACGGGTTAGAATTAAGTTAGAGACTTGAAACTTGGGAAAAATTTTTTTTAAGTTTATTTCCAACCATATAAGATCTTAGGAGCATACAAATTCTAATTATTTTAAAATAACGAGCACCCTGTGCACCTTGCAATTCACATCATGATATGCCATATTTTCTAGTTACGAAAAAGTAGCATAGATTCCCCAGTTTTGGTCAAATTTAATAAGACAGTACACCAATTTGTGCCTTAACATATATTCTTTCAGAATATAACCTAACATTATTTTTTTGTTTGTTTTATTGTGCAATAAAAAATGGGTAAAGTTAAAAAAATTGAGGAAAAAATTGCTTTTTCAAGATTTATGGGATTTAAACAGTTGAATTATATACATATTGAGATTTGTTAAAAAAATGACTGAGATATTGATGGATTCCATCGTAAAGTCTGTAAAAATGGTTTTTTGTAAATAAAAAAAAAATGGAGGGTTCTTAAAATATAACAAAAATATTTTTATGCATTATTCGACCATATAAACAGCCTAAATTATGTTACTTGTCGTAACGCTTCTCAATGGCCAGGTAATTTCTCAGTCTCTGATTGGTCAGCTGTAAAAAAAAATCCTTCCAATTTATGTAATTTTATTGGAAAGATGACTGGAAAGTTAATCAAGAAAATTTTCCCTAAAAATTTAGGAAAGTTTTTTTTTGTCAACATGACAGCAGATTGTTTTTATTTAAAGAATTAATTTAGCAAAAATAAATTTATTTGTGTGAAAAACAGCTAAAAAGTGCATTATCGGTTATAATTAATTTAATTTATTCATTACAGTTAAGTGAAATTTGGTGTCTTACCCATGCGACCGCTAAAATTCTTAAATAAATTTCGAAATTTGACAATAGCATCACATCCAAACTAATTTAATCAATTTACTCAAATTTCCGTTCACAAAATGACGTTGCCTAAGTTATCTAGTCCCTAATATTTCCTGAACGTGCCCAATACCAAATCAGAATCGACACAAAATCGCTTATACATATAAACTTAACGTCAAACAAAAATTTCTCGTGCAAAACTAAATCATTTTTATTGATACAAAATTTCAGAATTGACTGGAAGCGATTCAAACTGTTTTATTGGATTTCAGAATGAGTGAATCCTTGAGTGAAACAAATCAAAAACGACATAAGTAAACGAGTACACTGTGGCGTATGTGGAATATTTTTTTTAACTTTAGTTATCAGAAAGTTATTAATGTATCAAAAAATTACTGATAAAAACGATTTCAACCCAGCCCGAAATTTAAACATTTGGGAACGAAACATAAACATAAATATTTTTCATTCGATCTCCAATTGGTCGGTTGTTCTGTATAAGAATTATTTATATTGAGTTGTTTCTCAGTCAATTCTCAAACTATTTTTATTAAAAAATACCTACTTTGTTTTGATATTGCTGAAAAGGTCTAAACGTCTTTTTTACAGAACAGTAAAAAAAAATCTAGTAGGTATACATATGTAGGTGAAAATTCGACGAAGGTAGATTTTTTACAATGGTGAAGATTTTGGAGGTGTTACGGAATTTGAACATACCTTGTTTTATACTCACAATATGGTTGAGACATATAAGATAAGTCAAAAATAATTAAGTACAATTTTTAATTAATAACATTTATTTAAAATACAATATTTCTGTTCCACTCAGCACTATTTTGTAACATTCTATAAAAATGTTGCATCAACTAGGTAACTGGTTGTTTTTTTATTTTTGTTTTATTTTTTTCATTTTTTTTAATATTTCAATATATTCTCATTTTTATAATTTATAACTTAATCTCTATACATTTTGTAATCAGTCATTAATAGTATTGGCATTGTTATTAGCTTACTTTTTGTTGTAAGGGTTTTTTTTTGTTTTGTTTTCTTGTCTTGTATTTTTTGTTTTTGTTTTGTGTTGTTTGCGTTAGGGCCTCTCTCGATACATAAATATATTTTTTTTTATTTTATATAATTTTTTGTTTTAAACTTAAACTTAATTATTTACTCTTTGGTAATTTTTTTTTTTTACTTAAAATTAACATTAGATATAGGTAGTTTATTCATGTTTATCTTTTTTAACTAAAAAATAATAAAATTTACAATCAAACTTAACGACAAAAATTGTAGGTACCTACAACTAATCTATATATATATATAAATATTATGTACTTTACGTATATAATGTAATATGTATGTTATGTATGTTTGTTTGTGTATGAAACAGACGATTGTCTAGCAGGAATAGAAATTTGTGCTTCCATACAGTTCTTCTATAGAGTTCCTATAAGATACCAATAGAGATTTGTTTTTTTTTGTTTTTCATTTCTAATGTTTTTTTTTTTTTAAGTCTAAGTTAATACATTGATTGAAATTGCTGTGAAGAATTGAAGTTCCTTGAGCGAAGGATGTTCATATGGATCTCTGAGGAAGCTGTTGAATGCATATACGGTGGAAGATCGGCTCCGTCACTGACGCGGCACTGGAGTATCGCTTGTGGGCAGCAGGACTGATTTTGAATATACATATTGAAAAATATTTTTGTTTTTTTTTTTTTGATTTTACAAAAAAGAGGAGGAATGTAAAGACTACAGCTAAAGGCTTTAACTGTTCTATATGTATATTGTATTATTTTGTTTTTATATTAGTGCACTAGTTAAGAGTCAGAAGCCGAAAGAAAGAGAAGCTGAAAGGTTACCTGAAGCGTTTTCTTAAAGGCGACTCTAAATTCACGATTGAAGTACGCATAGATGATTGGATTGAGTGCCGAATTAAAGTAGCCAATCCAAAATAGGATGCAGACTACAATTCTGGGTGTATTGCAACTATCGCAAAGGGACGAAGTTATGTACCTACAATTAAACACAAATAAATTATTAATTTTTTAATTGTTATTAGTTTAAAGAGTTTTAATTACCATAAGAAAAACGGTAGCCAACACACTAGAAATGCACTCATGATTATTCCTAATGTCCTTGCTGCTTTCTTCTCCCTTCGCATCGTCGTTATGGAAGTTTGCTCGACATGAATACTGGGCCTTGGGACGGGTATGTGATTGATCTGTAAATGTTTGTCCAGCAATAGAGCTGCCACTTTTGATCTATGGAAAAAAAAAAACAATTTAAAAATTATTTTATTATGAGATTAGTTGAAGAAGAAAAACACTGGTACATAAAGCACAACATCCATGAATTGTTATCTGAAAAAGTATCTTTAGAATCTCATGTTGAGGTGACTAAATTAAACAGAAGATTTGATTGATGGTAAAACAAAATACTAGCAGGTAGGTACAAACTATGTAATCCATCACACCAATTAAAACAAAATAAAGGACGAACTCATTCCACTTTGAACCAGTTAGTGGCTTTAAAGAGAGATTTGCGTTTTGAAGTAGGTGTAGTTTTAATTGTTGAAATGATCATGCAAATTTAATTTTGGAATCAATTTTTGACAAATATATGACAAATATACGTTTATTATTTACATAAATACATATTTTATTATGGTTTTTGTAGGTACGATAAATGTTCAAATTTTGCCACTTTATTCAGGGCCTTGCTTATCTAGTTAAACAACATGTCGATTGTATGCCTTAAAATATCTTGAGTTTTGTAGCTAATGTAGTTTGACGAGAAATCGGCCTTTGGAGAACAAGATGTGCAATATCTTTTCCTTTCTTGTCGTGAAACTTATTTTTTTTTAATTTTTAGTAAATAAAATTGTTCATACATATTCCATTCAAGGATCCTATTTATTGGGGCCCATTTACTTATATTTTTGCAAAAACTGTGACTCAGACGAAGGATCTTCTTTATTTTTGTATTGATTCAAATTTCTTTTTTTCTTCTTGTCAAATTAGTTTTCAGTTTTCAGCCTAGAACGCAGATCAAGCTTAATTCAAGCTGACGTTTTTTTCCTTCGCAATTCTTCGCTTTTTTCCGTGTAGTAGATTGTCACTCATATATAAAAATTTAAACTGAAGCTCCGCACAACTCGGTTGAAATTCTAAAACATTTTTCGGAGAATTTTTTATGCTAGCTAAAATTAAGCTCGATTTGCATATTAGGCTTTACGACACAAATGAAAAGTTAGATTTTATAGATTTAATTTAATTTTTGAGTAATTGAATTATGTTGTGTCATTTTTTTAGAACGGTGTATTTTATTGCTCCAAAATTAAATTTACGTTTTAAAATCAAACTTTTGATTCTTCTCAAAAGAAGAACAGTTAAATCAACTGTTTTTCTTGTAAATTCTCCTATTTCAAAAATTTTCACCCATTTTTCAAAAAAAAAAAAAAAAACAATTTTGATGTCATATTGACCTAAGAATTTTTCATTAGACACATAAAAACAAAATTTCCAAAAATTTCATCGATCCATTTTCAAAACAAATTAATTTTTTTTTTTTTAATCCAAAAAGGTTTTTTTTTGAAAATTTACGGAACATTTATAATTTTTTCTTGGAAATCGGTTAAGTTGCTACACGGAAGGGAGAGCAAATGGTTTTACGACAAAGTGCCGCTAATAGGTAACACTGTGTGAGAATAGACAACTTTTAAGGAATATTCTTCTTCGGACTCCTAGTTCGTTTCGAAGGACTTGTTGAACGTGGTGAAATGGCATTTCTGTTTTTTTTTTTTTGCTTTTGTTTGAAGATATCAATATAAAACATTTTGTTTAGATACAAAAAAAAACTAGACTCATAACAGAAGACGTTCAAAGTACCTACTGTTTTTTTGTCCACTTTGACATTGATTTTGCACATAGACTTGTCCTAAAACATGATATTATTTTTAATTTATAAAACAATTTCAAGGCTGTAGGTACCCTTTTCTTATAAAAAATCGGTTGAGAAAAACACGGAAAACCACTAAATCAGTTGAAAATAAACAAGAATTTTTGCAATGGCTAAAAGTTGAAAAAAATATTTTTGCCGCTCCATCCAGATTTTGGGGGTGTAGTGAAGTTCGTACTTATCATTTCTTAATCAGTTGGGCAAGCCCTATAAAACGTGATATATTTCCGCCCGAGTATTAAACAGTGTAATCCAAATATTTGCTGTGCTAAACTCACACTCTCACTTCTAGATAAATAATTATTCAATGATTTTACTGCAAGGTTTGCTCAATAGATGCAACATCTTCTTCAAATCGGATATGAAGACTAGGTTTGGATGTGAACTATCCTTCAAAGTTAATGGAGTCAACCCTTCCACCTTGGAAACTATTGATGTCGCTTCTCTTAGAATCAATTAAATACAAAAATGGTTTTTACGAATTTCGCAATTTAAAAAATCTAATGATGGGATTATTATAAAGAAATAGAGCTTTTTGCCTTTTGCGGTACCTACAATAATTTTTGTTTAGATACATTATTTTTATTCTGGGTACTTAAAACAACCTTCAAACACCGCATTTTGTAATTTTATATTTTCCCATTTTTAAAAGGAGACATTTTGAACTTAGATATTTCGTTAGTTTCTTAATAAACTATATTAAAGTTACACATTTTTATAAAGCTTTTAATTTCTTCTTTCCAAATCTACAAGCATTTTTCTTATGTAATGGAACAATAATAAATTAAAAAAAAAAAACTGAGTGTAGAAGTTTTTTTTGTTCAATATATTGATTTCAACAAGAGTTTTCAATGTTGGCTCCGGCTGCCTCCACTGAGTTATTGGCAATTTTGCATTCTATTTTTACTGTAGATTAAGAAACAAAAATAAATAAATTCCCATTTTCATCCTTTTTCATTCCATTAATTTCCCTATTAAAATTTATTTATTTAAAAAAAAAACATTTCTTATCTGTCCATTGAATAGATTAAAACTTCAAAACATAAACTATGCAATAACACAGTTTTTGAAACAATTAAAAACCGTTATTAATGATAGCAAACAATGCTATATTCGACGTGTTTTTGAAATAACTCAGTCCATTTGTCAACAAATGATTGATAACGATAAACAAGAGTATTCGTTTGTTAATTTTTACAGACAAATTTTTTCCTTTAATTATACGTTTTTCCCATTCAACAAAATAATATTATTTATAATAAGTAAAAGTAAAATTTTGTTGTTGTTAACAGTATAATATGTTTACTTCTATACTGAGTTATGTACCTTAAGAATACGGCTATTATGATAACAGGAACTGATTAAAACACAATTTAATGTTTTGGAACGTAAATTTTATGAAAAAGGTTTTATTTGATCTTCAGAGTCTTGAAGTAAAAAAAGGAACTATGGCAACCCTACCGGACCAATTTTTTTGTTTTTCCATTGCTTAGAAAAAAGATTAATTTATATCGTCACATTTTTTGTATGAAAAAAATATTTTTTTTAACTTTGAACATATTTATTGTGCTTTTAAAACTAACTAACCAGAACAATCCTTAAGTACATCAATTCCTTATATATTCAAGATAATATGTTTCAAATGTCATTCAATTATACAAAGAAACAAAAAAGTTACAGATTTTTGAGACGCTCAACCTCGTTTCGTCCTATAGTGCGATGCCCCGGGGCCGGTAGGGCCCCGACTGTAGACAATGCAAAAAAGCCAACTTATATTAAATGTTACGAAGCAAAAAGGTAAGATATTTGACATGAATCCTATTGAGTAGAAGAAAGACAAATTATTTTCTTCAGTATAATTTATAATGAATTGGTAGCCAGCCACATAATATTTCATCTAAAAACAATAATACCTCAGGGGCCCAAAAAAAAATAAATTTCATTTTTTGAAAGAAAAATTAAACACATATTATATTAGGGCCGCAAAAAATATTACTTTAATAATCTTAGCGACAAACAAGTAATACAAAAAAAGATGGCGTACACCTACTTTTTTATGTCAAAAGGGCCTCCAAATATCAAGGGTCTCCAAATATCAAAGGGGCCCCACAATTTAGTCTTGCCCCGGGGCCCCAGCAACTCAACGTACGCCTCTGACTTAAGATCTGAATTTTCAGGGGCTCTGATTGGTCAGATGACATAAAAAGTTAGGTGGCGATTTTCAGGTGGAAATTTTTATCTGAAAATTCAGATGGGTGTGTTTGTGTTGGTGAAGTTGGTAAAAGTACGAAATGTGCTACACACCAAAATTGAACTTTGTGATTTTAATACAAGTTATAAATGGATTTGTTTATATTTCTTTTGTGTTTGGACATTTGTTGCGGTGTTATTGTTATTTGTTGTAATTAATATAATTTTGTGTCCTTCCTGCGCATGTTTATGTGCAGAAATTTAATAATGAAAATAAATGAGGAAATAAAAAAACTTAATGAAGTTGGACACCAAAGCAAAATTAAACATGCATAAGTGGATAACAGAAAGGGATTTTATGAATCCAACAAAATAATTTTTACAAATACTGAAGTGATCTCAGTGAAAATATTAATAAATAACTCTTTTTTTAAAATCACTTGAACTATTTTTATTATCCTTTAAGAAAAGAAATGTTCTTTTTTTAAAGTCAATCCAAGAAAAGAAAAGAAGTATTTAATTCAGATGATTTTTTGCGTTCAACGTCAAAAAAAATCTGAACTTATTAAGTTCAGATGGTGCGTTGAGCCCGGCCATTATGAAGTAGGTAAAGGTATTTTTTTTTTCTATTTTGTCGATGTCATTTCTGACACTATGTAAATATTAACTAACTACCACTTCAGAAATTATTAATAAAACCATCACCTTTTTATCAAATTTATCAAAAAAATGCTTACAACTTAATAAGGGGTTTAAATCTTATTTCCTGATTTTAAAGTGAATTATTAAAACTAATTTAACTTTGTTTTTGTAATGCGTATATACATTTATATTAGTAGATTTAATAACACACAAATATCCACAAAATCATTAAATTCCTTGTTTTGTGTCCCTTTTTAATGTCATACTCATAATTTACACGAAACAAGACAATTCGCCTCCCTACACTTCAAGCATTGCCCGGAACAAATAAAAGGAAAAAGAGAAAAAAAAATATTTTTTCTCATTTTCTACTTTTCACAGATTCTTAGATCCCTCTGTTATAATGCCTTAGGGGTATATTAAGTATTTGAGTGTGAAAATTTATAAAAGACATCCTCGGACAACTTGAGTAGGTATATCTGCAAAAAGGGGAACAAAATCAATGAACGAAAGAATTTGATTTATCTTTGACAAATCTTTTAATTTAAAATGAAACTACATAACTTGAGGTCTTTAAAAAAAATCAATTTTTTGAAAAAACGTTTGTAATACTATTTCGATTTATCAAGTCTGATGACGATTTTTATGTCGCCGAAATAAGTTAAAGAGAAGGATGCAGACCCAAAACCGACTAGCCAAAAACCTTAGTGTTTTAGCCAAAAACCTTAGTGTTTTAGAAACTCTTGATGAAAAAAAAAAAATTTAGTCAGCTTGATAAAATTGATAGCTTTCATCAAAAACCTTTTTTTTTAAAGCAAAACACTGCCCTATGAAGTAAGTAAAAGTTTTAAACCTCAGGAAACTTTTTATTCGCGACAACCATCGGTCTTTTGTTACTTAGGACATCCATTAGGCTTATTCTTTGTTCAATTTGCGGTAGGTACTCGTAAATTTTATATTCAATTTAATAAATAACTCAAATTAATACTCCCCTCCATTATAAAACCTAGGTAACAGCCTTTAGCAATTTTAACCTTCCAAAAACTTCAACTTTTGAAATATTCAATTTACAAAAAAAAGGACATTTTTGGGCTATAAATTAATTTCAAATTTCTCAAACCTCAAACCGTCATCCTTTTGAATTACCAAGTTTACAATTAAAGGGTTATTTTTTAACAAACAGTCTGAAAAACGTTTTTCGAATTTGATTGTTTATCAAAATAAAGTTAAAACCGAAGAAAAAAAAAAACAAAAATCCAACATCTTTAGAATTCCTAAATAAATAACTTCTTTGTGGTCCAAAAAAAGTCAATTCAACAGAGTAAATGTTAGGATACAATAAAATAGATATAGCTAAAAACTCTTTTACTGGTTCTCTTTTGGGTTGATTTTTTAAGAAAGATGGAGAAAAAGGGTTATGTTTTATTTATATAAAATCGCCGGAAAGCAATCAAACCAATTAGATGAAAAACCAAAGAAGAACAAAGCAGAGAAGAGGTTGGTGGTGACTCTGGGAAATCCTTTGAATCAACTGAAAATTTGGAATTTTAATGAGAAAGGAAAAGGATGGTCGACGAGAAGCTAGAAGAATGAAAGTCTTTTTTAAAAAGACGTAGAACCTTATACATATTAATCAAAAAAACATTATTATTCAAATAAATCGGCTTAGATTCAAATTTTTCCACTTTAACTTCTTTGTTTTTTTTTTCGGTTTTAAATAAAATTGTAACAGCCAAAAAAAGATTAAATATATGGGCGTTAATAATCCAATCGTAGTTGATTGTATCAAACGCTCTAATGGTTTTATTGACTCTTCTAAACGATTCAGAAAAAAAAAAAAAAAACAAATCAATATACAAATTGAGTTGAATTTTTCTTTTTTCTACTTTTTTTGTTTGTTTTTTTATTTACCTGTACAAAAGTCGTTCCTGTCTATCGGCTTCTCTATAAATTTTGTAATATGTAAATATCATCACGATTCCAGGTATCCAGAAGCTTACAGATGAACTTATGATTGCATACGATTTATTCACCTTAAACTGGCAGATCTGGAAATGAACAAAAAAAAAAAAAAATTGAAAAACAGAAAAGTTGAATTCTATTCGTTCTTATTTTTTTTTCTTTTTCACTTGTTTTACCAGAGTATAACCTTCTGTTTATTTGAGTTGATGATGATGATGATGATGATGGGAAGGTATATATCTCTGTACTCTATTCTGTTGATTATGCTTTTGTTTGGTTCACACAAACTCGTCCCTTAACTTTTGCAATATTCCGAGAGAGAGAGAAAGTACTTTTTGTTCTGACATACTTTTTTGCAAGGGGGGAGTAGTAGAACAAAATAGGTCAAGGGTGGATGATGGGTCATGGTGTAGGGTGAAGGTGGTGGATAGCATGCAGTACCGGCTGGTTTTCAATACAATTTTGGAGCCTTAGTTAGGTTAATATTTTTGCTTCCTAAGGACTTACCATAAAGAGTTGTTATATAGAGTTTTGCAAGAAAAAAAAAAAAAAAAAAAAAAAAAAAAACAATTTGATCATCTAAAAGTACTTGATGATAGAGAGATAGTATGCCTTAACTTGTTTCTTGCAAATAATCTATGGTAACAACGTTTGATGACAATTAATTGACTTTTTAACGAGCATTTGTCATAGAAAAGTTAGAAAATCATTATTGAGAAAATGTTGTTCACTGTGGTGTATACGTACTTTTTCTGTATTTTTTCATATTTCAGATTTTAAGAATTCGCAATTGCATGTGGACCCACTTGAGTTATGTGAGCGCTCTGGCAGGCGTGGATCTAGAAATTCGATTTGGGGGGTCACAGGACTCACACATTTTACTGACCAAAAAATTGTCATATGCATAAAATATTCTAAAAAATATTCTAACCATCAAAAAATGTATGTAAAACAAGGTATAACTAAAACGGCCACTCTTTAAAAAAAGTAAACATTTTTGAAATTATTTAGTGACTTTTTTTCTGACCGCAAAATTAAAAAAAAAAATAATGATGCAGAAACCTAATTTTTTGTTTTTTTTTTTTGGTTTCAGAAACAGTTTTTGTAATTTTTTTTTCAAAACAAATGAAACGTGAAAGAATTTTTTTTTGATTTTGTGAATTTCACACTTTTTGCTAAAAGTTGTAGTTGTATTTCAACACGAAACTGTCAATTATTGTTTAAATTTTTTTTTTTAAATGTTTAAGTAGGCATAGTATTACGAGCTTAATTTTAACTTCCTTATAAAATTCTATCCAAAATCTTAGGTCAAATATATTTTCAAGAGGATTCTGAATGGGAGATAAAATTAAGCATGCATGTTGAACTAGGCTTAAGTCTTTTATGTTCTTAAGGTTTACCAACTTGATTTATTTTACTAAGAAAAGAAAATTTTTTAAATTGTTTGAGCAGCTTTTCAGAAATTAAAAAAAAAAACACGAAATTGATTTAAAAAATAAAATCTAAAAAATTCATTTTTCAATATTTAATTTTTGATTACTACAATAGTAACTTTTGTTTAAAAAAACCTGTTGAAATCAAGGTTGTCACTGTCAAAGTTTGAAGTAAAATAACAGTTGCGGAGCGTTTTTTCAGAACTCAACAAGTTTTTCAGGAGAAGGTTTTTTTTGTTTCATATTTGAATACAAAATTAAATTTTCAAAAAGTAGAAACCAGCAGTTGTTCGTTCTTGCAAAGCTAATCGATAGGCTCAATTTTTATTTTCAGATTTGGAACGATTTGTCCTTATTTTGAGCATGAAAACACGACGTTTTTTCAATATGAAACAAATCCAAAAGTACACTTTTTTCCACCTAACGTTTAACCTTTTATGCATAATAATGTACCGATAAATAACTAAAACCAATCAACCCATGTTAAAACTACAATAATAATATTTGATTTTTTAAACTTTATTGAGTATGGCAAAAACCTGCAATTTTGTTTAGTTTTGCAAAACCTCGTAGTATTTTGTTGAGTTTTGCAAAATCTCCATACATTTTGTATTGGTTTTCTTGAGTTTAAAAAAAAAACGATTTTTTTAAATAAAAACTACATAATATTAGCTTTTACATTTTTTTTATTTCGTCATCTTGTGCGCCTGTCAATGCCAAACACTTTTATATCAATATCTTTTTTTTGCATTTTTGGCGTTTGTTTAGTTTTGAAAAACGCTCCTCAGTTCAACACTGAGGAAGAAAATAAGTTAAAATCAACGCAAACCATATTTATTTTAACAGCTTTTCAAAAAGATTTTGCGTTAAGGACGATAATTTTAAAATCATGTAAGTTTTTTTTTTTTTTTTAATTTTGAATCAACGTTGACGATACTACATATTTTTAAATTGGACTTTTCCCCTTTTTTTTTATCAAAAGATAAATCTTCCCTTTTTTGAATATTTAAAAAAAAATTAAAGCTGTAGTTACCTATATAATTTTTTAATTTTATAAATTTTTGTAAAAAAAATGTGTGAGAAATAAAAAATTTTTCTCAAACTGATTCCCATGAATCAGTTCATAAAACATAGTCCATAACAATAAAGTAAAAATGTATATTGTGTAAAACCTCGCTTCCACCGTTTTGCCATAATTTTCTGTTTTTTACTGGAAGTTTGGGGGGGGGGGAACAGTATTTTTTTGATGTAAAAAAAGCTTATATTGGAAAATACCTTTTAAAGAAAATTGACTTGAAATTTGGTTGAAAAATAATCGTTTTACCAAACACGAACATAAGAAAACACATTGTTAAAGAAACTCCTTCTAAACATCACTTAATCTTTTAAGAAGAACAAAAAAAAACTTAAATAAGAAATTACCTTTATCAAACAAACCTTTGACAAAACCTTTTGTATGCGCAACCTTGTGTTACTACTTATCTTTAATGAAAGCCTTTTCGTTTGCATTTGACTTGTTGTTTCTTTATGTTTTCTTTTTTTTTTTCACTACAAAAGATTTCCTCTGTGATGTTTTTTTCAACTCTTATGAAATTGGGCCCCTTAAATTAGTGACTTGTATTCCACAATACGACTCTGGTTAAAGAAAATGCGTGACTTAGAAAAAAGCTTCTATCAGCGTTCGTGTTGGTTCTAAAAACACTCTTCAGGTGGTTCTATCGATCTCAATAATAATGAACTTAATGAAAATTAATGATTGCATGTACATAAGAAGATGTGCGATGCTGCTTAGTCAACCCTTGAAGACTTCGCGTTCTTTCATAATTATTTTTTATTTCACTAATATCCCATCCCTAAACCAAAATACTCCTTCTGAGGTTGCAAATATTTACTCCTCACACATTCCTTAAGAACAACTGCCATAAGATATTTCAAAGTTCATAAATTACTTATACAACGAACGCAGGACAGGGTTCATAATAATAAGTTGTGTGTGTCAAGTATTTAAATGATTAATATTAAGGACCGACATATGAGATATTCATTTATGAGTTTTTTCAAGAAATTCAATACCATCTCATATACTTAGCTTTTATATTGTTCGTCAAGTGTGCTTGTTAACTTAAATAACACATAATTGACAACATTAAATCATTATATACAATACAAAAAGGAGGTAAAGATTTTTTTTTTTATTTTCATTGCGATGTGTGTTCCTGTTCATTGAGCTGCATCCAGGATCAACAATTATTTGTAGGAAGGACATGAATGTCAAGTGGGGTTAGATTTTAATGAATGATGAATGAATTTGAATAAAGTTTTTGAAGGATGTGTGTGTACAGGGTACACACTAATATGAATTGTGGTATTTATATGAATTTATTGAAATGTTCAAAGTCAACATTCTAATGAAAAACTTTCAATAAGAGTGTAATGACATATACCTTGAATTGAAATAAGGAATCCGATTTAAAATTTCTTACTTAGTTGTTTGGCATTAAATTAATTTTTTATTTTGTCGAAACGAAACTCAAATAATTAATTTATCCTCTTACAGGGATATATTTATTAGATTTTTGCCTGTACACTGCTAAACTTTCAAAATCGTGGGAAATGTGCTTAATTTAATAGAAAATTTTACACTATTCAAGGTTAAGATCCGTTTGCTAAATAAAATCTTAAGCATTTAAGTTACGTCACTCAGCGATGTCTTATTTTGGTCTTAACTTAAAATGCTTCAAAAAAGCCTTAGATTTTAAGGCTTTAGTTCTTTTCTATATTGATTGTAACAATACAAGTTTTATGGGTCAAAGTTTTCTCAAAATCCAACCATATAACAAATCATATTAAGCAGTGTGTTTAAAAAAATGCGTCAAAAAGACAAAAGCACAACGTTACACGGTTAAAAATTCTGGGGTATTTTTGAATAATGCTCTTGTATTAACGCAATTTTCAATACAAAAAATATTACATTTTAATATTTCCAAAATATTAAAATTGTTTTTAACCTTTTTCGTATTAAATTTAAATATTTAAGTTTACTACTTGTAATATAAATTCTAATTAGTATTGAATTTTAATACCACTGTGTATTAGATTTTAACATTTTTGTATTAAATTTTAATATATCGTCGGTCTCATAAGAAAACCTCGTAACTCCACTTTTTTTCAAAAATGACTTTTGGTAACATTCTTTAGGAACCCAGAAAATTTGGGGTCATTCCGAAAACTCTTCCCAACTACTCTGTTGTTTGTTTACTCTTTCGTCTCTCCTGTAAAATTTTGATTTTGGGAGTTACGAGGTTTTCTCATGAGATCGACGATATTGTATTACATTTTTATATAATTATATTAAATTTTAATATAATTGTATTAAAATAACTATAATACAAATTTATTAAAAACTAATATAAAAAGTATTAAATTGTAATACAAGAATATTAAATTTTAATCAAACGACAGCAACAGCCATTTTAAAAAAAGAAAAAAATCCATTGTTTGAGGTATTTAAAAAAAAAAATTTAAATAAAAAATTGTAAATTTGTACTAATTTGAAGGCTAATATAAACTGTATTAGTTTTTAATACAACTATATTAAATTTTAATACAATTTTGTATTAACTAAAAAATTTTAATATTTGTCTTGTATTAAATTTTAAATGCATTTTTGGTGTAGACCTATATGTAACCCAAAAAGTATTAAAAAATACTCCAGATTTTTTAACCGTGTATCAGACAAAGTTGTGTTAAAGAAGCCGCTTACTAAAATTACTCAGGGCAAATAACTATATATTTGCAATACTTGAACCAAAAACTGCTGGTTCAAACCATATTCGCAAAACATAAAACGAAACATAGAACTGGTCCTTTTTTACAAATAAGTGGGATATTTCACCAAGAATATAGGATAACAGCAAGCCATCTGTGATAGCCACTTACAGGAATTGTCTGATATTTCAAGCCAATATTCTTTTGAATTTTATAAATGCCACCAAATGCTTCTAGCAAATGAACTACAGTGGCAAATTACCAAGGACAAAGCTATCAATCCCTTCCGTCAGAAGTTGAATGCTGCCATTGCACCTAAGGGCCTGTAAGTGAAACAATAGTACTGGATTGATAAAGTGCACTGTGCATTGTTTTAACCACATAAATGAACAAGAAAGAAACATACACAAAAACAATATCATCTAACTCCTTTGCATGTATTTTTACGGGCTCTGGTTGGTAAGGCAACATGAAAAAAATTTCGGACCAATGTCATACTATTATTATTAAAATGTGTTTCGGTCTTTTCTATATTTGACGGATTAAAGAAATATATTGGGTAATGGTGTCACCCGGGCTACCACCTGTCGAAATATGTACATCATCATCAGGGCCGGATTTAAAGCTGTGGGGGCCTCCTCTCAGCTAACTTATTTACAAAATAAAATTAAAATTTATAGGGAATAGAAGATTAATACTATAAAATGATACGAAATTCAAAATAGTTTATATTTAGAGTTTAGATAAAAAAAAATCTTTTTCCTTTACTTTTTATGAGCTTATTTTTAGAAAGCCGCAAATTCATGGGATTAGGTATTTGGGCAAATTCAATTGCTAATTTATTTCACACAGAGTCTCAATCAAAATATTTATATCCATTTAATATTGAAGGAGACAAGTTATTTCGTAATATTTAACTCTTCCAATTTAAATTGTATCGACTCAGTAGAAAACTTTTTGCAAAAAAAAGTCTATCAGCGGCTTAGAAATAATGTAGTAATAAAAATATACTATTCTCTTCATTCCTATATTTGCTTTTTTTTAGTTTAAATAAAATCAAATTTATGCACTTGAAAACTTTGGATATTATATGCTTTACCTTTTAGGAAAGATTAATCACAACAAAAACATTACTGTTAAAAAAGGAGCCAAGTTCTCCTATGTTGAAATTATTCTGGCACAAAAAGTACTGAGATGTAAAAGTGTACCAAGTTCTAAAGTTTGGGTTCAAATTCGTATCAATAAAATTTTGATTGTTCTCTTGACAATTTTTCTTTTAATTACCGATTTTTAAAGTTATTTCAAAAATTGCCAAGTAAACAATCAAAATTTTATTGATACGAATTTGAACCCAAACTTTAGAACTTGGTACACTTTTACATCTCAGTACTTTTTGTGCCAGCATAATTTCAACATAGGAGAACTTGGCTCCTTTTTTAACAGTAATGTTTTTGTTGTGATTTCACTACTTTTTGCAAGGTATGGCTGTAGAATTGAAAATCTCTATATTTGATGAAATTCAGTGAAAACGGGCGGTTGCCACGCCCCACACTGGGGATTTTGCGGAAAAAAGTTCAAAATTTAAAGTTCCTCGGAGAATATTTCAATAGTATTTCTAAATTCTAGAATAAAATCTGAATCAAAATCAGAAAGAATTACTAAAATCGGACTTGTAGTTTACTTTTTAGAGCTTTGTAAAGGGACAAGTTGTTGAAAGTATAAAAAACGAAGTGAAAATACCCTCAAATTAAAGCTGTGTAATTTTTTTTAGCTTGAGCCGACTCATACACTTTTATTATTCCGTAAAGAAGCCATCGTTTGTGTATTGTAAATCGAAGAAATTATTAATTTTAAAGATGTTAATTATTTTATATAATTATTTAAAGAAAAGAGAAAAATATGGCTTGATTTTTTCATATTTTTGTATATATAATTTTAGCTACACTTGCCTACAGTTAGAGACTGTTAAAAACTTTTTCCTTATGAAATTCCCTTTCGATGAAGACCAAATTTGGGTGCCACCAGGTGCCACTGCGTTTTTTATTGGTAATTGAAAACTTCATTTGGTCGCAAAAATCATTTTCTTAAAAATTACTTAAAATAACAAAAAAATATTAAAAATCAATGGTAATACTTACAGTTATAAATGACACTTTTTTTAAAAGCCAAAATATTAGGCTTAATTTGAGCTTTTAAATTAAGTTCTTTAAGTGAATTGTTTTTGAAATAATCGATTTCAAAGTCAAAATTTTGAAAAAAAAATTTAAAAAAACATATCCAATACTATTTTTGACAAGGCTGGGGATTTGAATTCAATTTGAATAATGAAGAACACTGCCTTAATTAATTCCTTACCAAACACTGAAAACCATATGTTTCTATGCCTTCTAGTTTTCGAGAAAATTGAAAAGTAAAAAATTTCCTTTTTGTCAGATTTTTGTTTTTTTGGCTGCAAGCTTGAAATTCTTATCCGAAAAGACAAATAGAGAAAATAAAATTAATTCGTAACACATTTTTTTACAAATCTACTACAATAAAATTAAATTTGATTTTTTGAACTTGGCTCAGAAAAATTAATTTTCGTTATATGTAACTGAAATGTATGTACATAATATATTGAAAACTATTCAAATTAAAAACGAGTGAAAAGGGATTATGCGTCTTATTATTATACATTTTATTAATAATGGGAATTTTAAGCATTTCATGCGAAGATCTAAGCAGAAATCTAATGGAATGTCTCAAGATTTAAATTGAAATTATTATTGAAAAATACAGATCATCTGACCCATTCCTTTATTAAGAAGAATCAGAGTCATTTAATTGAGGAAAAAATGGCTCTCTTAAAAGAATAAACTTTTGAAAAATTTGTATAAAAAAATGAAAAAAGTGTTTTTTTTTTTTTTTTTAATTTTTAACTATAATTTGGGTTTTTTATTTGCGTGGACGTGGACCTCGACAACAGTACTACTATGAGTTATTCTTTTCCATTTAATGTATTTAAAATCGGTGAGGTGGTTCCAATAATACAAAAAAATTAAAAAAAAAAATGCTATAAGTACAAGTAAATTGAGAATCGGAATTCTTTATTACTCTCACAATTTTTTTTAAAAGGGCGTGGCAGTGGGCGGAAATGAATAATAATAATTTCTTACGACGAAAACTGTCATCCCTGAAAATTTCATCCAAATCCATTCAGTGGTTCAGTTTTTATTTATTTTTTTCCGCACTCCCATACAAATTTCCCCAGTGTGCGCCCCCTGGCTGAAATTCTCAAATTTTAATTTTTTTCCTTTGTATAAACTACCAGCTCTACCATTCTACCAAATTTCAAGATTCTACGATAATCAGAAGTGCTCTCTAATATTTGATGATAATTCAGCGGAAATGGGCGGATGCCACGCCCCCTGAATTGAAAATCTCAAATTTTCGCCAAATTTTTCCCTTTGTATACACCACAAGCCCTATCACCGTGTAAAATTTCAAGTTTCTACGTTAACGGGAAGTTCTCCATAATTTTGATGATCTGTCAGTGAGTGAATCAGTCAGTCAGTCAGTCAGTCAGTCAGTCAGTCAGTCAGTCAGTCAGTCAGTCAGTTACGGTTTTTGCGATTTTTGAAGCCCTATATCTCAGAAACTACTCATCGTAAAAGGCTGAAATTTTGTGAGGAGTTTGGTTTTGACAAGCTGAATAAATGTAGCGAGTTTGAAATTTCTAGCATCTTTGTTGTGGAAGTTAGAGGGGGGTCGAAAATGGCCTGAGTTGTTTACTGTAAATAAGGGTGTAGTGCCAAAGTTGCTAGAGAACTTGGCTGGGCACTACCATGCCCCTTGATTACAAATCGTCGGTGAAACCAGAAAAGTGTGTAACTCCATTTTAGCAAATTTTATAGGAGAGCAAAAAAACAAAATCGTTTTGAAGGCATTTGTATGAGTTTTCATTTTCTAATTTGCTAATAAAATAAAAACTATGATCTTTAAGGGGATTCTGAGTTTAAGGAACGGTAGATATTAGTTTTGTCTAACAGATGGCATTCAAATCTAATTTTCAGAAAATTTGGAGTTACACACTTTTCTGGTTTCACCGACGAAATCTCTTTTTGACTGGATATCTTACATATTTCTAGCTTCCAGTTAAAATAGGGAATTTTATATAATTAAAATACATATAATTTTTCTGAAATTTATACTATTTGCTTTTTTTTGAAATCTTGGTTTTCGGTATTAATTGAAAATTCAAATATTGTAAAGAAAATTTGTTTTTATTCGTGGACTGTTTACTAAAATTTTGCGTATTATAAAAGTGTACCACATCATCTGACTGACGAGCTTATCATATTGAATTTATTTCAAACTGTCCATTTTTGCATCATTCTTTTTTGGTGGTAATATTCACTAAAGATGTTGTTTCTAGTCTGTGAAGAACAAATTTTGCATTTTTACTCATAGTTTTAAATTAAACAAATTTTTATGAAAAAAAATTTGGGAATATTTATATACTGCTTGGTACTTAAAGCTGCTTTAAATTACTTTTTTAAGTAAATACTTATAATACCAGCTTTCTCATGGTTAATAGCTAATTTTATTTGCCTATTTTCTATCAAAAATGTATTTTTTCTTTGTCTTATAATTCACACCTGGTTCTTTCAGAAACATACAACAAACCCCGGGTAAATCGAATTATACTCGAGTAAGAATAAAATACAAATCAGGTGTACGAAGGACTTCTTCACATTTTAGAGGACTAATGATCCAAAAGTGAAGGTGAAATCCCAGGTTCGAAGAAGTTAGAGTTACAACAACTGTCAACTATTATCTCAGGCTGCTGTTTGAAGTGACGTCTTTCATTAAAAGCTCCTCATAAGATCTTTATTAATTTCGGTTACTACTTCAAACGCTTCTGGCTGTTTTTTCAGAATTCGGTTAAACCTGGAGACTGCCTTTAAACTTTTTACACAAGTCCATGCTATAGGTATATGGAAATCAAAATATGATACACTTAAATTTCCACCATTATCAGCTGGTATTTTGACTGAATTATAGATTGAACAATTGAAAATAAAAATAAATGGTAGACCTCGAATTTGAAGTTAATTTATCAAATTTATCGACAAAGTTAATGATTTTCTCATCACACTTTGTTAAAAGTTCAAATGTGAACGAGCGCTAGCCGAGTTGAAAGAGAAAATAATTATTGGTAGTCACATTGTTTTTCTCAATCAGTTAAAAAAAAACCCTTTGAGGTTTAAATAATATAAAATTATCTACATGGGTATTTTTATGTCATTCTGCATCAAATGGTAAAAAACCCAACCATTCACTTTATCTTGGCTTAAGTTGGAAACTTACATGTTTCTAATTTTTAGAGTTTCAAATATCGCCTTGTCTTCGGGGTTTTGTGAAGAATTCAATTTAAATTCAGATGTTTACTGACTGTAGTTAACGGGTCCATAAAAGTACTTGAATTTGTTTACCCAGAAATATTGATAATAAAACGCCTTTAGTCCGGAGAATAGGGTTGAATGTTTTAAGATGCCTGAGATATTACAAAAAACTGCCAAAACAGCAATTAAAGGGAAAGAAAACATAAAGTTTAGAATTAATATAATAGAACCTTTGTGCGGACTAAAATTTCTAATAATATACTCATTCCTATCCAATAAAAAGATCCAATTTCCAAGAAATAATAATTGAGTCCTTTCGTAGAATATCCGCCTTAAAATTGTAGGTTGGTATTGTTTTCAAAATCGATTGCCTTGAAGTCACTTTTATCGACTGTCAAAATGACTTTCTTTTTATTTCATTCAAACCCATCGGTCTCCTTAGTGTCAAATATTTAGTCCTAGATCCCCAATTGCGATAAAAAAAAAAATACCCAAGAGAAAATATTTTTGTTTACCTCTTTCAGTTTTGTTCTCAATAAATTTTTGCTTCATGAACATATTTTATCAGCAAATAAAGATGTTATCGTGGTTGTTGTTTTTTTTTTTTGTATCTTTAACATTCATAACCCAAGCAGTTAAATACTCCCTTTAGAACCTTTTTCCCAAATATGTATACGCGAGTCCTTTTTTTTCGCTATTCTAAGAAGTCGTGAACCACTCACAGCTACTACCGCTGTCATCAGGCGTCGTCGTTGGCGTCGTCAAAAGCGACATTTGTGACAAAAACCTTTTTCAAATATGACAATCCCCAATTGAATTGTCAAATATATTTAAAATCCTCCTCTTGTTGAGCTCTCGATAACCTATTGAACAGAATTTTTTTTTATTTTCCTTGAATTCCTTACAAAAATATTTTTACCCAAAAAAGAAATACATATAAAGGACATTTGAATTGCAAAAATAAAAAAGAAATACGAAAAAAAAAATTATTAAAACATCTTCAAAAGTTGTTATTTTACGGCTCAGCGATAACCGTGTTCTTCATCACGTTGCTGGTACCTTGAATAAAAAGAAGTCCTCCCAATAGGATTTTTTTTTGTATCCCTTTTTATGGGATATTATATAACCATAATAATAATGCACATTCATTCAATTTTGTTTAACATTATGTTAAGTTGGTGTATGGTATGGTAGAGAGGTAGTGTATTCAAACACAACATGTCAAAGTAAATGAAGAAGGTTAGGAAAGGATATATGCGAACTAATATTCTTAAAAGCCCAGATGTTTTGCATTACATTCGACTCAGTGAATTCATTTCTTTAGTTGTTGTCTACCTATGGAAGGGACAAAAGAAAGAGAAATACCTTTTATGTTTGTGTGTATATCTGTCGGCAAATGTTAAATATTTTCAAAAAATAAAACGATAAATTAAAATATAAATCAAAGACAAGCTTTTTTAAGGACCTCGGTCTGGAGAAACAAATTGATATTACAGAACCTACTTGCCCTTTAAATGTACTTGAACCTTAAATTGTTGAATATATCGATTTTAATTACCAACGCAACGCTTCACAGTTGACGTAGCAACTTTAGAAAATACAAATCAATAGATCATAAGAAGCAACCAAACCCCGGATTTGGGGTTTTCAGCGTTTTTGAAATGCCTCTTTGTGAAAGAATGATTTGATGCCAAATTTCGTTGTAATAATACTAAATACTTGACTCTGAAACGGCTAGATCAAGCTTAAAGGCAAGCAGCGTTACACAGCGTTAACAAAAATGAGTGTCTTAGGTCAGCCTGTTTAATACATTGAATGTTAGAAACTCTACTTAAATTCTAAGGAAGATTATCGACGAAGAGTCATCTCCAAGGAATCATTTAATGCTAAATAAATAAAAATGTGTGTACCAAATTTTTCAAGTAAAAATTACAGAAATCAATAAATAAATCTAATATTAATACAGTCAAATAAGGAGAAAAAAGGGGTAAATCTCGGAATGAATGTTAGTAGAAATTTTTTTTGCTCAATATCTTCCTTTTGCCATTCTATAACATATCTCAAAAGTCTAGAAAAATCTTATGTCCGCTTGTCGCGATTTCAAGGTCAAATCGCGAAATGGAGATTTTCGAAATTAGCAAAAATAGGCTATGGTATTATATACACATATGATACATGATTTCAAGGTATTTTTTAATGCTGATTCCAAAAAATCTAAAATCAAGACTATCTGACGTCTCTGGAAAAAGTTATACGGGTTTTTCATTTGTCAACTCATATTATTATAACAGTTGCAAACTTACTGCCGAAAAACCCTTAAAAGTTATGGTAGATGAACCAAATTTTGCATGAAGATTTTAGAATCCATCGTTATTAAAAATCAAAACAATCCATTAAAAAAAATATATATACCTACGAAATAATGGTATTTTTTGATGGAGGGGCAAATTTTAGGATATGCACTAAAGAAGATTCTTGTTCATCTTAGGAATAAGTGCTAATAGGCTAATTTTTTCATTTTAATCTTTGTTTGGATATTCTTTAACTACCCTCAAAAATCTAAAAAAATTTCATGTCCGCAAGTTCTAATTTTCTTGGTTTGAAGATAAGGTGCAGATTTGAAAAAATTGAAAAACTACTCTTCAGATATTTGTGTCAGATCAACATGAATAAGGTACATTACTTTTCAGGGATGGTCATATTGATTTGATTGTGGGTTTTGTTGGAATCAGCGTTAAAAAATACCTTGAAATGATATGGGTTATGTTGGTATACATATAAGAATCTAAAGTTTTCTTATTATTTTTTTTTTAAATCTGCACCTAACTTAGTTTAACCTGGGAAATTAGAACTTGCGGACATGAGATTTTTTTAGATTTTTGACATAAGTTATACAATATCCAAACAAAGATAGAAACAAAAAAATTAGCCTATTACCACTAATTCCAAGATTGTACCAGGATGTTTTTTAGTGCACATCCCAAAATTTCCTCTTTTCTCAAAAAATACCATTTTGTCATAGATATAAATGTTTTTTTGCATTGCATTGTTTTGATTCTTAATGATAATGGATATGAAAACCCTCATGCAAAATATGATTCCGCTACCATTACTTTTAAGGGTTTTTCGGTAGTAAGTTAGCAACTGTTATAATAATATGGGTTGAAAGATGAAAAACAGGTATAACTTTTTTCAAAGACTTCAGATTGCCTTGATTTTAGATTTTTTGGAATAAGCATTAAAAAATACCTTGAAATCATGTATTATTTGTGTATATAATACCATAGCCTATTTTTGCTAATTTTGAAAATTTGCATTTCGCGATTTGACCTTGAAATCGCGACAAGCGGACATGAGATTTTTCTAGACTTTTGAGATATGTTATAGAATGGCAAAAGGAAGATATTGAGCAAAAAAAATTTCTACTAACATTCATTCCGAGGTTAAAACCTTATTTGACTGGATTATATATAAAATTCTCCTGTCGCAGTGTTTGTTATTAAACTCCTTCGAAACGGATGGACCATGGACCGATTTTTATGAAACTTTGTGTGCTTATCGGATAGGTCTCAGAATCGACCAACATAATTTCCATGCCATAAAATGGTTAGGGTGGTCCAACCAAAATTTTTTAAATATATTTTTGGAACGATTTTTATGAAATTTTGTGGGTATATCGGGTAAGTCCAAGATTCGATCAACACCTATTTTCATACCACTAAATGGTTAGAGTGGTCCACTAAAAATTTTGTTTTGACGTACTCCAAAATTGGAAGTAAGCAGCAGAAGAGGTGTAACGAAGTCCGCCGGGTCAGCTAGTTTTTAATAAATTTTAAATGAAGGTTTTTTATAAGGCAGACACAAGGAAAAGGAATCCATAAAGTCCTCAAAAATATTTTTGGTGAAAGGGTGTTTTTTGAGGGGTTGAGTTATTATGCATGAGGAAGGTTCCAAATTTAAATTTTCTTATAGTTGACGAAAAAATTTGGTTTTTTTTAAGAACTTAACAGTTTTATGTTCATTGTTAGTTCTTTTTTTAAAGAAAAAAAAAAATCATGTGTGCAATTCACACGTGGTAGAAGTGAAACCTTAAAAAATCATTTTTCTTGCAAAAAAAAATAGAAAAAATCTACCTATTTTTATTCTATGTATCACCTTCAAATCCATGTTTTTATAAGACAACCTATATAAATTTTATATCATCTGAAAGCTTATTGTCTTAGCTCAAAATATATGTATCGATCAAGTCTATGAAACATCTACAAAAAGAGCTAGAATTTTTTAAACTCGATGAAATTTCATCCAAAAAGCAAAAAAAAACATTTATTTTTATGTTCTCATGCTATTAAATCAATTTTTTTGTTTGACAACCTATAAAAAATGTTATACCATGTGAAAGCTTATTGTTTCATCTTGTATAATGATGTATAAATCTTATTTCAAAGATGTCTACAAGAGAAGTTAGAATTTTTTAAAGTCAACCATGTCGAATTTCCAGACTGAGATTACGGTACTTCCTACACTGGTAGCTGGTCATCGCCAACAGATCTCCACAGGGGTTTTGAGGTATTTTAAATTTTTTATGTTATGTGTGATATATCAAATAAAAGGTTATGTTATCATCATGCGTATTAAAGTTAAATCAAATTTGTATGTGCACTAGATCAAAAGATATAACGTGTGTTGGAAAAGAACATCTTTTTACCGTTATCTCCGAATTTTGAATATGAAATTAATTGAAATTTTGTACAATTATAATTTATTTAATAACCTATCAACAGTACAAATTTCATTCATCTATCTATTAAAACAAAAAAGTTATAACAAGTTGAAATCGTGTCGCGTTTTTGTTTCATCTTGTTTCAAATCACTACGATACTAAAGAAGTTTTCACTTCAAAAACTGTATTTCAAATTAAGTATCAAAAAAACTATGAGGAAAATGGTACCCTAGTCAAAATTAGTAAAAAGTTTCAAAAAGTATAAGACAGGCACCAAAAATGTAAGCAGGAATTAAGGAAGATCCGAATGAGTCCAACAATATCAATAGTATACAAACTTTATTAAAAATGTTTAAGTTTTTTTTTCATGTTTTTTAGGTGAAGAGAAAATGTGGGTCTATTTCAAAAACTGATTAATAATGGTACACTTTTGAAATTTTGCAATTAGGTATGTAATATTTGAGATTTTAATCAAGAATCTAAAAATGTATCATAGAAAGAAAGAATAAAGAGACTTCTCAAAATATGTTTTTTTTTTTTTTTTAAGGAAGTAGAAAGTTCGATAATAAGTCCCAAAAAGTCAATCATATGATTTCTCAAAAAAGAAATTAGTTATATTTATTTTTGTTTAAATACAGTTTTTCGAAAACAGGATTTAATGTGTCAAAAAATAATTTTTAGAAATAAAAACAGCTCTAAGGACTTTCAAAAAAGAAAAAAATTCTTAAAAAAAAAGGAAAACTGAAAATAAAGAAAACTCTGTGGACTTGAATGTGTAATCAATTGTTTTGAAATAAATTTTGTTGAAATTAAAGCTTTTCACAAGTAAACGTCAAACTTTGGTGTACAAATTGACTAGTTTTGTATGTCTCGCAGTTAGATCAAACGATTTGTGCATGTGTGCATAGTTACTCAATTTTATTCTTTTAACTTAATTTAGGTTCTGTACTGCAAGAACAGTGTTAAAAAACTCAAAATGCATTAAAACAAATTAGGCTTAAAAAGTTCCAGACAAACAAAAAATATTAAAATGAGCTCAGGTAGCAAATGAGCATAAAGAAGACCGTCAACAGTCAAAAAGCTAGTTATGACTAGAGCTCATAATGATCAAATTGTTCTTCTAAGTATTCAAGCAAACACCGAAGAGTGGATAGTGACAAATTTTTTTTTGAAGCCTTCCATGATGTAATTGCAGTAAAGTGCTGAATGGAAATTTTCTAACCTATTTTATTCCAAGCATAAAATAAAAGACATATCTTTTGCACAATTTCTTGTTTGAAAAAAAAAAATCTTACGACTACTGTCAAATTTGGATTCTGAATCTTGACTTGATGGATCCTGTTACTAGATATCAATATTTAAGCTACCAACTCTTTTCATTTTATTAGTTAACCATCATCCGTTCGGTCGGAATCCAAATCCTGAGGGGCTTTTGCATCAGTTCTGAGCTTGGCGAGGTTATTTGCATTTGACGTGCTGATACAATACAAAACCAACAAGTTTTAATCAACCTTTTCAAATATCAAATCTTATTCTGATTAAAAACTTATTAGAAAACTCAAATTAGAAAATCTGAGGAAGACCTCCATTCTTAAGAAAAATCTATTTTTAAACTATCCATCCCAATTGATTTAAACCTCAATTTATCAACCAAAGAAATAAAAAAGCCAAAACCATTTTGAACTTTATGCAAGAAACCTTCTTTTAATACCCACTGTGTTTGCATCTAAAACTAAACCTAAACACACACAAAATTGTGTAAACATCATAATGATGAAAATGAAGTATTTACGGCCAACTTGATAAATTTAATAAGAAATAATGGAATTATCCATAACCATAACCAATTCAGAGAGATCCCACAGCAACACAAAAATCCTTGCTGACACACAAAAGTGTTATTTTATCAAAAAACAAACTCCCCAACACCCAACATCCAACACAAGGATTAGACCAGGGATCTATTATCAAAATATAAATATTTACACAATATAATCCTCCATCAAGGACCCAAATAACCCAACAGATTTGAATCGGGAAATGGATTCAAATACATCATCGAATAAAAACGAAAGGTGTGCGTTTGCCGTTTGCCTCTGATTAAAAGGATAAGCCTCCGAAATAGATGGAGCACGAGGAAGAAAAAAAAAAGAACTTTTATGCTGATTGATATTTGCCAATATTCACGCCCAAACCCAACCCATCTCAGTCTCCGGTCAGCCGCTACCACTGCCACTGCTGCCGCATTCACCCAAAACATTACTATGCATGAAGGGTATATTTGAATTTCAATTCGGAGGAACTTCTGACGGGATATTTCCGTTTGGAGAGCTATCAATTTCCAGCTTTTAGAGTAGGCAGAGTATAGGCACATTCTTTTCCAATTTGAAAACATCAGCAACTGTTGGTTGCTGTGGCACAACTCCACATCAGTTCAGTTGAGCAGTATGTTTCCCGTCATTTCATTTTAAAGTTGGTATCCGTTCTTCCGAACTCACTCGGAACTCTTCAGGGTGCGACGACGCAAACAAATGGTTCCAATTTCATTTCCATGTAAATTGCCCCCAGAGAAAATCACTGCGGCTTTATAACGCATTTTGTTGTGATCAATTTATTTTTATTTAAAAAATTAGCCAAAGTTACTACCGACACGAGACTACGACGACACAACGCCACGACACGGATACAAAAAAAATAATCCTTGGAATGGGACAAATGGCAAATAAATGAGTTTTCTGTGGTATTTGCAGAACTTGAAAGCTTCGAGTGTTTAAGCTACAAAAAAAACACGTTCCATTAACAATTTTACATTACAATTTGTTACAGGTCCTGGCAAAAGCAGGATGATGATGGTTACGTTTCGGTACCTACCTAAGTGGTAAAGTAGTTAAAATTAAACAGAAGGGTTTTTTAGATTGAGTAACTTTTTAATTACTACGTGGATGCCTATACACAGTATTACCTTATTTCATATCCCTTCTTTTGGTTTTTATTTTTTTTAAGGTTGTTTTAAAATTGTTTGGTTAACATGAGGAATACAAAATGATGGTTGGACGATTAACTTGATTTTTTAAAAACTTTTTTTTCTATACATATAAATTTATTACTTGGAAGGAGTTTTGTTTTTTCTTAAATATATGTATAGAGTGTAGCTAATGTAGCTTGATACTTAAATTATATTTAAATTTTATTCTGTTAGGGAGGAAAAAGTCTATTTATCATAAATCAATTTGAGACTTTATTGAAAGTAATGTTGACGTTGAGTTTTGTTTTTTGATGAGTCCTTTGAAGTTGAGTTTGAAAGTGATTTTGAGTTAATTGAAATTCTTCAAACTTTGTATACGTGTGAATTTTTGATGAGGTATGTTAACCCAACCACAGAAAATTGAAATTAGAGGGAGTAGAGATTTTTTTGTTTGTTGAAAATTTGGCCATTTCAAGTGTGTCAACCAAAAGAATCATATTATACTTTGACATCATAAATAAGGGTATGTTTCTCAAACAACCTCAAAAAAAAAAAAAAAAAAAATTGGGAGCAAGGACTTTGTTAGGGGTTTTAATTGACTTTAGTGTGCTGAATTTAAAACTGTTTACAGATTTATTCTATCATAATTTAGTTCTTTTTGATGTTTAGTAAAATATATATATTTTTCCGTAACATATTGCTTTTTTTAAGCCCAAATCAGAAGACGCAAACTGAAATTTGTCTCAAAAAACCATTTATTACTTTGAAAAAAAAAAACCAATCAAGATTTTGAGATACCTAATCACAAATTTCTTTTTGAAATATCTTTGAAAAAAAAAAATTATTTTGAAAAAAAGGAAATACCTTTAAGAAGTTTTAATATGTCGTTTTGAGATTGCATAAGTAGTTTTGCAACAAAAAATTTAACGGTGATGTAATTCTACATCAAATGTACCCAGCGTTTTTGACCTGTTTATATTCAAGTATTTCAAAAACGTGACGTTCCAGAGAAATTCAGATTCGGATTTGGACTCAGCACTCAAAAATCTTTTAGAAATGTAGGTTTTGGTTCAAGCTTTATTTTCGTTGCCGACCAACGTAATTTTTCAAAATGCATTTCTTCTCGAAAACTACTCTAACGATTTCGATTAAACTTGGTGTAAATAATGGTCTTAACTATTGTAATTGAATTTTTTAGTTTTTCTCAAAAAATTCGAATTCGTTTATCTCAAAAAATTCGGATAGTAGAAATATTGCGTTTCCGTTTTCTGCAAAAAGGTAAAAAATTTATTTAAACTTTACAGACAGATATTTCTTATCGTTCTAAATAATTTTGTGTTAAATTAAAAAAAAAAATAAACATATTTTTTTATTAACATACCAACATTTTTTAAATTTTTTTTTCTGATATCTGATAATTTTTTTTTGGACCAAAAATAACGGTACTTGTCATATACCTACCGATTTTAGTAAAATTGAAATATCTCGAAAACGGCTCTAACGATTTTGTTTAAAAATTCAAATGTTAGTTTTAAGCTAAGGTCTATCTTCTAATAAAATTTTTTTTTTTGAAAATCATTATTAACGGTACCTGCCATAGAACCGTTTTTACTTGCTCTATAGGGCAAGTATTGGTTTCGTGTCGAAAAAAAAATTTGAGGTTTTAATTAAAACCAACATTACGATGATGGAGAATTCCAAAAAAGTGGGTCTCGCAATTCCGTCCGTGCGTCTGTGCGTCTGTGTGTCTGTGCGTCTTTGCGGTTGTGCTTCCATCTGTACACATTTCCACATCCTAAACGGGTGGACGGATTTTCTTCAAATTTGATAGAGATGATTTTTATGGAATTCTGAAAGTTGTTTTTTTTTTTTTGTTTTTTTATATCTCGTTTAGAACGTATACCCCCCATACAAAAAAATACGATATTGCGAATTTCTCGAAAACGACTCTAATGATTTTGATTAAACTTTGTAAACGTAATATTTGAAGTAGTGGAAATAAAACTGCATTTTTATTTTTTCTCAAAAAAGTCAAATAACAAAAAAAAAATGTTCATGTTCATGTCGGCTCTTCCCCAATATCAATTTTTTTTTAAATTAAGAGCCAGCTTTTAAAATCTACAAGTAGACTAACATACAAATTGCTTTGAACTGCAAGAGCAAGTACGTGCGACCTCAGTCGTGCATTTTATTTTTTTTTTCAAATCCGATTATCCCCGAAACTGCTTATTCGATTTCAACGAAACTTTTTGAGAAGAAACATTTATATAGTTTAAATAAAAAATAATTTTTGGATTTAAAAAAAAATTTGAAAATTTTTTTTTTTGAAAAATAAAATTTTCGAAAACGGGACATTGAATTTTTTTGAAATTTTGTTTTTAGATGTAGATTAGTGATTTCTACAAAATGGCATACGTAAAAATTTTATTTTAAAACTTTTTTTCCAAAAAATCATATTTATAAAAAATTATTTTTTTAAAAAACGGCTCTAACGATTTTGAAATTTTTTTTTCTAAAAATGCATGTTAATATATCAATTAAAAATGCATACTTGTTTTGGAGGGCAATTTAATTTCAGATTTTATTTAATTTTTTTTTTAAAACGAATTTTATTTTTTTTTCCAAATTTCTATATTGCGACCCAGTCGTGCATTTTATTTTGTTAATGCAGTGTCGATTATACTTATACTCAATCTCAAAACTCAAAACTCAGCCAAATTTGAGGCGTTCAGAGTAATAATGGGTCAAATAGACTTCTCTACAAGTTGGATGTTTTAAGGTCTGAATAATTAAATATTTCGTTTTATCTTAAATGAAATGAAGAAAGGAATTCTGGAGGTTTTGAGTTTTTGAAAAAAGTTACTTCAGTTCCTGAGAAAGAGCTAATGAAAGTTCTGAATAATGCAAACATTTCAAATGGACTTGACCGATTACACGGTGTAACACTCAAAAAATACGCGGGCGGAGACCTATCAGGTTTTGTAGAGCTAGTCGCACTGAATACGAAACGGTATTTAAAAATCCCCTAACACCCCCAAAATCTGGAGTTACGGGCAAAAAACGGTTTTTTTGGACCTTCGCCCATTGAAAAAATTCTAGCTTCGACAATTTTTTACCCATTTTCGATTTTTTTACAGTTTCTGATAGAAGATAAATATACCTTTTTAACAATGTATAAAACATGTAACTCGGTTAAACCACTTAGAATTTATAAGATGTCAAAGTTCAAAAATTCAATTTTTTTTGTCATTTGCCCAACTTCGGCATCAATTTAAAGTATATGTTTTCAAAACAACATGCTATTTAAAAAATATATTCTAAAACTATATCTATTTTCCAATTGATCGAAGTATTTTTTATGAAAATCACTTCAATATTGGCTTAGAAAAAAAAAATTTTCGATTTCAACCCAGATACAGAAATTCGAACTTTTAGGTATAGAACAAAAATGTTGTTTCGGCACGTAGTAGGATAAGTTGGGCGCCAGGATTTGATGAAGGGTTTTTGTAGAGGAGCTGAATACAAACATTTTTTTTCTTTGGGAGGGGGGTCTATCTCCCCCCGTTTAGGTGGGAGGGGCATTTTTCTAAAAAAAATTATCAAAATAAAAAAAAATTATTAAAAAACAACGGCAACACTTACAGTAATAAATGATACCATTTCCAAAAGGCAAAATTGTGCATTTGATTCTAATTTTTAAATCAATATAATATTACCAATAGTTTTTGAAATAATCGATTTCAAAGTTAAAAATAGGGGAACAAATTTTTTTTAAAACTCATTTTATACTATTTTTGTCCAGACTGTGAATTTTAGTAAATAAGTTACTTAGACAGAAAATTGCCTCAATTAATTCCTTATCGAACAGTGAAAACTATATGTTTCTATGTCTTCTAGTTTTTGAGAAAATTGAAAAATAAAAAAAAATAAAAACAAAAAATATTTTGAAAAAAGAAAAATCTGATAAAATAATTTTTCAATTTTCCCAAAAACTAGAAGACATAGAAACATATAGTTTTCACGGTTCGATAAGGAATCAATTGAGGCAGTTTTCTGTCTAAGTAATTTATTTACTAAAATTCGCAGTCTGGACAAAAATAGTATAAAATGAGTTTTAAAAAAAATTTGTTCCCCTATTTTTAACTTTGAAATCGATTATTTCAAAAACTATTGGTAATATTATATTGATTTAAAAATTAGAATCAAATGCACAATTTTGCCTTTTGGAAATGGTATCATTTATTACTGTAAGTGTTGCCGTTGTTTTTTAATAATTTTTTTTTATTTTGATAATTTTTTTTAGAAAAATGCCCCTCCCACCTAAACGGGGGGAGATAGACCCCCCTCCCAAAGAAAAAAAATGTTTGTATTCAGCTCCTCTACAAAAACCCTTCATCAAATCCTGGCGCCCAACTTATCCTACTACGTGCCGAAACAACATTTTTGTTCTATACCTAAAAGTTCGAATTTCTGTATCTGGGTTGAAATCGAAAATTTTTTTTTTCTAAGCCAATATTGAAGTGATTTTCATAAAAAATACTTCGATCAATTGGGAAATAGATATAGTTTTAGAATATATTTTTTAAATAGCATGTTGTTTTGAAAACATATACTTTAAATTGATGCCGAAGTTGGGCAAATGACAAAAAAAATTGAATTTTTGAACTTTGACATCTTATAAATTCTAAGTGGTTTAACCGAGTTACATGTTTTATACATTGTTAAAAAGGTATATTTATCTTCTATCAGAAACTGTAAAAAAATCGAAAATGGGTAAAAAATTGTCGAAGCTAGAATTTTTTCAATGGGCGAAGGTCCAAAAAACCGTTTTTTTGCCCGTAACTCCAGATTTTGGGGGTGTTAGGGGATTTTTAAATACCGTTTCGTATTCAGTGCGACTAGCTCTACAAAACCTGATAGGTCTCCGCCCGCGTATATTTTAAAACCTCATTTTTGTAACACCGTGTTATTATTCTGAACGACTCATTTGTTTATTTGTTAAAAATTAAGATCACTAGACCAGAATTTTTATAGATTTAACAAAAGACACAAATATAACAAAAATATTTTTGTAGTAAAATAACCCTAAACAAAGAAGTCGTAAAAGTCAAATTTAAATAGAATTTGATACAGAAATTTATAGATAGAAAAGTATCAATTTACCATTTAGACGTTAAAAATAAATAAATTAAAAAATAAATCCTCAAATAGAGTGCCTTTCTCCCCTTTTGATTGTTCTTTCATTTCTTTATAGTTTATTTCAATTACACTTTCAACCTGTGTATCGTGTGTCACATCCATGACTCTTATATCCATCTCAAGCATTTCCCTCTTCCAATAACAAAGTATTGATGCTTTCGACAAGGCTCATCTACACTTGTTTTTAAAATAATGCAAAAAATGGAGCGGATTTACTTCACATACACCAAACTATACAAAATGCTGTGACAAACAAAAAAACTTAAAAGAAACTAAACGATATCCCACTTCTGAATTTTGTAATTTTGTCAGCTTTAAAGATTCATAAGAGCTTTTTTCATGTTATCGTAAAAGATTTTTTTATAAATTTTTCGTGAAAGTGGTTCATCAATATCAAAAGGTTTAAGACTTAAAACATTAAAAAGGCCCTGTTTATGCTTTAAAACCACCCCTGCTTTCAATGCAATCAACATCTACTAGATTCCCACCAGTTTTTCCACATAAAGGTACCTATATAAAAACAACCCATCGAGGTCACCTGCATCAATGAACTCGTATACATATCTCTACAATGAAAGTACGGAATAGGAAGCAAACTGCGTAATGCAATATTTCCAGAAATAGAAAGAAATCACTTAAAGTGACTGCCTTGACATATCTACCCCTCATGCAACAAAAACATATAAAGATAGTCTCTCTCTCTCTCTGCTTTGCATAAAATAAAGTAACTCGCGTAGGTATATAGTGTCGGTTTATATCGCGTATAACAATTTTCAAGCATTTTCCTATGGAACTGTAATAAAATGGTCCTTAATTATGTATATGACCTGGAAGTGGGTATAAATTTGCATGAATAATTCAATTTGCAAAGTAATTTAGATTTATTTACCAACTTTTTTTTTTTTTTCTTTTCACTTATTTTTCTAAGAGAAAAAGAAATGAGCTTAAAAATTTGCTACTGTCAAAGACTTACTTATTTTTATTTTAAAGAACTTTCCGACGAAATTCAAAGTGAAGGAAAGAGAAATTATAGAAAAAAAAATGTTATAAGGCATCAAAATACGAGTACTGATATAATTTTCTTCGTGAATTATAATTCCATTAAATTCTGTCATTATATCGCTGAGCAATGTTTTTAAAAATATTAAATAGCAAAACAGGACAGGGCTGTATTTATATTTACAAAAGGTTTATTCCCAACAGTGTATCGGTTTTTTATTAGAATTCAGAGTAATTTAACCTACATACATTTTTGAGAGCAAAAATGAAACCAAAAATGTAAAGAAAAAAAGAGGTTGTCTGAAAAGCCGGTTTACGGACGATGATTTTACGTGATAACGACATAAAACAGGTTGTGTGTTTTTGTTTAAAATGAGTTAAAAGCTTACAAAAAAATTATAACATTAAAAAGCCAAATATTTCTTCTAAAGAATAAAACCATTTTTAAATTTTTACAATGCACAAAAAGTATTAAAATTATTTATTAAAAACAATCATTTCTTATGGAAAATAAAGCTTATTGCTTAAACTCAAAATATACATACATATCAATCATGTCTATTAGACATCTACAAAAAGAGCTAGAATTTTTTGAACTCGATCAATTTTCATCAAAAAAGGCAAAAAAACATATAATTTTATCTTCTCACGCTATTGAATCAATTTTTTTCAATGACAACCTATAAAAAATTTTATATCATGTAAAAGCTCATTATTTCACCTTTCATATGACTTTTCAATCTTATTTCTGCGATGCCTAGAAAATTTGAAATTCTAAACTGAGAATACGGTACTTTCTATACTGTTCATAATCAACAGATCTCCACAGGTGTTTTGAGGTATTTCGCAAGTTTTAATATTAATTTAATATTGTGTAGCTTTTATTGAATGTAAAGTTATGTGTGATATATCAAATGAAAGGAAATATTATCAGGATGCTCAATAAAGTTAAATAAATTTGTACCTGCTTTAAATCAAAAGATATAATAACCTGTTGAAAAATAGAACTTTATTTTACTGTTACATCAAAATTGTGACTACAAAATCAATTCAAATTTTGCACAGATATAGTCTTGTCTATTATCTATCTACAGTATAAATTTCATCTGTCGAAGAAAAAAAAAATAAAAATAAAAAACTGTTCAAAATGGTCAAAAAAACTTGGGACAAAAAAACTTGTTTTCCCGTTTTTCGGTCAAAAATCATTTTACAATACCAATTTTTTGCACATGCATGCGCAAAATTATAGACATATAGTTTGAGATTTTTGAACACTACAAAAAATTACCAACTCACCCAAAAATACTCCAAAAAAATTAGTGTTTTTCAAAAATTCATATTTCAAAACGCAGAGACTTAAAAAAAATGTGTATCAGACCCCTTTTTTTTTAATTACCTTTCGAATGACATTTTTCAAATTGTCAAAAATAATTTTCCCTACCTATAATCACTACTTTGTCAAAGTTCTATCTCATGTTATAGTTTTAATAAACCATTTATAACTTGGTTTTGAAATTTTTTAGAATTTTTTCAATACTATTTTCAGTCTTGCAATAAATTTATCTATTGATTAAAAAAAAATTCAACTTTCTACAACGTCGCGTTTAGAAAATAGCCACTTTTTTCAATTTTGTTTTACCCCTATTTACCCTATTAAATGACAATTTTTTTTAAAAATCCTTCATGTGTATTCAACTTTAGGTCATTATCTTTCAAATAAGATATAAAAGATATTTGTACCTCTTATAGCTTATTTTAAATTTTGAATTGAAATTTTTGCCGCACTGCGAAAAATTTAAAGTGGAACGGGAGAAAATGGTGTCACTTTTTCGCTGTGGCTGCCATGGTTCATCGATTTATAAGACGTTATCACGTCAAAAACTGCTTAAAGTAATATTAGGCTTTTCAACTACACTTTTTTTTAAAGCTAGGTCACTGTGGCGTATACGTGTCATTTTTTTCTAATGAAAAACTCAAAAAGTTCGATGATTTTTTTCTATTTTTTTTGTATTGCAGGTTTCATAGCTTTGAGTTGTATTTTCCAAAAATAGTTAGAACATTTCTGTTACAGAAAATAACAAGATTTGAGTAGATTACATAGGATTTTTAAATAATGGTAAATTATGACTAACGAACATTCAGACTTATTCAATTTTCTATGTCTTTGTCAAGAAGTAAAAATTTTGTTGTTTCATTGGAAAAATATTTTTCGAACCATTACTAACGGAATCTCTAATTTGTATTTATAGATAAAAATACCTATTTTTAAAAATGGATCCAATTTCAAAATAAAATTTCTAAGAATTATTATTTTTTATAAAAAAAATTAAATGGTACACACTTTCTTATCAAATTAATAATAAAATTAAACTAAAATTATTCAAATATTACATTAATTTATGAAATTGTATCTGGAAGACCCAGCATTTTGTACCACTCCCAAAATTGTATTCTTATGCTAGTGAATTAGCCGAAAAGCAATATTTTGAGTTTTACCATTTTCGAAAAGTTCGAAATTAACTACAACTTTGTCATAAAATATTTTTTTCGTATCTCAACAAATTAATAAAGATATCCATATTTTGTTATGAAAACATTTTTTTTAAACAGAAACTGCGATTTTATTAAATATTTGATTTAATTCCCTTGGTTTCTTGCACATTTTTGGACTAGCTTCTTTAACAATAAGGAAATAAACATAAAATGTATTCACATTGAATAAAAAAAATATCTTTGTCAGGTCGAATAACTTTTGACAAATTTCAAAACATTTTTCTTTAAAATTTATAGTATTAATTGTATTAGATATTTAGGAATAACCTTTTTTTAATGAGTCGTATGCAGGAAATGTCCTGTTTTTATTTTTTATAATTTTATTAAAAAACAAAAATAAAAAATTCTTTAACAAACAAAAAATGACATCGGAACATTATCGAAGTTAAACCGATTTTAAGGAAACTTTGTGCATCGATTCTTATAACAAATATCATATTTACGTTGTTTTTTAAACACAGCTTAAAGGTACTTTCAAAAAATTGAAAATCAACACAAAAAGAATTTCACTTTTTCAGCATTCTATAATCCTCTTCATAAAGGGTTCTTGGAAACGGGATATAAAAATGCATCACACAGTTATCAGGAGTGGGTTAAATAAATAGAGAATTCCAATTAGTTGGAATCATAAAAAGTACGAGTATGGCCAATCCATTCATGGAATTTATTTTTAAATTGAATGATTTATGTTGAATAAATTGGCTTTTTGTTGGAATTATTTCGAAAAGTGGTAGTTATTATCTCGTCCTAATTTGTTTCACTTTATCGACTTAAATAGTTACAGCTTAATTAACTTAAATTTCTTCGAAACACAATGAAAGCTATTTTAAGCAGGATTTATTTTCTATTTATTTAAAACTTATTGAAAATATGCAAATTAAGAAAACGCCTTTGGCAAATTTGTAAACTCCTTTATTCAAGTCTCGAATTAAAAGTTTATGTAAATTCTAAAGAAGTATAATTTTAACTATCTCCCACGAACAAAGGAATGGAAATTAAACTTACCGCCCGCCCAGATAAAATTTTCTATAAATATCTCACAATTTGTCGTTCTTTGATGAGGAAGATAATATATTACCCGTGAAGACACTTAAAGTACTTTTATTTAGTTTTTATCAAACAATCTATATAAAAGACTTTGCACTATTCCATAGGTCCTGTTGAATAATTCATTAATATAATATTGATTCAACTTATGTGCTTTTGTTGATATAAATCTCAAGAATACTCATGGATGAAAAAATAAAAAGAACCATGCAGAGCTTTTAAGTTTTATGATAATTAAGATTTATTATTTTCAAAATTGTCATCACCTCAAGGTCCTCAAGGACACACACACAAACAGAAGCACATACTTACACAGAAGAAATTTCCTTAACAATGACCATAGTCTGTGTATCGTTCGTCCGACACTCTTTCTGTCTCTTGGCCACATAAAGTACCACTTAATTAAAAGAAAATACATCAGCAGTGGGTATAAAGCAATTTTCAAGAAAAGCACAACTTTAATTAGGTTTGCATCTTTTAAAAAAAAAAAAAAAAAAAAAAAATTGAAATAAAAAAAAATTATATCGACATAAAAAAGTTTGTCTCTTAGTTTTACACAAAAAAGAAAAAAAAAGAACATCAATTTCTTCGTTGATAGTAATAAACATCATTAATGTTTGCAATGGCTATCAATGCAATTACTTTGACCTCTAATGGCGCATAAGGACATTATGCAAGCCCACGTCAGTAAAAAGATAGCAGGTAAGACTTCTTTAACCTTTCAAGTTAAATAAAAAGTTAAAATGCATTGAGAAAACTTGGAGAAAAGAAAAACTTGTTACCTGCAGAAAATGAACACTTTATCTAATTAGGAAGTTCTGGAAGATTTTTTTTTTCTTACTCAGGATATAGATAAAATTTATATAATGATAAAAACAAATAACTTAAATTTTTGAAGCGAAACGCTGTTGTTAATCAAACTATTCGATTATTACAAAAACTTTGAAAATTAATGTAATAAACTATTGCAAAGAGTTCAATACTTTTCAATATTGGCTGTTAATATTCATGAAAATACTAAGGAGAAAGGAATAACGACTGCATTTATTTAAGTTTAAACATCAAGCTTAAGCAAGGAATTTACTAAATGCATAAAATAGAGGCTTCTCACTTTGCTTTAACTGTAACCTGTAAGTTTCAGGTTTTTCCCGAGCTTTCAAAAATTAATAATTTTTAAAAATAAAAAAAAATCAGTTGTTTTTCAAAAATTCATGTTTCAGTAATTAAGGCCTTAAAAAAATCAGGGTTCGAACTACGGCATACGTTCGTTAACGTATTGACGCTATATGTCTCTTTCATTTTCTTCTGATTAAATAGAGAGAGCAATAATCAAAACTTTAACGAACGTAAAACTTGGTGGGACTAAAGGGCAGAATATACAGTAGATGTTTTTGAAGACGCGTACTTATCTTCGCCGTTACCGTCTTTATCTCCGACTAATGTAGCTACGTTTAATTAGTTTTTCGTTAAATTTCTAAAACATAAACTTTATCATGAGCCCTCAAGACATCAAATTTCAAGAAAAAAATTGCTTCTTCAACGAGATAACAATCGTCAATATGCCCTTTAAGTTAAATTGGAATGACCGTTAAAAAAAAAAAAAAAAAACAAATAAATAAAATAATTTTATGGTTTCTTAAACTTTTTTGGTACCTTTATTACTAATTTGAGTAAATAGGTATATTTTTTTTTTAAATGGAATTTTATTAAAAATACTCATATTAAAAAAAACACCCTTTGATTCATCGTATTGAAATTCTAGATTTTTGTGCGAAACCCGAAATGTTACATTTTTCTAAGTTTAAATCGGGTCTAACTGAAAACTAATAATGTTCTCTTGCATACGAATTGCTTAAAATTTTAAAATTTTTAATATACAAATTTTTTAGATGTGTACTTCTAAGAAAAATTAAACAATTACCCAAAAAAAAATTGTAAGTTAGGCATAATGCGTTTTCAAAGGCAAAAAACAACATCTTGAAAATGTATGTGTATAAATTAATTTTTTTATTAAGATGCATTTTGAGAAAAAAACAAAACCAAAAAATTTCAGCTGTAATAACCACAACGTGAAGAGTTACTTTTTTAAAATTTGTTCGCTCGGGCATTGGAAAGTAAAATTTAAATCTCATCATTTAAAAAAAAAATTTAAAAATACTGAAAAAAAGATAATACGTTTTGAAAAAACATCTGGGCAAGACCGCCCTATCAACTTCTGTTGATAATACAACCGTTTCTATCTTAAAATTTGGAATATTTTTGCAATAATCACAAACGTATGCTATATTTTCATCGGTTCCCAACTTTTATTATAAAAAAAAGAAAAAGTTAAGACTTTTAAATATTTCATTTAAAAAAGTACAAATTTCTTTTCACACAAAATAGGACGATTTTATGAAAAATCACAAAATTTACTATAACTTTTCGGGATTTCAACCAAACTTCCTCATACTTACAGACATAATCGATCTTACCAGAAGCCTTTATTTTATATTAAAAGTCCTGCCAATTTAATTTTTTTTCATAAAACATAATACAAATCCGTCTTGCGCGAATAGGAGGTCTTACCCCCACATCCCCTATATATTTCTATTGTACTCAATAATTGAAGAAAATACTTTAGCGACGATCTTTTGGTAGATCTGGTTTTCAATTTTCTGCATAAGGTTCAAATATAAAATAAACTAGCGATCCCAGTGGTGGCGACGCAAAACAGAAAATTCTACTTCATGAGAGTACTATCGGAATAAACATATTTATGAAGTGTCCAGGGAAAAAACGGCACATGTCCTTTTTTTGTCAAAAATAAACTAATGATGAGGTCTTGTAGTTTTAACAGATCACTATATGATGGCGTCCTTACTTTTATAAAAAAATTTAAGCCTTGCTGAAAAAAAAAATAAGTAAAAGGTGAGCTTGCAGTACTAAGATGTGTGGAGAACAAAATTTTAAAATGCATTTTTCTCGAAATGAGTTGGAATGGACTTGTGCTGTTTTTCCCCTGGACCCTTCATATTATACAATGATAAAATGTTGGTTGGAAGCATTAAAATCTTAATAGGTGGTGCTGTAAGTTTAACATTCGTAAAAAAAGTTGGACTAGAGGTAACAGTAAAACATGACATTACACTCAGAGAAAAACGTTGGTAATTTCAACAACTTTATAAACTGTCAAAAGAATATAATGTGGGTAAAAAATTTCCCAACAATTCTTAATTTAAGAATGCAAAGTTTTAAAAGCATGTATTTACGTTCTCATTTTTAGAATAAAATATTAAACCAACAATTTATTTCTTTTAAAACTAAAAGTATTAACAATAAAATTATTGCAAAACAACAATGTGTTTTTTTCTGAGTGTACGATGATGGAGAATTCGAAAAAGTGGGTCTCGCAAGTAAAAAGATGCACTGTGACAAATTAAACAAATATTTTTTGGATCATTATTTACGGTAGCTACCTGCCATAGAACCGTTGTCTTGATTTCTGACTATCAATTTTTCCAAAACGGACAGATGAATTATTTGGAATTTTATTAATCAAAATAACTTTTTTCGCGTTTGATTGTAATAGGCTATTGATTATGTCGAAAAAAACAGGGTAATAAGGAACTAAGACGTTCACGGGTTTTTATTGCAGGAATCGTTCATTGGGTTATAAAAGAAGATAAAACCGCGGAGTGCTATTAAATGAGAGGGTGGAAACTGAAGATAGGGGTGAAAAAGCCCCCTTTTTGGTTTTTTCAATATACCTCGTAAACCAAGCAAAATTTTGATATATTGTTTATACAACTTTTTGTAGAGAATTAAATTTCCAATTGGAATAATGTTTTTTAAAAATTGAAAAAAAAAAATTTCCATACCAAAATAGTCGAAACAATCATAAAAAAAATATCAAAAAAATCGATTTTTTGAGTTTTTTTGCTTTTTTAGTTGTACATTTTTTTTTGGGTTGAGATAGACATAAACATTGCTCTAAAGAAAAAAAGAAGATTAAATTTCCTTCAAAATGCTGTACTTACCTACTAAATTTTTTCATTGAAAATTGACCGAAGTATGGCCATTTTAATCTATCGTTTTTTTTTTTCCTTAAAAAAGTTATTTAATAGCTTCTTTTTTAAAATGTCAAGGTCCCTGATACTTTTTTCTACGGTATTCAATATGCCCATCAAAAATTTATTGAATTTTTCCTACTTTTGGCAAGCAAGGTTGATATCATTAATATCCGAAATTTTTGGGAGGAGTTTCTTACTGTAGTGAATTCCTACTGCACATTACGCAAGAGAAAACAAATCCTTTTTTATAATTTAATATCTTCCTTTACATCTAAGCTTTCAAAACATAGTACAGTCCATTTATATCCTATAGTGTAATCAATATTCAAATATCTTCCATAACACTCTTATACACCGTCATAACAAGAGAAAATTTATAATATAATAAAAGTTTGACCCAGTGCCAGAAGTGCATTTTTTTTTTGGTTTTTGTTGAGATTATACTAATACGGGATATAGGTCCTTCTGCATCATAATACACATTGCCGTATTAGTTGAAAAACTTTTTTTTTTGTTGTGTGTGTTTTTGAAGTGCTTCTCAACAACTCACAACTTTAAAGCGGAATTTACTCAAAATCCTTATCTCCCATGGAACTGGGAATTCTGTTTGAATAATCAGGAAATATAAAAATATTCCCACAAGGACAACAAATAAAACTTATATATTTTTTTTCAATGGAATATTCAGTAGAAAGGATGGGATATAGCAGGATATGGGTATGCTTGTGTGTGTTATGCAAATCATGTCCCTTGATTTAAAAATCATGAAACAACAAAAATTCCAAAATCACAGCCGCAACAGCAGCAAACTCTATGCTGAAACCAAAAAAAAAAACAAAAAAAAAAAGGAAACAAATACCCTGACTTTTGTTTACTTTGTGTTGGTGGAACGCCACAGGGGCAAAAGGATGTGGTTGAATTGTTTAACTATACGAACAAACACCCAGCTCTTGAGGTGTTGTTGCAAAGTTTTTTTTTTTTGTTGCTAAAAAGTTTTCTAAAAGTTTTATCTTGTCATCATTATCTGCTATCATCATCATTATCATCATCATCAGTAGCAGCATCAAAAAGAGAGTGTCCCTAAAGGCTAATGTAGGATAGGTCTATGACTATAGTGTGTAGTGTACTCACATGAGGATTCGTTTTCAGGTGTTCCCAGTTGGCTTGCGTGGTATACCAGCCGAGGAATATGGGAACAAATGACAAGAGAGCAGGTGACAGCCAAACCACTATCAGCATGAGGATGACTTTGGTGTGGGTCATTATTAGCGGGTAGTCCAATGGCTGCACAATGGCGTAGTACCTGGGCAAATTAATTGGTGAAATACAGAATTGTTAGTCGATTTATTGACGATATATACTACATCTCCATCGCATCGCTAAATCTCCTTCGGTCATCGTGTTTCTCTGTTCTAATTAAGTGTATTGAGGACACAAGCACAATGGCCGAATGACCGATTGGAAGGATGGAGATGAATTGATTGCAGAAAATTACTCGAATAACTCACCTGTCGACAGATATACAACAGAGGTGCAATATACTGGCTGTGGAGAAGTAAACATCAAAGCTGTTCCACACGTCACACATGATTGATCCGAATATCCATTTACCGGACACCTCGACGGATGCATTGAATGTCATGGCACAAAGGGCTACTAGCATGTCTGCTACCGCCAACGACACCACAAAGTAGTTCGTAATAATCCTGCAAAAACAAAAAAAAAAACGAGAAAAAATAAACGGATGAAGATTGAAAACAGTAAAAGCTGTAACAAAAAAACAAGCTATGGAAAAGGCGGCCTCACATCAGAGTAATTATTTTTTTTTTGTATTCTTCATGTCGTTGTCATGCTTCTAACTTGCCTAGCTACCCCAGGGGGAATGTCATTTTCATTGCAATTTGATTTACCTTGCCACTGACTGAGTACCCATCTCTCTACTGGGGACGAATAATATGAAGTGCAATGATATAACCATATCACAGAGTCGGATTTCCTTAGGAAGGAAAGCCTACTTCTTCTTCCTTTTTCTCGGCGCTGTTATGATCTCGATGTCGAGGGGATCATAACCTTCCCACGTTACTGCTTCACACTAGTGATCCGCCTGTGGGGTTCGCCGGGTTGACCTCAGAAATCGGCGGCAAGCCTCCCGGTTTTGTATTGTTCCGTTTCTGAGGCCAACTGAATGCTGGTGTTTTTGCATTTGCTTGTACCAGGAGTTTTTAGGCCTACCTTTCTTATTTTTATAGGAAGGAAAGCCTACAATACGATATTATTCAATGTCTTCGAGTAGATAAAAGATTTTTTCAGAATTGCGTTACTATTTCACCCCAGCATACAATCCTGGGCCCTATTGCACCAACCACTTTGACTTTGCATTTTGCAAATTTTGCACTTTAACTTTGCAAATTCTGTTGCACCAAACTCCAATTTGCAAAGAGAAAATTATTTTTTTGAAAAGTAAAACAAAAATTCCTTCTTTGCAAATTTTGTTGCACCAACCACAAATTTGCAAAGCACAAAGTACTTTTCTGAAAAGTGCAAAGTTTTGCCAATTTGCAGAGAATTCTTCGATTTCGTTGCACCAACCAAAAAAACTTTGCACTTTCCATATCAAATTCTGCAAAGTTTTGCAATAATATGCAATGACAAAATTTCATTTGCGGATGGCCATTTCTCGTGTAAAGTTCGGGTAATGGTAATTTAAAATGAATCGCTTTGAATGACTTTTTGAAGATAAAGAGTATAGTGATAGATACGTGAGTGATGTAAAATTAAGAATGAATTTTGAAATTAGGAATAATTAAATATTGGGAATATTAATCTATGGTTAGTATGTGAAAAGAAGTTGAAGTGGCATTATTAGAATTTGTTGTTCTTTTTAAAAATCATTTAGGAACGATTTGTTGTTAGATAGTTAAACTGTCAAATGACCAATTTTTTTAGAATAATTCCAATTCCTTTATTATAACCAAAAATCATGTTTTTATTCAAAATACATTTTTTCCCATCATTTCAAAAATTCCATTTTAATTTAATTTTTCCGCTGATTAATAAAAGTAATAAAAATGTTTGAATTGTCATGAAAACCAAACACCTTTTTTCTTAGATCAGCAACTCACTAAAATCGTATCATGGAAGTGAGTTGGAAATAGTTAAGAATCGTGACAATTTGACACTATTTGACAAAGGAGTCTAGGAACGATGTCAAATAGTAAACAATAGACCATTTAGTTCGATATTATAAACATAAGTAATCCATGGTAAAATAAAGAACGCATCTCTGCCCTCTGCTTCATGGCCACATAGCTTCCTTTAAATGCCAACCACCTTATTAAAAATTATCCGTCATTCAAAGAATGATTGCAATTTAAAGTTGAAATAATGATATTATATTGATATAAAAAATTCTATTATTTTCTTCTTTAAACAAATTACAGCAAAGCAACAGTCTAAGTAACCATAACCAACAAAATTAAAAATGATAGAGTAAAGTACAACAAATTTTCAAAAGATATCGTTGTTTAAGTAAAAAAAGAAGATTTCAACCTTTTGTAACAACGAAAAAATGTTGAAACTATTTATTGCTTTACTTTGCCAATTTTCAAATTACGCAAAGTTCCATTTTAAGTTGGTGCAACGCCCACACTTTTTGCTTTGCAAAAAAAAACATCAAAAATTGCAAAGTGCAAAGTGGGGAACTTTTAATTTCTGGTGCAACACTTTGCACTTTTACTTTGCAGAAATGTATTGTTTTGCAAAGTTGCAAAATGCAAAGTGCAAAGTGGTTGGTGCAATAGGGCCCTTGGTAAACTAGAGTTTAGAAATTTCTCGGAGCAAACATTGGGTTCAAGAGTGTAGTAAAGAAGCGTTCAATCAGGGGAAAAATCTTCCGATATTAAGCAAAAAAAATATTTAAGAGAGAAACTCTATAAGAGGAAAGCCTTAGTCTTGGGCAATAGAGTTGATGAGGGTTATGACTTTAAGGCTAGGCGCACACATGCGATTTTAGTCGCGCGATTATTCAGTCGCAAAAATGGATCACATGGATTTCAATGCCTCTGAACACACATGCTTCCCGCGATTAAAAATTTGAAAATCGTGTCTACACTCATTGAAATTGTTGTCATCTAATTTGCGACTGAATAATCGCGCGATCAAAATCGCATGTGTGCGCCTAGCCTAAGGCTTGGTAGAGTGATGGCAACATCTTTAGAAGAATGTGAAGTATAGTCTTTGATCTTCATAAGATCTTGTTACAAAAGAATTTATTTCGTTTTTCCAGTATCTATTTCAAATGTCCATACTACTAGTCTCTTTTTATGGAACGTAGCTATAAGGTATTTGAGAAGTGAGAAGTTTTAATACCAACATTAAAGGTAATTAGTTACTGTTTTGTTGGATCTTCTACTTTCTTTTGCTGGTTTAAGTAAATGAGCACTGCAGGTTTGTGGCTTGCTTTTGCCAAATTTCGAAAGTTTAACTTCAACTTGGCTAGACATATTCCTACAATAATAAAATTATCCAATCCTAATGATTAGTTTAAGGAACTGGAGATTGGTCATTCACATGTCAAATATACTTGTGGTGTTTTTTTGATTGTATGATTTTCTGACTTCTCGGGAAAAAATGAAGTTGAAAGTGTTCTTCTTTATAGCCTCCAATACTATTAGAAAATCACGCAAAATATTGAATAAATACCTTACAAATTGGAAAGGAGGAAAAAGAATCCATTAAAGTATTAATCAGTCTAAGATCTTTCATGAAAAGTCAGACATTCATACAATTCAACAACCAATTCATCATATTTTTGTATAAATCAATTTTAAAAATTTTAAAAAAAGTCACCACCTACTTTATACATATGTACATTAGGGTGGGTCAAAAAAATCGAATTTTTTTTTCATTTTGTACTCCGAAAAATTGAAATTCTTTTTTTTTTATTTTGTACTCCGAAAAATCGATTGCTAGACACCTCTAGAATATACACACCAAATATGAGCTCTTTATATTAATGGGAAGGTCCTCCGCTTCGCAATTTTCCATTTTTACATCAAGCTTCTACTAAAAAAACGGAATTTTTCTATTAATTGACTTTTTAGCAAATTTCTTTACATATTCTTGTAGGAAATTAAACGTTCTACAAAAAAGGCCTTATAAACTTTTAATAGATATTTGGGGTCGGAAAATCGAGAAAATCTTTAAAAATCATTTTTTATTCTTAATTTTGCAACAAATTGAAAAATTATAATAATCAAACGCACAAGACATATTTTTGTAGGAAATAGATTGTTCAACAAAAAAGGTATTATTATTTTTTTTTTTCAATAATCTAACCATTCTAACGATATTTGAGGTCAAAATTTAAAAAAAATATTAAAACAATTTTTACTTTTAAAAATTTTCCAATTCACTGAAAATTCATTATTTTCAAATTAGCAAAATATATTCTTGTAGGGGCTTAAACGTTCTACAAATAATTCCTTGACATCAAATTAATTGCCTAGCTTTAACCGTATAGAAGATATTCGTATCCAAATCGCAATGCATACGGCTCATAAGAAAACTATTGAAATCAGTGGGCATTAGTTTGGACCTTTGAGAATTCAGTTTTTTTCAATTTTTGCTTTATGAGATAAATACTGTATTATCTTCCCATAAACATGGTAAAATTGTCTTTTTCGAGCTCAATGCAAAGGGTACTTTTGCTAACAAAGTTTTTGATGAAAGAATGGCATTTCCAAATTCAGACTTTTTTTTCCCGATTAAAAGTGAATTCTTCAAAATGCGTTTATTTTTTTTTTAGTGCATATTTTTCATTTTTTGTCCATTTATGGTAAATTTCGAATAGTATAATTGTATAATTATATTTTTGTGTTTTCATAAATATTTGGTAATTTTTAGTTTTCCGTAATAAATTCAGTTCTCCACAGATTTTTTATCAGACACACAGAAATTATGACTTGCAACAGAAGATGTACTAATTTTAATGTTAAGTTCCGCCGTTTTGCCCAATTTTGTACAAATCGGGGCCTTAACAAGAGTCTGTCAGTTTTATACGTGCTTGAAAAACGTAAAATGTATTACCTTACCTTACCAACGTTGAAAAAGAACGTTTGTAAAAATATTTTTTTCCCTCAAAAATTAGTACTTTTTATACAAAAAATGCAGCCTCGAAGCATTATACCAACTATATGACTGACATTGACCATCATGAGGTTCACCATAATATACTTAATAAATAACCATCAACTTCCTTATTTTATGTTTAACCGTTACAGATTATTCTCATCAGTTAGAAAAATGTACATTTTGTCAAAATACTTTTTCCGACTGTTGTATATCAATAACTCATTTGAACTAAATACTTAAGGCTGGAAATCCCTCTGGGCGACAGCTTTTTCAATAATTTTTTTTGGAAAACTGAAAGCATTTATTGAAATTTGGGAAAGTATGTGATATTATTGACATTATGAAGTATTGATACAATTTTTTTGAAGTACAAAAAAAAAAACAAAATGGCGGCTTTACAGCTCTTTAAAGTTGACGCCTCGAGTTTGCGCCGTGCAATGCCCAGGTCCAGAAAATTATTTATAATCAAAAAAGAAAATTTTTTCCAATAAAATATATTTATAAGCATTGCATGAACCTAAATTTATTAAAAAAAAGTGTAAAATAGAAATAAGATACCAAAAAAAAACGAAAAAACACAATGTTTTTTATAAACAAATTGTAAAAGAAAATATACTTTTAGGTGCATGAACCTAAAAGTTCAATAAAATTTTTATGGCCAATAAAGAGTAATTTGCAATTTATTTCAAGTCGATAGCTTCATTAGTTTTTGAGTTATGTTGCACGGCGCGGAAAAAACGCGTTTTGTGGACAAAGCGTTTAAAGTTTTCGTTTTCGTACTGTGGTAGGTTCGGTGGGCATGGGTTTCGGGACTATCTAGGGGCTCTTGAGGCTTCATTTAAGGCTTAGACCACTGAAAATAGTTTCTTCGGTTGATAAATGAGTTTATAAGGCAAAACAAAATTAATGCAAAAATAAACATTTCCAGAGGGATTTCCCCCCTTAATCAACCAGCTTTGAATGTATATAAAAACTCTCCTTCTCCTTTTTTTCTTTTCCCTAGTTTTTGGCTTTCTAATTCAGTTCCATTTGCCAAGACTCTAGAAGCTTAACTAAAGTCTTTTACTGAGATTTTCTACCAGGTAGGTATTCGAAGAAAACGATAAATTTAACAGACACTACTTAAGTACCGTGCTGCTATTAGCAGTTTGCTAAGTAGAGACAATATTCTTTCAGGACCTTACATCAGATAATCTGTGTTAATAGTATACTCTAAATGGCACGTTTCACATAATTTATCACTTAGCGATAACATGGTTGCTTTTTCCACGAACGTGAATCGTAGCTGGGCTGCAAGATGCTAAGAATCATAATTCATTACCTTAAAAATGCGAGTAGCAATAAATTCTCTTCCATATTGAAGACAAAATGTTCTAAAGTATTTCTAAGAACACTTTTTTGGAAAAAATTGTAACATAATTTTTGAAACTTGATTAGAACTCCTGAATGTAAAAGGAGGTCTCAGAATCTGTACTTCGAAAGAAACGATATATTTTCAATCGCTTGTTGCATTGATTCTTTTCAATCACAAAATGTTTTCATTTGAGGTTTTTTATTGTAAGTTCAATTGCGTATATGACCTTTATTTAGTTTTAAAGCCCTTGGAGACGTTCAATGGTCTTTCCCCCTTTACGTCTAAATGTTTAAATCCGCCCTTGAAACCTGAACCACAACAAAAAGTAAAACCAGCGGATGATGATATAACTACTCTCGTACAACTAACTGCTGACTGACTACGGGGGGTTGTTGGCTCATGGCAGTGTTTCTCTGATGAGATGAGGTTAGTATTTTTTTTTTTTTAATACGAAACTTGCGGTGGTGGTTATATGGGATTGGGAAGGTCATGGTTGGGGCGACATTTTGGCGCAAGGACAAATTGTGATGCTTTGCAAAAAAGTTTGCACAGTTTTATGAGCAATCTTTTTCGCTAGAAAGTGCACTCTACTGTGCGCTTTTTTTTTTCTTCTTTTCCTATTTAAGTTGTCTGTTCTGTACCAAGACCAAGACTACTTGCTGACTGTCTTGCCTTGTCTTCCTGTGTGAATGCTCAAGTCCTTTTTCAAGGCAATTCAAGAGCGCATTGTATTTGTATTTCATTTCGTTTCGATCCCCCAGCATCGAATATGACCTTGTTGTTGTGTGATTCTATTTTGGATTGTTATTTATAGAGTCCAGGCGAATGCAACGTGCAACTACTTTTTGCTGAGCAATAATATGTTTAAATTTTAAAGTCGTAAAAAGTCCATTAGAGGGTCGGAAAGGGGGGTACCCGGTACCGGTAGGTTTTTATATGATGATGATGATGCATCTCGTTCTACCTATAAAAAAAGGTATTACCTACGAGTACTTCCCAATATTCATCCAATAAAAAAGATACGGAATGTGCTTAGGAATGCTTTATGTCATTCTATTTGGGATTAAATGCAAGAGTGAGGAAATTATTCCTGGGACATGAGGGCAAAGGATGGCAGCAAATAAATTGTGAGAATTGTTCTCTTCAGAAAAGGAATTTTTTTTTTCTTCTTTGTATATTTCTATTTAAACTTTTCGATAAGAGAGAGTGGAGAATGATGGAGATGAAGAATAGTTGCAAAAAGTAAAGGGTTTTTTTTTGTGTTGGAAACAATTCCAAAGGGAATTTTGAGAATCTTTCTATGGAAGTCTGTTGTGTGCGATGAAATTGCTTAATTTAAATTATTCAAGTGGCATGAAGAAATGGTATCGTTTCCAAGCTGTCAAACTTGGAAAATTGGATTCTAGTTTCTCTTTTTGAAAGTACGCACTGAAAAACCTGTCTTTGTTTAAATTGTTGATAATTGTAATGTCATGTTTGAATCTCATCGTCACTCGAAAACAATACTTTTTAAACTTTTTTCCTCAAAAATACCATTACTTTAATCACATCCTTGTTTTAAAATTAATTTTCTAAGAAATATTAATGAAATACATAAATCTCAAACAAAATAAACAGCAAAAACTAATTAGAAAAAGTTTACAATAAGGAAATTACCATTAAAATCATTAAGAGTTTCGTCCATCTTCTAAAAAAAAAAAAAACTCGCATAAAATCAAACAAAAAACATTTTAACTTTGAATTAGGCCCATAAATGTCTTAATCGTTAGCATTCTCGTCCGATTAATAACCTTTAGATAATTACGTCAATTTGAAAAGTTTCTTCAAAAAAGAGAAAAAAACTTCCAAACCTACATTAACATTTTTTGAAAATACATAAAGAGAAGAGAAAATTAACATAGCAATTTATGAAGAACATCAATAAAATACAACAGTTTTTTTTTTTTTATTTGCTAAGGCTTAATTGGTGTTTTCCTATTTTCTTACAGGGTGGTTTTATTCTCTTTTGAAACAAAAAATAACATTAAATTTAATCTTTAAAAACGATTTTATGCAAGATGTATTGAATGGTTCTAAAGCTGAAACTCATAAAATAAATGTAATCTTTTTCTTCAATTTATTGTTTTGCTAATGAATGAACGTTCATACACGGAAAAAAAGTGTCACCTCAAAATAAGATGATGCGCACATTAAATTCAGTTAAATTTAATGTGAACTTCATCTTATCTTAATGTGAATTTTCAACTTAAAAAATCGACAAAAAATTAAAATTTTAAAATTATAGTCACACTTTAGCTTAAGTTGCAGTTTATCATACTCATTTCCAACAGTGAGATAGCACGGTGGTAAGGCACTCACCTACACGGTTAAAATTTCTGGAGTATTTTTTAATAATTTTTGGGTTACATTAGGTCTACACCAGAAATGTATTAAAATTTAATACATGACAAATATTAAAATTTTTTAGTCAATACAAAATGTATTAAAATTTAATATAGTTGTATTAACCCTTTCGAACCCAAGCTATGAAAATCAATATTAAAAAATGTTTTTTCGGTATTATCGGGTCAAAAACATCACAACTAAGAAATATGAATAGCAAAAGGTTATTTTCCAAAATAATAAATAGCAAAACTAATGTGTTTTTCTCATGTTACATGTAAGTAACATGCACTGCCTATGACCACCAAAAAAAGTCGGAGAACTGAGAAAATAACTTTTTATGAAACTATAATGTATGCTACTTCTTCTAAGCAAAAAAACAAAACACTTTCTGTATTAGCATTTTTTATATCTTTTTTTTTAAATTATTACCATATATAAAAAAAAAAAATTTGCAAAAAAAAAATGTGAATTCCTTTTCTCGATTAAAAAAAAATTAAAGGTATGATATTTGACTAACTTTTTGTAATAATCCAGTAACAAGGCATTATTATCTTTCAATTAAACCATCGTAACCTAAAAAATTGTTTAATTTAATATTTTTTACGAATTTTTAAAAAAATGTTACATGAGAGTAACGCTGGGTCCGAAAGGGTTAAAAAATAATACAGTTTATATTAGATTTTAATACCAAATGTATTAAATTTCAAGTATTGTATATTAAAATATAATCTTTTTATATTAATTTCTAATAACAATTTTCAATTCAACACCAAATGTAGTTAAACTTAATAAAATATATTCTTTTCCAAACTTCTTTACTGAAAATTAATACTAATCATAAATTTTTTTATCTGTTTCACAAACTGTGGCATGTAAAATCTTACTGCCGATCAAAATTCATCTGCAATGTATGCATTCTGCTTCAAATCAGTACAAATCTACAATTTTTAATTTAATTATTTTTTTTTAATGTACCTCAAACAATGGATTTTTTCTTTTTTTAAAATGGCTGCTGCTGTCGTTTGATTCAAATTTTATATTCTTGTATTACAATTTAATACTTTTTATATTAGTTTTTAATAAATTTGTATTATATTTTAACACAATTATATTAAAATGCAATACAAAAATGTTAAAATCTAATACAGCGGTATTAAAATTCAATACAAGATTAGAATTTTACCCACGGAGGTTATTTTCTAATAATTTTGGTACTCAATACTTAAATATTGAAATTTAATACAAAAAAGATTAAAAGTAATTTTAATATTTTGGAAGTATTAAAATGTAATATTTTTTGTATTGTATTGCTTTAATACAAGAGCTGTATTGAAAAATACTCCAGAATTTTTAACCTTGTAGTGACCCAACAGTTGTAGATTCGGTTCCCAGTGGATGCCAGTTCTTTTTTTTTACTTAAAAATTTTGATGTAATGCTTCAACACGAAAAAAAACATTGCCCATTTAATTCTGATCCAGATATCATTGATATCTAATGGGGAATAAGAAGCACTATTTTAAAATATTAGAATCTATATAAAAAACTACGTTTTAATATCTTTAAAGATGCGATGAAAAATGATCAGGTTCTATTCGCAGATGTAGAAAAATTATTTATCTTTTTATTCTAGATGTCATTTGTAAGGTAAGTTGTCTTACCGAGGGACAAAGAAATTCCACCGCAGTACCAGTACTTTAAAGTTTCAGTTTCAGGGTTTAGTATGTTGAAAGACTCTTTGAGATTCTGTCATTAATCTTATTAATGAGGAATTTCTTATTATCAATGCTTGAATCTGCTTTCATTTGGTTTTACAATCTTTAGAATCGATATGAATCGTTAACTATACAGCATATTGTTGCAATTTCATATTTTACTTTTGGGTCACTATGGCGTATGAGTAACAATTTTCTAGTAGAAAAATTTTTTTTCTGGCCCTAAGCAAAAGAATGTTGTTTTTAAAAGTAGATTACACTGGTCAACAAGGTTTTTGCCACAAGAACCAAAATATACTTTTCTATATGTTTTTAATGTGCTGAACTCGAATCTGAAGTCAGAAAATTTTGATTGGCCTCCATTTTTAAAATATTACCGTTAGAAAATGCATAAAAACGTCATTTTGGCTGTTTTCGAGGTTATGTTTTTATGTGGGGTGATTCCTTATGAAAAAAATTTGTAACGGTGCCTATAAGAACTGGTTTTATTCTTCCAAAAATCTTAATCTTTCCGATATCTCTTTTACTGCCCGAGATATTTAAAATTTAATGAGTCTTTGACTTAGAAACAGCACTGGCCAACCAAATTAAACTTTTTTTTGCCACAGGTATATTAATATACTTTTCTAAAGGTTTTTGGGTTGCTGAACTCGAATCTGCAATCAGAAAAATTCGATTGGCCTCCGTTCTTAAAATATTACCGTTATAAAATGCAAAAAAAGGGTTTTTTTATAACGGTTATATTTCAAGAACGGAAGCTAATAGAATTTTTCTGATTGCGGATTCGAGTTTAGCAACCCAAAAACCTCTAGAAATGTATATTTTGGTTCTTGTGGCAAAAATTTTATGACCAGGGACTTAAACTTTAGATTAAATTTAGTTTCTCTTTGGCTTACTAACTGAAACTTAAGATATCTCGAGCAATTAAAGAGATATCGGAAAAATTTAAACAGTTTTTGAAAGAAGAATATCTGTTCTTATGATCACCGGTACAAATTTGTTTATAATGAATTACACCATATAAAATCAGAAGCTCGAAAACAGCCAAAATGACGTTTTTTAGCATTTTATAACGGTAATATCTCAAAAACGGAGGCCAAGAAAAATTTTCGGACTTCAGATTCGAGTTCCGTACATCAAAAACATATAGAAAAGTATATTTTTGTTCATGTGGCAAAAAATAAGTTCAATTTTGTTGACCAGTGTTATTATTAATGAAACTGTGTTTTCAGTTCTTCGGATTTAGAAAACAAAAAATTAGTCTTGGAAGATACAAAAAAAAAATTAAACTACGAAAAATTTAAATCCAATACATCCAATCGCTTATTCTCTACCATCGTAATATCATGGAAAAATGTTATCTCAACTTTTTTTTTGTACGAATGCATAACTTGATATAAATAGTACCTATGTCGCAAGTAAAAATGTAGCTTACCTACTTCCAAAATGAAAGAAATTTTTTTTGTGTAAAGCAAAACATATTCTTTTCAAAAGTCAATACGATTATTGTATTGGATTTTTGGAAATACACAGAGAGACGAAAATCAATTGTAAAATCAAGTTAAAGAATTATTTTTTTTTATATAACGCAATTTCAATTCACAATGCATGAATACTCAATGTACTCACAACACAAAGGTCTAAGTGGGTAAGGTTTCGCCTGATAGCCGCTTTATCCTCATCTAACCCAAAATAGTTTAAAAATCAATAAGTACAAAAAATGCAAATAATTCAAACAAAGCTTAATAGACCATGGTCGATAATTTTTGAAACCAAAAAAAATCATAGTAGGATGAAACCTATTGGAAAAGGAGGTGAATATGATAAAAATTAAAGGAAAAATAAATTACGGGCGAGCGGAGTTCGGGAAGTGGGGTGGGTTGAGTTTTTAATGGTAAAAAATGATATATCTCGATTTCCGGCAAAACTACAAGTTCTATGGAAAAAAGTTTTAGGTAATAAAAAGATCTACAACTTATGCTTTTACAATTTTTTCACATAACCTCAAAATTTATATGAAAAATTAAAAAAACCGAGTTTTTGGTTTTTTATTTTTATCTTTTTCAAAAAGATGTTTTTTTCTACAAAATTTGGTGAAAACCTACCTTATTATGTCTCAAATACACAGTAATTTATTTGATTTAAAATATTAATTTTTTAACCTTATTTTGACCTAACATCAAAAAACACCCTACTTTTCAATCGAAAATTCACGTGTCAAAATATCAGTTTTTTTCAAAAAATCGGTGGGTAATTTGTTCGTTAAAATCTCTTCTTTCTCATGGTGTAATTATAAATTTACATTACTATACCATAGTACATATTTTCGGAAAATGCAAAAAATGAAAAAAGCTTAAATTCGAAAAATTTGTTTTATCATTATTAACAATTTTGGCCTATTTATTAAAATTAACACTTTAATTACTCAAAAAACCATTAGATTTTACGTTACATTGATAAATCTATTGGTTTTTGAGTAATTAAAGTGTTAATTTTTATAAATAGGCCAAAATTATTAATAATTATAAAACTAATTTTTCGAATTTAACCTTTTTCATTTTTTTGACCTACAACTTTGCCATACAACTTTTTTCCATAGAACTTCAATAAAATAAATCTGTTTTTGGGTAGACGACATCTTATAAACTACAAGCTTTCTGAATTCATCAATGGCACGAAAAAAGTAACAAAAAATTGTTTTAAAAGGTCAACTGTTTCATGAAATTTAGCGTCGATATCTGATTCAAAACAACTTTGCTTTGAAATATTTCTTTTTTACCGACTACTTCCAAAAAGGAGAAGGTATTCAATTCGTCTGTATTTTTTTTTTTATTTTTCAAACTGTCAAATAGTTTCTTGTTTAAAGAGCTTCTTCTTGGTACCAAGTTCAATTTCCCAGACCTCCTTAAAGGTATTTCAAATCCTCGCCTTTCGAACATAAAAGCTTCTTTTACAAGAAGTTTTTTTGTCCAAAAACTAAGTAAAAAACTTACTCAACCGTTGGAATTCATTTAAAATTCTTGAAGCACCCTATAGTAGTTACGAGTAGGTATTAAAAAAGGCAGAAAATATTTAACGCAAAAAAAAACCTATGTAAATCAAACGCTTCTACCACACCATCTATACAAACTCGCTGTTCACTTCTCCGGTCGCCCTTGCTTGAAAGTACGAATTCAATTATCAAAATAAAAAATTTAAAAATACAAGACACCATCGCGCGTTAAAAAGTATAAGCACAACTTTTCTTTTCGTTTTATCTCTCTCTTCTCCTTGACTATGACGCGACATGCGGTAATGTTGAGGTATGAAGAAGAGTCCTTTCAAAAATTTTTTGAATCCATTCAAGGCACGTTGCTGCTGAGCTTTTCCCCTGAGGTCGATTAGTTGGTTTGGATCTGCGAATGTCCTTTTTTTGTTCATCTTATTTCTTGTGAATAAGTAACACAAAAAAACAGAACAAAAAAATTAAAAATAAAACAAAAAAACAGAAAAAAAATGAAGAGGAAAAAGGAAACAAAGTGCGATATAAAAGCATTGAGGGGGTGTTCTTCCATTTTGTTTTTTTTTTTATTTTTTGTTGTTTTTGTCTTTAAACCGATGCATTGTGTTTTATGGCTGTGTACTACACCAGAATTACATAAAAGACCTTGTAAAAAGGATAATGTTAGTGGCAATGGTATGTGGTGGCGAGCCATTATCCTGGGCTATGGAGCGAGTTTTACTCATTAGCGTTTGCTCTCGCTCTCTCCAATTGTCAGACACTCTTCCAGCCGACCGACCACACTGAGTCTTGTGGTTAATGTGGCTTTGTTGGCTACATCATAATAATGTATGAAAGGGGCGCCAATGGGGGTATATAACAGGTGAGATAGTATACAAAATTGAATTGTGAGTGGGTGAGTAGAAGTTAGACATCATGAAGGTGTCACCTTCACTCTCTCAATTCTCAGTACACTCGGGCCTATACTTAACATTTAATTTTTAAAGAGCATAATGCATCTTAATACACAATCCTCAAGGGTGCTCTTGTTAATTACATATTCTCTGTCAATAGTCCTTAAAAGCTAGCATCTTCAATTCTAATTTATTTTGAAAACACACAAGTTTTTAACTATCCTCGGATGAGAACCACAATTTTATAAAAAAAATTTCATAATAGTCTTCTCGTGGGCGACTTTGAAGCCCTCATTTTCATAATTTCAAGGCAAAATAATACCGAAAAACTGTTGAACTGTTACCAGTAGCTGCCACATGAACATATTTTAATTGAAAAGGGCGAACTTTTAACATTTTCCTTTGTTTTTGTTTTGATCCTTGAACTATTCATTATAATTTGTGTGTACATGGATGATGGGAAGGCAAGGGATCTATTTTCCAACATATTTGATTACACACAGGTTTTTTTGTTGTTGTTATTTTGAGGATAGGCTTTGTTGAGATTGGGGGGAATTAATTATGAAATTTAATTCAAGTTATATTTTAGAAGTATCCAATCAAATTAGTTGTTGAACTAAATTAAAATTCATATTCTGTGGGTTAATTGTAAGTAAGTAGGCTTATATTCTTAATAAAAATAAAAAATTCTTTTATCGACACCTGCTACCTACTTTGAGTACCTACTTAAAAAAAAAAAAAAAAAATAGGGATTTATTAATTAAAAATGATGGAGTTTCTCATCTTTTATTTAGCCTTTTTTCTCACACACACAGAACATCATCTTCAACAACCTTGGTGGCGTGGGTCAATAATATTTTTAAAAATTTATTTTAAGGACTCGCTCTTCCATCCGATTATTATGATGCTACACTGTGATGTAGCCAGGATGGTGTTGTAAAAAGGATTTCCTTTAAAAATTTCAATTTTTTTTTGTATTTCTGCTGATGTTGTCTTTTTAAAGTCTTATATTCTTTTGGGTCTTTTTTAAGTTTTTTTTTTAATTCCGATTGGCATCTGTTGGCACATGCAAAATTATTATGATACTGCAAAGCTTTTAAGAAAAATAAAAATTGCGATTTAAATTGAATAAGGATAATAATAAATAACAACATCATAAAACCTATATAAATATAGTTTTTCTTTAAAAGGTTATGAATTTTTGTACAGAAATTATCATAAATCTAAAAATAATGATGGTCATTATAGTATTGATTTATAAAGAGGGACATTCTTGAACTATCTATTTTACATTGGGTTATGGAATAAATAAATATTAAATTGAATCCTATAAACCTTCTGCAACCTTAAATAAAAAACTATTAGGCAATTATAAAGGCTTGAAAATTTAAAGTTTTGTCGGGTAATGTAGTTTTCAATTCAACAATATAGCTTCGTATTTTGGTCTGCAGCAGGAGAGTATCTAATGAAATGAACAAAATACGAAGAAGTGTTTTCACCATGAAATTATCTATATGAAATCAACGCTAGCCTAAATTAATAGGCAAAGGGAGTTTTTAAGAATTGTTTTAATAAAAAGCAAAGAACTTATTTCAGTAAACAAAATACCCTAAAAAAGGCAGTGATCCTATTTGCGTGCTTTGTAAAAACGGCACGCGCTATAATCCAAACTATTTTGAATAATAATATTTTCACATGGAATTTAGTACAAATCTTTAAACCATTACATTACACAGAAATACGTACAATTTTTTTTTTATAACTAGTTACTTCAAATGCGTGCCAAAAATTACAATTTTAATATTTTCACAAGTTTCATAATACTGCACGTTTTTCCTATACGAAATATAATTTTCCAAAGATCTATGTATACTAATTTTCAAGTGGGCTCAATGCCGTTGAGCTACTTTTTTTTAAATGTGGCGTATCGAGATTTATTATAGCTTTTGAAAAAAAGATCATCAAATCAGAGCTGTTCGGCCTGGCTTCTAAACGCAATTAAACTCAATTGAATTTGATTTTGCTCATAAAAAAGTGATTAGGAAAGTCATTTGCTACTGTAAAAATGTATTGATTTATTTCATCTCAAAAGTTCAATCATTCAGAACGGAAAAACTGTTTGATGAATAAATCTGTAACTTTTCAGATATATTTCAAGTATCTTAAGCTTCAAAAATTTACCATCCTTTTGATCTTATTACCCATAGTTATATAGTAGTGGTAAATTGCATTCTAAAAACAAATCGTAAAAGTTTGAAACAAAGAGAAACTTGAAGCTTAATCATTTATGGTGGAAATTTTTTTTTTTTGATAATAACAGCTATCAAATTATCATTTTTGAGTAACAAAAGTCGTTTAACAATTAAAATATCAATTTTCATACGATTATCATCACTATGACATTTTTTAATTTTAGTTTATAATAAAAATTTCATTTTGACAGTTTAAATACATACATATCAATATTGACTAAATTTTACGTTTCAGTTTATTATACCTTTAAATTAGTACAAATTAAGAGTTTTTTATTTAATATATTTCAATAAATTGGAATGCGAAACAGAAATGAGAAATTGATTTGATAAATTATTATAATGTAAAAAAAAAAATCAAAAAAGTGTTGTATTGTTTTGATATTTAGTGGAGTAACTAAAGCTCAAAAATTGGCAATATTAGGGAACCCGGCCGAACAGCTTAGATTTTGATGATCTTTTTTTTCAAACGTCGTTAATTAAAAATACATTAAAGTCTATAGATTAAAAATTGCCGGTGTTGCCTTTTTGATTTTTTAAATTTAATTGAAGATTTTTGTGAACAAAAACAAATTTTTTTCAAAAATTTGTCTTAAATTTCATAAATTAATTGATGCCAAAAGATTGTCTAGGAAATCCAAGGAAAAAAAAAATATATGGGAGTGAGGGACAATCTTCCATAGTTTGAGCGATAGATGCAATTTTCTTATTAATTGACTTCAAACACAAAAAAAAAAATATTTGAACACAACGGCAACACCTACAATATTCAAATATACATTTTTTTAAAAGCTAGAAGCTTAGTCATACATGTAAAATTAAAATTAAGTTAATTGAATGAACTGCTTTTGAAAGAATGGTAATTGAACTCAGATTTTTGAAAAAAATTTCAAATTATAAAAGGAAATGTCAATATGTATTACGGTTTATGAAAAAAATTAAAAAGTATTTCATTTTCGAAGAACTTTTTTTAATAGTTTTGAAAAAAAATCTAACTTATTTTTTTTTAAAGTTCAACATCTAAACATAAAACAATTTTTTATTCATTTAATAACCCTTACTGTTGAAAGTTAAATAGCAAAAATTTAAAGTTCTTATTTAAAAAGTCTTTGAAAAAATTAATTATTTCAATGCAAAAATTCAGTTTTTATCGAAAAAACCCATTGAAATTGAAGTAATTTTTAATTTTTTTTTTCAAAATTGTGATATATATTACCTTTTCCTCTTCGGAATTCAAATAATAATATTTATGGGCCAACATTATTTTTTTAAATAAATTCATATATTTTTACGAAAAGTTGAAAAAAAGCCATTTAAAATTTGTAATAAGAATAACGTTTTTTTTCGAAAATTTTGAGTTGAGGGCTATTCTTTCAAAAACTTTTAATTAAATTTAGTGGATTTAAATTTCACAGATAGAAACGAAATTCTGGATTGTAGGTGTTGTCGTTGTGTTCAAAATATTTTTTTTTGTGTTTGAAGTCAGTTTGTACGAAAATTGCGTTGATTCACTTAGACGATGGAAGATTGTCCCTTACTCCCTTAATCACAAAATAGGAAAGTTACTTTGGCTTAGTTGTGCATTTAAATTTTGATCGTCAAAAAATAGATATTGCCGTAAAACTGCTTTTAAATGCCATTTTTCACCATGTCGCTGCTAAGGAACAAGACAAAAGATGGCAACGTTGCAATTCGGAAAGGGCATATCGATAGGTTTCGATATTTAATTTCGATAGTTAATTGAAGCCCTTTTCTTTTGAATTAAACAAAAAACTAGTTAGTTTAGTTAATGCTTAAAATTGCAAGTAAAAACTTTCGAGGTCGTTAAAACTTTTTGATTATTTATAAATTTCTTTTTGTAGTTATATGCCACAAAACAGCTGCAATAAAGTTTGAAATCCAATTTTATTAGACTTAACCCCCTACAGCATTATTTTTTTTTGTGAAAAAAATATAATTTTATTTTTTTTTTTTTTTTTGAGTAAAGTCTTAAAATTTTGGTTTTCCTGTTCTGTTTTCATATTTGGCACATTGAGCAGAAAACGAAAAAAAATTAAATTAATTATACCTACGTTAGTGGAGTAACTAAAGCTCAAAAATTGGCAATATTAGGGAACCCGGCAGAACAGCTAAGATTTTATGATCTTTTTTTTCAAACGTCGGTAAATACAAATACTTTAAAGTCTATAGATTAAAAATTGCCGGTGTTGCCGTTTTGATTTTTTAAATTTAATTGAAGATTTTTGTGAACAAAAACAAATTTTTTTCAAAAATGTTTCTTAAATTTCATAAATTAATTGATGCTTAAAGATTGTCTAGGAAAAAAAATATATGGGAGTGAGGGACAATCTTCCATAGTTCAAGCGATAGATGCAATTTTCTTATTAATTGACTTCAAACACAAAAAAAAATATTTGAACACAACGGCAACACCTACAATATTCAAATATACATTTTTTAAAAGCTAGAAGCTTAGTCATATATGTAAAATTAAAATAAAGTTAATTGAATGAACGGCTTTTTAAAGAATGGTAATTGAACTCAGATTTTTGAAAAAAAAAAAATTATTGAAAAAATTTTAACATGTCGTTTTTTAAACTTGGTCGTAATATAAAATGCATTTATTTTCAATTTTTTTTGGCCGCATTTATAATGATTTCAAATTATAAAAGGAAATGTCAATATGTATCACGGTTTATGAAAAAAATTAAAAAGTATTTCATTTTCGAAGAACTTTTTTTAATAGTTTTGAAAAAAAATGTAACTTATTTTTTTTTTAAAGTTCAACATCTAAACATAAAACTATTTTTTATTCATTTAATAACCCTTACTGTTGAAAGTTAAATAGCAAAAATTTAAAGTTCCTATTTACCACAGTCTTTGAGAAAATTAATTATTCCAATGCAAAAATTCAGTTTTAATAAAAAAACACCATTGAAGTTGAAGTAATTTTTCATTTTTTTTTTTCAAAAGTGTGATATATTATACCTTTTTTGCTTCGAAATTCAACTGATAATATTTATGGCCAAACATTTTTTTTAAATAAATTCATATTTTATTAGAAAAAGTTTGAAAAAAAGCCATTTTAAATTTTTCTAATAACATTTTTTTTTTAATTCTGAGTTTGAGGACCATTTTTTCAAAAGTCTTGATTAAATTTAGTGGATTTAAATTTAAGAGATAACAATGAGCCTTTTAAAAATGTATTTTAAAATATTGTAGGTGTTGCCGTTGTTTTCAAAATATTTTTTTTGTGTTTGAGGTCAGAATGTTAGAAAATTGCATTTAACGCTTAAACGATGGAAGATTGTCCCTTACTGCCTTTTATATATTTTCCTTAAATTATCTAGAGAATCTTTTGCTATCATTTGTTTTATGAAATTTAAGCAAAAAAAATGGTTTTGTTAAAAAAAAAATTTAATTTAATTTAAAAAAAAAAACAATACGGCAACACCGGCAATTTTTAATCTATAGACTTTAAAGTATTTTTAATTACCTACGTTTGAAAAAAAAATCGTCAAAATCAGAGCTGTTCGGCCGGGTTCCCTAATAATTTGCTTTAGTTACTCTACTAATTTTAATTATCATAAAACACATTTTTCCAGGATTTTTTGCTGAAATGATAAGATATTTAATTTGATTAAAAAAAAAAAAATGTTAAAATGATATTGTTTTTTTTTTCGGCGAGTAGAAAAAAAAATTTTCTTAAGAGAAAAATCCAAACAAAAAAATTTTGGAAAATTTTGGTTTTTGGATTTTGAAACAAAATATTATGTAAGTACTTAAATCCTAGTATTAAAAAAATGTAACTTTCACACGATTTTTGTTCTGTTATGATACGATTAGCCTACCGAAAATCACAAAAAAAATCACGAACTTTTTTTGGTCCCTTTATTTTTTGGGCTGGTTGTATATGAACTCATCAAAAAAAAATATCAAATAATTTTTCGCAAACTCTCTTTTCTTTGTATTATGAACTGAAATATCTTACATATTATTTAAATTCTATACCCACAATTAATTAAAAAAATTCGCTTTTCAAATATTTTGTATTGAAAAATCTTCTTGCATTTGCTTTTTTTGTTGAGTAGCTCCATAGCGTGATTAATTTTCTTTTTTCAAAAGTAATTCAAATGAAAAAAACTTCTTTAACGATGTTAATACCTCCACTTTTTTTTAAATACTCATTAACAAACCACTTTTTTATAATATTTTCTTAGTTATGCACTCATTAAAAAAATATAAATTAATTTCCCTGGGATTTTTTCCTAGTAGCTTTTGTGCCATGAACTTTATCCTATTTGCTTAAAAGATTGAAATATGAATAGTTCAAAATGTTTGAATAAAATATCAAATTTTTTTTCGTGAAAATATTTTTCTCAGTAGTGGAATTTTGTTTTAGTTTCCTTTCAACAGGTATGGCTTATCCTGTGGCTCTAAGGAGATCATGTAATCCCATTTAGTAGATATAATAATATAATAAAATTTCTGTGCACGTATTCTTTTACCTACTGCAAGCATTTCTTATGGATACCGGCTGTTAGCATATTGCTCTATTTTTATAAATAAAGTATCTTTACCGGTATATCTATATTAAGAAAAACAATATGATACTGTGCAAGACAGACAAAAAAAAAGTTAAATGAAAGATTCATCATTAAAGTGACTTTTGAAAGTGCGATGTAATTTTAACTAAAATCCCTATTTTAATAATAAATTATATAATTTTCGGTTTGCAACATCACCTTTTTATATGTGCTTCCTCGTGAATTATTGCAATCATTTTAAATGTTCATAAGCTTAAGAGAGGTGTAGACATATCGTTGACTACCAATAAATGAAAGCAAATCCCTAAGATTACATGATTTGAAAAGTTTATAAAATGCAAAAATATCTACATAAACAATGAAGACTTGAATTAGAATCATAATTCCAGAACAAAAAAATTAACTTTTTAGCACTTTGTAAATTATATTTAAAATTCCATCTTTCTTTCTGTCTTTTGTTTTTTGTTCGAGGTGAAAGCAAATTGCAAAAACTGCAAATGATGAATGATGCTACTATCTGGTAGTGTAATTTCTATATTTGTATGAGTTTTAGGTAAAACTGTGCTACATCACCAAGCGAAAAATTGCAAAAAGAAATTCTAAAATATTATACTCTTCTCACGATAATTAGTTGCTTCAGAAATATTAAGTAATCATCTTATGTTTTTTTTTTTAAGTTGCGGGAAGCTAAAAAAAAAAGTCCGTGTATTAAAGCAGGTGCAGGTTCAGTTGAATAACGAATTCCGGTTAGCATTTTTTTATACCTATAACACTTTCCTAATCCAAAGGTAAAATTTTAAGACCATAAACCTCTGAACCTCTTTCCAAATCTATGAACTACTAGCTGACCCGGCGGACTTCGTTACGCCTCTTCTGCTTTTTACTTCCAATTTTGGAGTGTGTCAATCGGATGTTTTCAGGCTCAAAGGAAATGACAGAGAATCAGTTTACTGTATTTAGAATATGAAATACTTAGTACGAATTTAGGCTATTCATAAGAGTTGGAAAACTAACTTTTTTGAACCCCTTGAAAACAATACAAAGCCGCGACTTGAAGCTTCCAGACATTTTAATTCGTTATTATAACGCATAAGGCTATAAAACTGCATAATGTACTTTCATTTTGATTAAACCTCCACTCCTAAAATTTGCTGTAAACTATTTAAAAGGTGGAGGTTCTAAATTCGACTGTATTTCTTTTTTTATGTTTGTTACCTCAGAACTTTCGAATGGGTCAACCGATTTTCATAGTACTTTTTTAATTAATATCTTCCAGTGCAGTCCCATTTAAATTAAGTTCTTTTTTGATTAAAATATATCTTGAAAATGTTATTTCCGCAAATAATGAAATTTTCCAATAGAACTGATGAAATGCGAAGTCAAAATTAGTTTTTTTTTTTCGTTTAAGCTTTCGTCTCATTCATAGGTGGTATACATAGCTGGCTTGGGATGTTTTCATAAACGTCTGCCTAACTTGCCTGCCTGCGTTAGACGTGTTGATAAAGTCAGAACTGAGATTTTACTAACTCAGTCCAACTGCAGTAGCTGCTGTTCAAAACCGTCAAGATTTTTTTCTTTTTAACAAATTTTGGCTTCGTTTGGTTTTTTACTTGCGCCAACTAGCAAATGTAGCCACAAAATTTCATAAAAAAAAGCTCAAACAAAAAATTTAAACAAAATTTTGAGTGGACCACCCTAAACTATTCAGTGGTATAAAAATAGATGTTGGCCGATTCTTAGACTTACCCAACTACCCACAAAATTTCATAAAAAACCGTTCGAAAAATATATAAAAAAAATTTTCGTTGGACCACCCTAACCATTTTATGGTATGGAAATTATGTTGGCCGATTCTCAGACCTACCCAAGGTACACAAAAAATTTCGTAAGGATCGTTCCAAAAAGATAAAAAAAAATTTGGCTGGCATTTTGTATTGCAAGTTTTTTAACAATGTTTCTTCTAAATACATTAATTTTTTCCTTGCAACGAAATCTATTGCATTAGTTTCAGAAAAAGTCTCATAATTACCCTATGCCAATACCTAACGCCAATTCTAGAGCTTTCTCAAATTTTCAAAAAGAAGCTTGTCAATAACAGCATCTCCCCCGAGTCTTCTATTCCTCTGTTGAAGATTATGAAAAATTGCAAGCTCAGACTTCTAATCCCCTAAATGCTTCGAATTATGATTAAAATGTCAATCTTATCTTTCAATTTCTATTTCATAATTTAATTCTTCTAGAATGTTGTGATCGTTATATAAAGTCCATCAAGTCCAAACTCTCTGACCAACTTATTCTGAACGTGTTTCAACTTCGAAACTCTTGTTCATTTTGTCCAAACGCACGTCCAAATTTAATTTTTCATTAATATTTCTTTTTTTGTTTCACTTTAGGAAGTCCTCTCTAGAAAGGATCAAATTGACTACATTACTGCACCACACAAAATCATAGTAATTTACAAAACACATTCCACAATGCCACTTACAACCACATAAACTGACAATTTGCAGTCATTTCCAACAGCCCAACAACACAACAACATGAATATACAAATTGTTGTTGTGAAAAGGTAGCCATTCCCGAATGACAGATTATGCAACAAATGTTGCTGTCATCATGAAAATATATTTTCATTTTCAACTTTCCTTTCTTTATTGGCGGTACGAGTAGGTGACTTTCACTAAAGGTACAAGATGATGACAATGACAACGCACGTTTCTCATAAACCAACCAACCAACAAATCTCATAGGAAACGAAACTAAAATTGTGTGCTCTTGGTTTAATTTGCAGTTTTCATTTTCATTTCATCATAGAACACACATTTTGAACTATCCCCTCTCTGTCTTCTTTGAACTTAGAGTATAGCTAGTTCTCGTGGGTGGGGGCAGCATCAGAGAAGAAAATTTATGAAATGGATGTTCCTGTTTCGAAAAATGACGTTTGATGGACACATGTTGGGTTTGGCAATAAATTTAATGTACATGTCAAACGTAGAGAGGTAATCTTTCGAACGTTGCGTTCGAAAGGAGCATCGATTTGTTATAACTTGCTCCCCAGGACATAAAGGAGGGTAGTTATTCCGAGGAAGTTTAACTTGTGTAAAGCAACAGAAAGTTCTTGGTTTCAATTGATAAAAGGGTGTACAGGGTGTTTTGGAATCTGTCTGCGTGCTGTATTAGTTTTTCAACATTTTGATCGTTTGAATTTAATTCGTAGAAAAGTTTTCTATAAAGTCCCTATTTTTTGGTTAATATTTTCAATCATTGACCGTTTTTTTTCAATCATTTTCTAAAACTTCTTTTACCAAAAGACCACGAATTAAGAGCTACCAAAACCATTCTTTATCGAGGTCAAAATACTTTGTTTTTTTTATAAAAACAAGAACAAAACAACCCCCTTCCATCTACCAAACTTGATGGTCAATGTTAAAGCCATTTTTGTTTGCCAAAATGTCCTTTCTGGTCGTTGGCTACTTCTATTTTGACACAATTTTAATCCTAATAACTATGAAAATGTCTCAAAGAGAAGCCTTGTTTTTCAGCAGCAATCATTTTCAGTAGATTAATTTTTGGGTTGGCCAATAAAACCCCCTTAATTCAAACACTACGACAAATTGTCACACAACACCGAGAGAGTAGGAGTACCTCCTAAACCATCGTGTTTATGTATATAAATAAAGTCAAAAGGGGAAAGTTAATAAGTCGTCTGCATTAGCAGCAAAACTTATGACACCAATTTAATGTGAATGTCTTTTGCTTCTTTATAAGGGTAAAGAATAACGTCCATTTGTTGTATATTAGGTATGAACAACAAGGGGAAAAGAAAATTATATTCTAAAAAGGAGGTGTCACGTAGGACGACAACAAATTTTAAGAAATAATAAATTCCATTTTTGGTTAGAATTTTGTGGTCAGACAGATATTTTGGATTAGGGTAAAAGCGGGTGAGATGGCATACCTTTTTTGTTTTTGTCATATTTTTCAAAGTAAACCACATTTCATATTTCTAATAATGCAAAAATGTTCTATATTCAATATCCAACGTATCGTTTGTTTTACAGAATTTTATATTTTAAATTTATATTTTTAAATTAATATAGAAAAAAAGTTTAAAAAAAACCATCTCCCCCTATAGGGTGGGTGAGATGGCGCATGAGTTTGTTTTAGGTTTCTATCCCCAAATTCATTGCAAAAATGGTTGAACGATGTGAAGGAGTCAAGCACCAATGCATGCTGTATAATAGATAGCAACTAGTCGTCTTTTTTATAAAATTTGAACTTGGCTGAATGACTTAAAAAAATATTTTGAGGGTGATATGGCACATGCTAAAACTATACTCAATTAAAAAATTCTAGTAGGGAATGCGCCATTTCACCCGCAAAAAACTGCGCCATCTCACCTTTTTGCGCATAACTTATATTCGTAAGCACCCATAAAAAGCAGATAGAACTAGAGCTCAGATTTCACACGCAATGCATAACTTATACTTTCTTGTATGTATTGGTGTATCAAGGGCATCTAAGATCCCAACGACTCACAAAATATCGGAACAAAAAAAAAGGGCGAAAAAAAAATTCGAAAAAAATCATCACATGATTTGCTTTGAAATTTTTTTTTTATTTTTTGTATCACAGGTAAAGAGACGATTACTGGCTACTTCGATTTAAAATATTTAAAGAAACCTAAAAATAATTTTCGTACATTTTTAGAGCAATAAATGTAAAAGATATTTAAAGTGCGCCATCTCACCCGCCGCGCCATATCACCCGCTTTTACCCTAATTAATCAAAAATTGTTACCCAAATTTAATTAAAATTAGGGGTAGAAAAGGTTGAACCTTATTTTTTTGAAGGACCTGAATATTTGTTTAAATTTATAATGATTTTCAAATAATTATTAATTTTGGCATATTTTGTTTTTGATAGGCAATTGTGATAAAATTTGTTTGAAATTTTAAGATGAGTCCAAAGCAAAAAAAAGAACATGAAACAAGTTTAAAAAAGGGTTGTATTCATTTGAAGACGGATACAGAGAATAACCCGGATTTTATTATTCTTTTCGTGGCTAATAAAGTTCCATAATGATTTATGTTATCTGTCAATTTATTTTATTTTGAAAATACCAACTCAATTTTAATACAAATAAAAATAACATTCAAAATTATACAAATCTGAAAAAAAAAAAATGGATTTCATTCTAGATTTCAGACAGTAAAATCTTACACTCTCAATATGAAAGAATTACCTGTTTGAAATGATTTTGCACAATTATGATTGAAAAGTACACAAAATTGTCATTCAACAAAAAAAAATTTAAATAAACACGTTTTTTCTCTGAAATAAATTCCATTTTCACATCAATCAATTATGGTATTAATTCATCCAATTTTTTGGGCGACAAATGTATGGCATACAAAAATATACAAAATCAAGTTGACACATTCCATGGAAGAGATACTTTACTGCGCTCTTGTGTTTATTGTCTGTGCGTTGTTATATTTTTTATTTTATTTTTTTTTATTGGAAAAAAAGAGGACACTTAAGTTTAATGTACTGTCGACTTGATTTACAACCATTGTTTCCACTTTGTGTTAATTTATTGTAAATTTATATTAAAAAAAAAAACGTCGCCCTTAATGACAAAAATCAAGAGTGAATTAAAAAAAAAGACAAAGACCACGGTTTTAACACTACGGCGAGTACTGGCGAAAAATCGCACGATTTGTTATTAAAATCTTGTTGTGAAAATAATAATGTTTAATTGAGGGTTTTGCATGGCTTTTATGTGTTCCATCTTCTTTTGTAGGTCTTGAAGGACCAAGGCCTCGCAAGAGTATCCTTAAAAATTTCTGGGTGGTGCGAGCTGAATATGAATCCAAGAAGTGCTGGCTTGATAGCGCCACGCGGTATTGCAGCTTTAGTTCGTTACCGAATGTTTTTTCGCTGTGTTTTCTGACCTTAAATTTAAAGATGTTCACTGATCCGGTCATGGCGAACTTGCCGACATTTCGCGTGTAGATCCGAATCTTTTGTTTAATTGACGTTTTCTGGGATAGTCGGTATTTGGATCAGTTATAATGCGTTCATCAGTAGCCTTTAACTTGGAGTTTTACTTCCAATAACGATTCTAAGGGCAGAATCCATAGCCTTCACTCAGGCCAATATATTTCTCAAAGAATGATTTTTTATCAAGTTTTGCCACTTGAGCTTATACAGACGTAGACGTGAAAAAATAAAATGCACGACTGGGGTCGCACGTACTTGCTCTTGCAGTTCAAAGCACTTTTATGTTAGTCTACTTGTAGATTTTAAAAGCTGGCTCTAAATTTTAAAAAAAATTGATATTGAGGAAGAGCCGACATTTAGGGCATGAAAAAATTTTTTTTTTTGTTATTTGACTTTTTTGAGAAAAAATAAAAATGCAATTTTATTGCCACTGCTTTAAATATTACGTATACAAAGTTTAATCAAAATCGTTAGAGCCGTTTTCGAGAAATTCGCAATATCGTATTTTTTTGTATGGGAGGTATACGTTCTAAACGAGATATAAAAAAACAAAAAAAAACCAACTTTCAGAATTCTATAAAAATCATCTGTACCAAATTTTAAGAAAATCCGTCCACCCGTTTAGGCTGTGGAAATGTGTACAGATGGACGCACAACCGCACAGACGCACAGACGCACAGACGCACAGACGCACAGACGCACGGACGGAATTGCGAGACCCACTTTTTTGTAATTCTCCATCATCGTAATGTTGGTTTTGATTAAAACCTCAAATTTTTTTTTCGACACGAAACCAATACTTGCCCTATAGAGCAAGTAAAAAGAGTTTGCATACATTTTAAATTAGGAGTAAGGATTGAAAAAATAATAATAATAATAATAATAATACAATAATTACTAATACTTTTTATCAAACGTTAAACTTGATTAATACAAAATTAAAACATGCAATTTTTTTTAACAGCATGCCATTTTAAAACATTCGTGAAATAAATTATTTTGGCAAAGATTTTTTTGAATTTCCACAAAACACGCTCTGTTTGGCGACGCTTTTAAAGTTGAGTTCATAATCGTTACTCAAGTAGAAATTAACTTCAACTATAAGCCAAAAAAGATTTGTTTGAGCGAATGCGCTTTTGTTTTTCTTAGGTTAGGAAAAGCAAAAGATGCCAAAACCTTGTTCAAACATACCTTAACTTGAGGAAAATCTTGACTTGAGTAACGACTACGATTCTACCTAAAGAATAAAAGCTTACCCAACACAGGAGTATTTTCATCAGAAACCTGGCCATAATTATTTTTCGTGGTTTTTGTTAGTATTTCTATTTAAAATGAATATTCCTACAAGAAAATACAATACTAACCTAGTTTTTGTTATTTTTATTTTTCCATCAAAAACTCAAAAATTTGATTAATGGCCTATAATACTCCGCCTGTCGAAATTATTTTTCTCAATTTTTGTTTCTCATCCCTAATACGCAATTCTCAGTTTGTTTTCTCTCTTCCCCAACCTTAATGAAGATCACCCAAAATAAAATACAATAATAACATCAGTAAATTTAATTTAAAAATAAAAAAACGTTGCATAAAGTAAGGAGTTTTTTCTATCAGAAAGTGAAAAACTAATTGACCCTCAATTCTCTAAAGAGCACCTAAGAGCACCCAATTTTTGTTGCATTGGTTTAAGGAATATATTAACTAACTCATAAGTTTTAATTCATCGCAGAATAACGTGGTATACTAAACCAAATCATTAAAGTTCAAATAATAGCTTAACAAAAATAACAAAATTTTATATACTTGTTCTAAGTCCGAATTGAAATAGAAAACACCATCAAACATTTCCAAAACTTTATTAATTAAAGTACTTCGCATTGAAATAAAAATGAGGTAGATGTAACAGGTAACTATGAACTCATTTTTTAACAAGACACGTTCGAAAAACAACAAAATAAGTGCAGCATATTGATACATGTTTATTTTGCACCCACTTTGCCAAACTTTTTAGTGTCAATTTTGATTTTCAGAAAATCGACTACGAAGGCTATGAAAAATTGGAAATAAGATCTCACACTGTGGTTAACTAATCGCACTTGATAGCTATACCTATTTCAAAATATAAATAGCTTTTAAGATGCAAATCTTTTTAGTGATCTTTCGGCCACTTGTACGTTCGGCTTCCTTCAGAATTGAAAGATTTTTGGTTTCTTGTATAAAAAAATAAGAGATTATGGAACAAATGGGAAACCGACGAAGTTACGAATACCAGAGTTACGGGCGACAGAGTTACGAGCGTCAAAGTTACGCGAAACCGAAGTTACGAAAAACTAGAGTTACGAATTCTAAAGTTATGTTAAGCTATGACATGTAATTTTTGGGTTGGCAACAATTGCGAGGAACGACATGGAATTATGGAAATACAAACAAGAGATTAACATTTTTCTCATTGGTCAGAACTAAATGAGTAAAGCGAAAATGGGTGTTATTTAATCTTGTAAAATTTTGATTGGATAGGTATAGATATACATATATGGTTTTGTTTTTGTGAGAAGATCGCAAAAACGTTGAAATAGAAAAAAAAACATGAGTTCTATTAATTAATATAATTATTCATAGCGTATTTTGTAATATCCACTTTTTTATTATTTATATTAAAATAATAACCAAACCACCCCTTTTTTTTACAGACGTTATTTTGGTGTGGTGAACTGTTGTTGCAATTGTTGCCAACCCAAAAATCACATGTCATAGCTTAACATAACTTTAGAATTCGTAACTCTAGTTTTTCGTAACTTCGGTTTCACGTAACTTTGACGGCCGTAACTCTGTTATTCGTAACTCCGTTACCATTTCGGAACAAATAACACAAGTTTGTTTTATAATAAGATTTAAGTTACTTCATGGCCTACTACTTTCCAGTGTTGATTACACGTTTGGAGAATTTCATTAACTTAACCCTTAACCCTTCAAAAAAATAAACAGTTTTGTAGGAAAAACGAAAAAGTTGAAGTTTTTTTTAAATAACTTCGAAGGAAACCACATTGGGACCATCGGCAGACCCCTTATTTTTAAATGCAGACAAGTCATTTGTTGAGCCGATACTTCAATGATCCAATAAATAACCAATCCTTAAGTGTGTTATCCTGAAGAAATTAGGAAATAACCGTTGAATACTTCTGTAAACAAGTTTTTAATCAAAAGCTGTTAATCCATCAAAGCCCGAGTCCCTCAAGGATCGAAGCATGGGCTATTACTTTTTAGCTTAATGACCTGACCCAACTGAGCTGCAAAACTAGCTTTTTTGCTGACAATTCACTACCGTCCCTAATTTCTTCAACAGCACCAAATTCCGCAGCTGATGAAGTAAAGCTACATTATTTTCTATCATAGCTAATTTAAACAAATTTTTTTTTAAGAAAATGCTCAAATGTGTGTTATTTCTTCCCACGTTTTAAGTTTTGGAATTTCGTTTAGATGAACAATGCTGGCAACCATAAACTCAACACGTAAATGTTTGCTCTTAAAATACCTATCAGACAAATTCCACCATAAAAAGCTTTTTTTTTTATTGCTTTTGTATTGTAATTGAATAAAAACAATATATAACATTTTCAATGCGATAAAAATAAATTACTTACCTCAACTTTCGATGTCGCATAACAGACACTATCACAAGCATATTTCCAAAAATTGCAGCTAAAATTATGAAACCTATGACAAAGCATTTGAAGATTATAATTGGTAGATGCGTTTCGAACATTATAGGAACTGTTGATTGAGCTAGCCTATCGGCATCGTTATTTTCTCCTCCCACTCCTCCTCCAGCGCCGCCATTTAAATCGATTTGTTGGCTATCTGGGGTATCAACAAGGATCACATTTCTACCAGGAGTTATTATAGTTGTGGTTGTTGTAAAGAGCGTTGTAGTTGTAATCGGTGTCATAACAATGATACCGAATTACTTCTTTTCAGTCCTTTTGTATATGTTTTCTCTTAAGAATAATCAACAATGATGGAAGTCATAATAGTTTAATGTCTTTTTTGCTGAAAAGAAAAAAATGAAAAAAAAACTAATTTTACAATCTATTTTCTCATCACTGTCAAGTTTAAAGAAATCATCATCAACATTTTGACTTTTTCATAACAAATAAAGTCATTTCACCAAAACAAAAAAAAAGTCCTATAAAAATAAAGAAAGAAAATCAATAGATTTCCGGTCGACTTGAATGTGTGGGAAACTTTTTTTCAGTCAAAGGACTTTTCACATAAAAAGACAACAACCTTACAAATAATTTACCCTGATGACGACTATCTGAATGTTCTATTTTAAAAGACGAAAAACCACATGGCATAGAGAGAAGGCAGGCTTATATTTATATATATTGTGAAAGCAACATCTGTTGGTAACTCAAGGATTCTGACTCTATCTTACTCTGTATAATGATGCCTTCTATATCAAGAAAGGATACCACATCACATAGATTTACACATGCAAACATATATCAGGAGGCTGATTTGAGTGTAAAATGTCATATCTTTTCTTTTTTTTTTCTTTGGTTTTTTTGGGGCTTTTTTTATTGTGTGGAGATGCTCAATTTTTGTTTCCCATTTTCCCATCTTAATAATTCTTCTTTCAAACCCTTTTGAGGATAACATCATTGCTGGTAGTAGTGCTTGCAGCTTGTTAAATTCACAAAATAAATGTTAATTTATGTAACGATCTGTGAGTATAGAGTCCTTCACAAAATTTAACCTCCCTGGGGCTAGTATTTTTGTGTGTTATGTATGTTAATGTGGGTATCTTTATGACATTGGCGTTTTGTGGAAAATATGTGTGAGGGGGCAGTTTTAAATTAAGATCTATAGAATAATTTTTAATTTTATATATATTTTTAGAATTAAAATAAAAATATCCCTGAATATATAATTAACAGATGTTTCAAGATATTTATTGGGTCGTATTTTTATCAACCCGCATATTAAACTTGTAGCTATGTATCATAGAAAAGGCCACATGGATTAAATTTGTTGTTATTTTGATGAAATGGAATAATACACGTGTATGGGTCAAAGTTCAACTACCTACACAAATCTGTTTGATATTCTATAACTTTATAATGAAGCAAATAATATGGCATAATTTAATGAGGATTAACCCTAAAGCCAAATAAGTTTGCATAATTCTTGTCCATTTCTTTGAATTGCAAAGTGCATAGATTAAGAATTAATAAAAGGTCTAATTTGTCCAAGATTAAAAAAAGAATAGTAAAAATTGTTGAGTTAAAACTTAGAAGAAGAAGAAGAAGAAGAAGAAGAAGAAGAAGAAGAAGAAGAAGAAGAAGAAGAAGAAGAAGAAGAAGAAGAAGAAGAAGAAGAAGAAGAAGAACAAGAAGAAGAAGAACAAGAAGAAGAAGAAGAAGAAGAAGAAGAAGAAGAAGAAGAAGAAGAAGAAGAAGAAGAAGAAGAAGAAGAAGAAGAAGAAGAAGAAGAAGAAGAAGAAGAAGAAGAAGAAGAAGAAGAAGAAGAAGAAGAAGAAGAAGAAGAAAAAGAAAAAGAAGAAGAAGAAGAAGAAGAAGAAAAAGAAGAAAAAGAAGAAGAAGAAGAAGAAGAAGAAGAAGAAGAAGAAGAAGAAGAAGAAGAAGAAGAAAAAGAAAAAGAAGAAGAAGAAAAAGAAGAAGAAGAAGAACAACAACAACAACGAATAACAACAACAACAACATGAACAATGGGCGAACACCAAAAAACCAGAAATATGCTCAAAAAAGGAATAACTGAAAACAATGCTTTCGAAGCTCTCACTTAAGATTCTAGAAGACAGTGAGACACGTTCGGCTGTCGAAACTGTTTTACAATATAAATATAAGAAATAAAATAATTTCATTTCCATTGTCCAAAATACTCTTTTAATTTATTTTCATAGCCATTGGCATAGAAAAGGGCTCAATCAATCATTATTTTTTTCCATATTTACGATTTTGGTAAAAAAAATCCTTACACAAAAAAAGCAAATCCTTATATTTCCACCAAATTAAAGTCGTAAGCACAGTTTCCTAAGGAAATTGTCCAATGAGATTGATGGATGATTTTGAACATTATTCACGTGCCATAACTGAATTCAAAAATATTAACAATACCATAAAATAGTAGGCTTTTTTGTAGCTTATTTCTTTAACCGCAATTTGAATAACAATAATATTGATTGATTTTGAAAAAAAAAAAGGTTTTACAATTAAAATACGTTAAGTTATTGAATTTCCTTCGATCTTTTATCCTCTTATCCTTTTCAAATCAATTTTTGAATCATCCCTCATCTAAAACATGTGTGTGACTTTAACAGCAGTGCATATGATTAACCTCAAACCAAGTGGGGGGGTGGTGGGGGGGTGAAATACTACATTGGCCCCACCTTGCGGGCGTCAATGTACATGTTTCAATGGTTTTTGTAACATTTCTTTTGCTATCTGCCGCCCACTTTTGCGAGGTTTGTTGCTGCAGGAGATGGTCGGAGTTTGTAATCTTTTTACACAAAAAGGAATATGTTAGGGTGGTGATAGGAACTTTACATTTTTTATTCATTTATCAGTGTGGCTTTTTTTTTCTTGTAGGTACTCTTTTCTGACTCTGAACATATTCATGAAAAGTGGTTTGTGTGGTGTGACGGTGGTGTAGTGAACATATACTCACAAGGATTCGAATTCAGATGTTAAGCATTTGTTTAGATGGAAAAGGTTTTTATACTTCATGTGCGTTATTGTTATGCTAAGAGACGACATATAACATTATAAATTGCCTCGAAGCCTTGAAGACAAGAACAAAAAAAGAAGAAGAAAAAAAAAAAACAAAATGGCAATTCGAATGAGAAAATACCTTTATACGAGTAGGCACTCTCGTACATATATGGTACATGGGCGTTAAGGTTATGATAATAAATTCAAATATTAAAGTGCATTATGTGTTTTACTCTCAGACTTTGACTACATAAATTCCTAAGTTGAAATTAACGTTTTGTTGGAATATAGCAATAGCATTAGGAAAGTAATAAATTTAATAAGAAATTATCATAAACATGACAAATTAAAAGTCAAAAATGTCGAAATAAATTTTAAATTAAGTTACCAGTTACCATATATATAAATGAACAAGGAGGTGGCAGGCGTTGCGTGAATAATTGCAGATGTGGGGATCGAAATTGTGCCTGTACTCATAAAATTTTTCCATACAAAATTGGAATTAATGAAAGAAAAATATGTTCAAATTTGAACAGTATGGTAAAGAAGAATATGTTATTGTAAAAAAAAATGTGATTAAAATGTCATTTGGAAAACATGAAGCGTGATTTGATTAATTGTTTTAGACCTTGAGGGATTCCTCTGGTTACACTGGTCGGCAACGAAAATGGAGCTGGAAAAAAACCATACTTTTCTAAAGGATTTTTGTAAGCTGATTCCGAATCCGAAGTCAAAATTTCACTGGCACGTCACGTTTTTGAAATACTTGAATATTAACAGGTCAAAAACGGTTTTTTTTTTGTACATTTGACGTAGAATTGCACCACCGTTTAATATTTTTTGCAAATCTTCTTATGCAATCTCAAAACGCAATATTTTATTGTTCTAAATATATTTACTTTATTTCAAATTAATTTTTTTCTCAAAGTTATTGGAAAAAGAAATTTATGGTACTCGTATCTCAAAATATTAGTACCTACATATCATAATGAATGGTTTTTTTTATCCAAATTCCAGTTTGCGACTTATGACTTGGATTTTAAAAAGAAACATATTAAGCATAAATGTATTTTTTTGATAGAATTAGAAGTACGAAGATCCGAGGAAGCCTTCATGTTAAAAACACCATCTCCCAAAAAATTGAACACGACCGACTCAGTTGGTATTGCCATGTTCAAAGGAGAGATCCTGAGAACCCCGTCAAAAAAGCAATATCATACAACGTTCCAACACGAAATAGAAAGAAAGGTAGGCCTAAAAACTCCTGGTACAAGCAAATGCAAAACCACCAGCATTCAGTTGGCCTTAGAAATGGAACAATACAAAACCGGGAGGCTTGCCGCCGATTTCTGAGGTCAACCCGGCGAACCCCACAGGCGGATCACTAGTGTGAAGCAGTTACGTGGGATAGTTATGATCCCCTCGACATCGAGATCATAACAGCGCCGAGAAAAAGGAAGAAGAAGTATTTTTTTGATTAAACAACAAAAAGAACTACATACATTGAAAATAAGTTTTTAAGAGTTTTTAGTGAAAATAGTTATGAATATAGCTAAAAAATTAGACGTGATAGAACAAAACTGTAAACAGTTTTGAATTCAGCACACTTAAGTCAATTAGTATCACCTTACATAGTTCTCGCTCCCAACTTTTTTTTGTTTTTGCCGACCAGTGTTATTGTTCTTTTATATCCAAAATTCAGAATTCAAAATCAGTCCTTCGGTTGCGTTCTTTTTTGTTTGCTAAACCAATGTTGCTAGAGAAGTATTTTTCATTATTGTCAGGACTAATTAAAACTATTTTTGTCGTTTGAATCAAATTGAAGACATAAATGTTCCTGGTGTTTAACAGAGCATTAATTGTGTAGCAGTACAGCCAGTATTCCAGAAATTGAAATTGCGCATGGTCAGTGCTCAATTCAACACTGATATAAGCTACTGGGGTGGAATCGGCTATCCCGATAGTTGATAGTCAAAAAAACGATAATTTTGCTCCAAAAATCGTCGATTTTGATTTATCGACTATCGCGTTATCCGATTTCAACGAAGGAAGAACTTTCTACGAATGATCAAATAGTAAAAAAAAAGGTTTTGAAAATTTTCGAAGTTAAATTTTGAAGATTTTACTCGAAATCTTGGTTTTTGATCCGGTGTTACAGAACTCTTTTCTTAAATATTTGTTTTAGAAAATTCAACTAAAGTCAAAAATAGCCTCATCCACCAATTTTGCCTTTCTCGTATTTCCACTAGCAAAAATATTTCCAAGGACCTTTGCAATTATTAAAAAAAAAAAGTATCTTTCTAGAATGTTATAGATGATAGAGATAAACATTAAGACAGAATCTAATTTCCAATTTCACTTAAATTTTTTTTCGCACGTCTTTTCATTGCATTAGTACTAGTACCTACCGTAATAATTTTGCCTCAGCAAAAATGAACAATTATTATTAAATACAAGTATTAATTAAATGACAAAACAAACTTCTAATTAGCATTTATTTCTTTAAGTTCTTTTTGCAAGGAAAAGTTTGGACTTTTACATTATTTTAAATGTTTCTAACTTTTATACATTTTTTTTTCTTTTCTTTCTTTTATAAATTAATATCACCAAAAAAGATAAATATCTTGTAAGAACTCTCCCCATCTTGATTGGAACGCGTAAAAAGTTCCTCGGAGCATTTTGAATCCCAGACTGTTATTCTTTCAGTTGTACTTTTAAGTTTGCAAATTGCCTCAAGCACTTTAATGCTTTGACTTTTATTGTTTTCTTTGATGGACTTAATTAACTTCAATATAAGACCCCTTCTATGGTTCTTAAGACAAAGTAAGATACAAAAAAAAAATTATAACAACAAGAAAATATAATTATCGAGACACGAGAAAATCAAAGTTAAAGGTAAGTATACAATATAAATTCCTAAAACTTTTGCCAGGCAGAATTTTTTTTTCTTTTGAAATTTTACTTTATTGTTTTAGCAGGCCAAATAACTTCGTGTATGTCCATAATTGCCCAAGGTTTTTCTCCAACTCTAGGTACAACAATTCATCGCAAACTACTTGAAATATTTATTGATTTTTCTTAAGAAACTTGAGAGAGATGTTAAGATGAATTATGCTTTTGCAATATTGTCCCGCATTTTTTTGTCTTTTCCAAAGAATACTTGGTTTTACTTTTACTTTTAGGAAAAACACAAGTTAGGTGTCTTATCAAACATAAACTAAACATTTAAGTGATAGAACAAGAGTGACAGATAACTTGTATCTGCCATATGGAAGAGTCACTTTACCATGGCGCGGTGGTTGGATTTTCAAAAGAAAACTTAAACTTAACAGGCTAAGAATCAAAAACACCGAAAAAAAAACTCTTTCCCAAAGCAAGTAACCAAAACGCCCAGAGGTCTATAGCAACTGTAAGTTCGGAAGCAAGCACAGACAAGGCAAAGGAAGAAGCTCTGCAAAAAAGTTTCACGTAGGTCAGTTCGGCCAATCGAATTAAGGGGTTTTACAAAAAAAAAAAAATATAATCCAAAAGTGTCTTAGGTGGACCACAAACTTAAATTCAATTGAATACACTACACTACAAAACTAGATCTTTTTAGTCGAAAGATAAAAAAACAATTTTTTATGTCTAAGATTTTAAACTCACAATTTTCTTTTTATAACCAAAATACACGCTTTCTTCTAAAAAATAACATAAATTTACGAAATATTATAAATTTTATATGTTTTTCAAAACTTATTAGGAGAGGTCCAAGCCCAAATAGAGATCGAGAGCTATGCTCACAAAATATGGTGGCAGTTGAAGTGCACAGTGGTACCTATTATGATATTTTTGGATATTTGAAATGTTGGTCTTTTGGAATTTAAGACAAACATTAATTTAAATACACGACTGGTAAAATAGCTTGGATTCTCAAATTTTGTATTCATTTTGCAGTTTTCTCAAAAACTAATCATTCTGATAAAAAAAAAACTCCGGTGTTTTTGAAAAACTTTTATCTTCTCGCAAACCATTTCAATAATTTTTTTCTTTTCTAATAAAAGACGAAAACAAAGTATATGCAATTTTTGGATTTTTAGACAAAATATTTTTTTTTTTTGCAAAATCAATTTTTTTTAAATTTTAGTTTAAGGTTGTACAAAATACACAAAATAGCATACTAATTGTACTTTAAATTTTATGTTTTTTATACAGCTCCGTTGATTAAATTGTTCTTTTTTTTTTGTATTTCTAAATAGTAGAGTAACTAAAGCAAATTATTAGGGAACCCGGTCGAACAGGTTTGATTTTGACGATTTTTTTTTTAGGTAATTAAAATCTGACTTGAAACACACAAAAATTTTGAAATCAACGACAACACCTACAATATTTTAAAATACATTTTTAAAAAGCCAGAAGCCCATTCTTATCTTTCAAATTTAAATCCACTAAATTTAATTAAGAGTTTTTGAAAAAATGGTCCTCAAACTCAGAATTTAAAAAAAAAATGTTATTAAAAAAAATTTAAAATGACTTTTTTCCAAACTTTTTCTAATAAAATATGAATTTATTTAAAAAAAAATGTTGGCCATAATTATTATCAGTTGAATTTTGAATCAGAAAAGGTAATATATATCACAATTTTGAAAAAAAAAATTAAAAATTACTTCAATTTCAATGGGTTTTTTCGATAAAAACTGAATTTTTGCATTGAAATAATTAATTTTTTCAAAGACTTTTTAAATAAGAACTTTAAATTTTTGATATTTAACTTTCAACAGTAAGGGTTATTAAATGAATAAAAAATAATTTTATATTTAGATGTTGAACTTTAAAAAAAAATAAGTTAAATTTTTTTTTCAAAACATCTATTTAAAAAAATTTCTTCGAAAATGAAATACTTTTTAATTTTTTTCTTAAACCGTAATACATATTGACATTTCCTATTATAATTTAAAATCATAATAAATGTGGCCAAAAAAATTTTAAAATAAATGCATTTTATATTAAGAAAAAGTTTTAAAAACGACATGTTAAAATTTTTTCAATAATTTTTTTTTCAAAAATTTGAGTTCAGTTACCATTCTTTCAAAAGCCCTTCCTTTAATTAACTTAATTTTAATTTTACAAATATAACTAAGCTTCTAGCTTTTTAAAAATGTATGTTCAAATATTGTAGGTGTTGCCGTTGTGTTCAAATATTTTTTTTTTGTGTTTGAAGTCAATTAATAAGAAAATTGCATCTATCGCTTGAACAATGGAAGATTGTCCCTCACTCCCATATATTTTTTTTCCTTGAATTTTGTAGACAATTTTTTTGGCATCAATTAATTTATGAAATTTAAGAAAAATTTTTGAAAAAAAATTTGTTTCGTTCCCAAAAATCTTCAATTAAATTTAAAAAATCAAAACGGCAACACCGGCAATTTTTAATTGATTACCGACGTTTGAAAAAAAAGATCATCAAAATCTAAGCTGTTCGGCCGGGTTCCCGTATATTGCCAATTTTTGAGCTTTAGTTACTCCACTAAAAAGTGTATCAATGAAAGAAATTAAGTTATATATTTTTTGGAGTTCAGATTCAGTTAAGAAGTTTATTTTTTTTTTTTTTGTTGAAATAAAAATTGTATCTTTTCATTTAATTTTGTTCGATAACTTTTAACAAATTTGTAAATATGTAAAATAAAATAAACGTTGATTTGTAACAGCAAATTCCTAGAATCCAGTTGAGCATTTAATTTATTCTAGAGGACACAAGGCTTTTTTTTAAGGCTATTTATTTTTTCGGCCAATTTTGATCGATATGGATTATAGAACTTTACCAATTTAAACCAGCATATTTCATTAAATCAAAAATTCTAGATTTCGTGTACCTGATGGATAATCGGTATGATTGATATAGAAACAAGAGCACGCTCACAATGCTCTACTAAAATATTGTATAATGGAACCAGGAAGACTTATTAAAAACGTACAAAAGACCAGCGAAAACACAAAACATTTTCTTTTAATAAAAGTTATATTAATGTGTTGTTTGTCGAGATTCTATTAAATTATTAATTTTTCATTTTGTTATAAAATCAGAAAAGATATTTAGCTTGTTGTAGAATAAAATTGAAGAATAGAATTCCTGTGTTTTTTTTTTTTAATTTTTATTTTTCTAGCAACGAAGCAGAGATGGATGTTCCTAAAAATTGTTTCTTATTCTCTGTCGATTTTATCAGAATTAACATTTCCTTCAATAAAAAAAATAACAACTATCGTAAATTTTTCTGTTCTGTTATACACGTATCAATCATCGATTCACTTGTTCTTTTCATTTAATTCCCTTTAAATCTGTCTTGTCATTCTCCTTATCTATAAATCGCATTGCACTTGTTCCGCACACACAACTCTGTAGTAGGTACGTGCAGAGTAAAAAAAATAATATTGCAACATCATTTTCGATGTATTGCAATTTTACAATCACTTCATGTTTGTTCAGTGCAATCTGCAATCATTCTCACATGGAAAATGGTATACTCCAACAACACATAAATATAAAATTCTTTCGAAAATTACTTCAGCTTATTGAATATAAATTATTCAGTACATCTATGATACTAACTAACTACCTTTAATAAATAATCAATATCATCAATATTGACACAACATTATAGCAATAAAAAGTAGATAATATTTTACCATCAGGACGATGGTAACAAAAACTTATATAAAGTTCCATGGAAATAGGTCAGTGATTAATCGATTTATTTATTTATTTTTGTTTGAAATCTCCGAAAGCCGGTTATAAGCAGGATAATGATGTTTATGGAAAATCAGAGCCTTAGTTACTTTGTGATATGATTAAGGAGTTAAAAATAGAATATGATTTTCTATACCTACAACTAAATAGCCAGTTGGATGGTATCCATAGATATAGTCTTCTTGTACATTATTTATTTATTTATATCTGTGTGTTTGTGTAGAAGTTATGTCTAAGGAAGTAATTCCTTTTTCTCAAAGGATTTTTTATCATGAAGGATTTGAACTATCAACCTGACGTAAATTATATCTTTGGGAATTGAGGGAGGTTTAAGGATTGTTGTTTCTTATAATATTATTGAGTTCTATTAAATTTTATTTCCTACAATATCTAAAAACCATTAGTTTGTTTGTTAGTTTTAATAAGAAGATTTAAATCGCCTACAATCATGGGTAAAACTGGTGAAAGAAGTTTAGTTTGACAAGATAATGCTATAAATTATGACACATTTTCGAAACAATTCCTATCTGTATCTGTATCTGTATCTGTATCTGTATCTGTATCTGTATCTGTATCTGTATCTGTATCTGTATCTGTATCTGTATCTGTATCTGTATCTGTATCTGTATCTGTATCTGTATCTGTATCTGTATCTGTATCTGTATCTGTATCTGTATCTGTATCTGTATCTGTATCTGTATCTGTATCTGTATCTGTATCTGTATCTGTATCTGTATCTGTATCTGTATCTGTATCTGTATCTGTATCTGTATCTGTATCTGTATCTGTATCTGTATCTGTATCTGTATCTGTATCTGTATCTGTATCTGTATCTGTATCTGTATCTGTATCTGTATCTGTATCTGTATCTGTATCTGTATCTGTATCTGTATCTGTATCTGTATCTGTATCTGTATCTGTATCTGTATCTGTATCTGTATCTGTATCTGTATCTGTATCTGTATCTGTATCTGTATCTGTATCTGTATCTGTATCTGTATCTGTATCTGTATCTGTATCTGTATCTGTATCTGTATCTGTATCTGTATCTGTATCTGTATCTGTATCTGTATCTGTATCTGTATCTGTATCTGTATCTGTATCTGTATCTGTATCTGTATCTGTATCTGTATCTGTATCTGTATCTGTATCTGTATCTGTATCTGTATCTGTATCTGTATCTGTATCTGTATCTGTATCTGTATCTGTATCTGTATCTGTATCTGTATCTGTATCTGTATCTGTATCTGTATCTGTATCTGTATCTGTATCTGTATCTGTATCTGTATCTGTATCTGTATCTGTATCTGTATCTGTATCTGTATCTGTATCTGTATCTGTATCTGTATCTGTATCTGTATCTGTATCTGTATCTGTATCTGTATCTGTATCTGTATCTGTATCTGTATCTGTATCTGTATCTGTATCTGTATCTGTATCTGTATCTGTATCTGTATCTGTATCTGTATCTGTATCTGTATCTGTATCTGTATCTGTATCTGTATCTGTATCTGTATCTGTATCTGTATCTGTATCTGTATCTGTATCTGTATCTGTATCTGTATCTGTATCTGTATTTTTGCTTGGAGTTTTATTTTTACTTTATGACATTAACATCTTCGTGTGTAATATCAAGGAAATTGGTTTCTGTGGTTTTAAGCAGGGACTCTACTTCCCTATGGGCTTTTCCTACTTCCTCTTTGACAAATCTTGTAATACACAATAAATAGAGCCAACAAAAATCGTTCCATGTAATATAATCAATACGATAAATGTATATACAATTTATATTATATATTATCGTTTCTTGTGGATTCATATTTCTATATTATTATTCATATTCCCATTACCAATCGAATATCCATGAGCAGCAATAAGAGAGCTACTATGGATAAACAAAGACACGACATAAAATCAGTAGTTGTAAACTAATAACGTAATATGAAATAGAATTATGTATTAAGAATCAAACTTAGCAACTTTTACATAGATACAAGACCGTTTTATGAAGCTCATGTATAAGCAAAAGTTTTCCTTATTTTTGTACATATAAAATATACAAAAATGGACCTGATAGATAATCAAACCGTCAACTTAATTGATCACGTCGCCGTTTCGACAAACACTAGGCAATACACCAATATCCTAGATGTCCCAATGTTCCGAATAGCCAACATTGAATACAAAAAATTAAAATGCATTACTTTCAAATACAAAAGATTGAAATGTAATCAAAAGTATTGAAATATAAGAACATTTGAAATATATACTAATTCCTTTGCACCTAATTTATAACTTTATCTGGTTAAAAATTAATCGTCTTCTTTTTTTTAATACAAGAAAATCAAATTTTAATCAAACTGTATTAAAAACGTAAACGAAAATGGAAGCCATTTTAAAAAAGAAATAATTTTTTTTGTGCCTGGATTTAGGGTTATCGCTACTTGAAAAAGTACCTATATAAAACTATTTTGGTTCAGAAAAATGCATTTGGTAACCTTTTCTCTGACAAAAAATAAATTGCACTATTTTGAAGGCGCTTCGTGTTTTTTTGAAGTAAAATGTATGAAATACTGGCAACATTTTATCGGCAATAGAAAAATAAAAGAGATACCTAATAATATGACCAATAATATATTTATGATGAGTAATGATTAACTTTCAGAAAAGTTTTGTTTCATTTTGAAGAAGTAAGAAAGAAAATATGTGCTAAAAATAATAAGAAAGAAAAAGATATCATTTCAATAAACTTAGACTTTAAATTCAGGAAAACATAATTGATTTTAATACAAAAACAAATTTTATTAATAATATTAATTTCAATAAATTTTGTATTAGACTTAAAAATGTAATACAATCAAATTATAAAATTTTGGTGTTGTGTCAAATGTAACAAAAATATTCGTATCAAAATTTTTAAACGTGTATAATAATCACACTGAAGTGACAAAACAATAATTCAGAAAACTTCCTCTTATTATAAAAATGTAGGTTTTCAGCTTCTCCCCCGCCCCCACTCCACATGATATTAAAATAAGTCTACTATATACATAAATAATAATTAATATAAATAAACAACAAATTTGAACAAACAACACCAACAAATTTAAATAATTCTATCTTAACCTCACACAAAACCACCTTAAATTATCCTCAAACACAATCTTCTGTATAAAATTCAAAAATATTTTGTTTGCAACAATAGCCATAATGATGATCACTCCTAAGTGTATAACTTTTTTGTACTAAGAAAATACAAGAATGAGACGAGAGGGTCACTGTGACGTGACCCTCTCGTTATTTAATTACAAAGTCTTAACGAGATTTAAATCGTTTTATTCTTGTGCAAATACATGGATGAGATGGCTATCCGCTGAATTCTTAAATAAGTAATGCAAATTTTTACTGATATGGCAATAGAATTTATAATAAAATAGTCAGAAACGCGGTTTTCGAAAAAATGAAACTGGTGTTCATTAGATTTCTCTTTTAAAAAATCTCCTGAAACGTTTTAGAACTAAGTTTAAAACAATCTTTCATGATCTGTTTATTTTATAAAAATTTTAAAATAATTTGTATTGTAATGCCTACCTGTCTATTTATTTATAGTAAGAAGTGTCACAACATACATTAAGAGACCACACACGACTGTATTCGGCTCGTGGCACTATTTTATTTCTGCTAATCGATTCAATTCCACTATATCACTAGATTAACTTTCGCAAAACTCAAACAAACAATCACTAATGGCTCATAAAAATAACAAAACAACAATTTACACAAATTATTTTAAAAATAAACAAAAATAAACCAACTAGTCTGGTTTGTTATTGAAGAGATTCCACCACTTTGAATCACCAGAATCGATGATTACCTACTAGACAGCCAAAAAATTTAATTTTATCACAAGTGCCTAATTATCACAGACTAGCCGACCCAGCCCTCGAAATTCGAGTGCCAATTTCTTTATTTTTTTTTATTTGCAACAATTTTGAACACAATAATACCAAAATAGTTTCTTTATTTTTTATAGTATTTGTTGTTGTTTTCTTACGATTAACTACACTTTTTACACAGGAATATATAATATACCTACTTTTTGATATATTTTAAGCCTGATTTAGATATTGTTGAACTACGTTTTAACTACGCTCAACTACGTAAAAAAAAGTATCGAAAAAGAAAATGCAAAGTGTAATCTCCTTAAGGGCATTGTGTTTGCACCTTGCATTTCAATTCAATTCAACCTGTTTCATGTTCCATTCGTTCAAATTCCATCCGTCAATCATTCAACCTTCACCAACTTCACTCAAATTTGTCATTCACACCATTTTTTTTTTCATTTAGCTTGTAGGAACATGAAAACAGACCGAGTTCTTTTTGCGATTGTGTATGTGTCCTTTGACAACAATTTTAACACGTACGTCAATCTGAAATCAAAACAACTTCTGCAAAATAAAACCAGAGATTCCTTTGATCAATAATTTTGTTTATTTTCTTCGGTAATATAAATTCAATTGAATCAAAATCAATAGGAAATTGCAGATATTATTAAGATCTGAGTGAAGCTTCATCTTCACATAGAAAGTTAATTATTTTGGCCGTATGCTGTCGTTTTACAGAGACAAAATATCCTGAAGACAATCACGGGAAGAAAAGTCACAGTAATTTGACTTTTTCACAATAACTATGCCAGGAAAAAATATATTTTGATCGCAAATGGTTTTTTTTTTTATTTATTTTATATTTTTCCGCAATAAAAAAACGATATTCAATTAGAATTTACTCTTTATTTGAAGTTGGTGTTCTCAAGTTAACAATACGAAGAAAACTTTCAGCTTGTTGTTTGAGAAATGTCAAATCTTCCAGGAAAATTTTAATGAATGCGTTCAGACACTTAATAATGATTAAAGATATGTTCACATTTATTAAAGGTATGTTCAGGTGTAGATCTTCATAATATACAGTTGTAGTAAAAAGGTAATCCGTGGTACTATGTGGTGAGAAGCGACATTTTTTAATCAAACAAATCAATTCTTAAGGCATTACCACGACAACTGCGTCGCACAACAACGTTTTTTTATTTTTTTATGTTAAAACCATAACTAAAAAGTGAAAAAGTGGGAAATTTACAAAATAAAATTTTTTTTTATTTCTTTCTAGCAATATTTGTTTTTTTTTTTTAATTTTTGGAAAAAACTACCAAACATTTTTTTTGAAACCAAAAAATAAGCTTTTTGCATCATTATTTTTTATTTTGTCGTCATAAAAACTGTCATAAAATGAGTTTGAATCTATCACTTTTTGCAAAAAGTTGCCGTTGTAGTTATACTTTTAAAGCCTTGAAGCTTAACTACAATGAACCAAAAAGTGAAAAAGTGGGAAATTTACAAAAGTAAAAAAATTTATTTCTTTTCAAGCTCCATTTGTTTTTGGAAAAAACTACAAAAATTGTTTTTCAAACCAAAAAATAAGCTTTCTGCATCAATATTTTTAATTTTGTGATGGGAAAAACTGTCACAAAATGAGTTTGAAAATGTTGACTTATTGACTTTTTGCATTAAGTGGCTTTTAACTACATTGGCTCAAAAAGTGAAAAAGTACAAAAGTGACAATTTTCAAACGCATTTTTGTATGGTTCTTCGGGCTAGAAAATTAAAACAAAAAATGCGAAAACCATATATTTTTGTATAAAAACAATTTGTTAAAGGCATAACTACAATGGCCTAAAAAGTGAAAAAGTGGGAAATTTACAAAATTAAAAAATTTATTTCTTTCTAGCGCTATTTTTTTTAGAAAAAAACTACAAAAATTGTTTTTTTAAACCAAAAAATAAGCTTTCTGCATCAATATTTTTAATTTTGTGATGGGAAAAACTGTCACAAAATGAGTTTGAAAATGTTCACTTTTTGACTTTTTGCAAAAAGTGGCCGTTGTAGTTATACCTTAACTCTTTTTTACAAAATTTTCAAATTCATTTTTTGACAGTTTTTCTTACCTTAAAATCAAAAATAATGATGCAAAAAGCTTATATTTTGCTTTAATAAACAAAAACAAATAGCGCTAGAAAGAAATAAAAAAAATTTAATTCTGCAAATTTCCCTTTTTTTTCACTTTTTAGGTTATTGTAGATAAGGAACAAAAAAGACGTTTTTGTTAGTTTTCCCTGAACCTCATAAGAAAAACGCTTTGCCATGCGGCGATAAAATATTAGTGCCTTTTATGCAAAAATGTAAACGTCTAAAAGTGAAAACTTGGTAAAATGGTAAAGGAACTGTCAAAGTCAGCTATTACATGAAGCCTCAAGAGGCTTGACTCTTTTTTCGAAATTTCTTTTGATAACACACCCACAAAAAAAAAAAAGTTCTGACCTGGGGTTGCGACTAAGTTTTTCATATAGTTTTTGGGTCGCTGAAACCGAATCTGGAGTCCGTTTTGCCCCATCACGTCAGGTTTTCGAGATAACCTAAAAAAATGTCACGAAAACAAAAAATTTTTTTCTCTGATCTGGATATGCGAATATGTAAATCATATAGTTTTTGGATCACTGAATCCAGATTCGAAGTCAATTTTGCCCTATCACGTCAGGTTTCTGGGATATCCTCAAAAAAATGTCAAAACCAAAAAAACAAAAGTTTTTACCTGGGGTTGCGACTAAATTTTTCATATAGTTTTCGGGTCGCTGAAACCGAATCCGAAGTCTATTTTGGCGTATCACGTCAGGTTTTTGAAATATCCTCAAAAAATGTCTAAACTCAAAAAAAAAGTTCTTATCTGACATTTTTTGAGGATATCTCAAAAACCTGACATGATACGGAAAAATAGAATTCGAATTCGGTTTCAGCAACCCAAAAACTATATGAAAAATTTAGACGCAACCCCAAATAAGAAATTTAGTTTTTTTGGTTTTGACATTTTTTGAGGATATCTCAGAAACCTGACGTGATAGGGCAAAATTGACTTCGAATCTGGATTCAGTGATCCAAAAACAATATGATTAACATATTCGCACATCCAGATCAGAGAAACAAATTTTTTGTTTTCGTGACATTTTATGAGGTTATCTCGAAAACCTGACGTGATGGAGCAAAACGGAATTCGGATTCGGTTTCAGCGACCCAAAAACTATATGAAAAATTTAGTCACAATCCCAGGTCAGAACTTTTATATTTTTTTGTGTGGCTGCCCTACTAACAATTTTGCTTCTATAATGCTTTAAAGAAGCAACAATTGCATCTGTAAAGCTTTATAGAACCAAAATTGTTTGTCGATTGTGTAATCATTCTGTGAGGCGCGTACTATTACACGATGCCTCTTGAGTCAAGGACTCAAATTTGACATTTATCTTTTGAATTAAAATTTGTTGTTGTTGTATTGCACCAAGAAGCAAAAAGAAATGTGAGGTAATGTTGAAAAAAGAAAAAGTGGAAAATGAAACGTCAAAAAAGAGTCTCGGACTCACGACCCACGACTCTCCGGTCGGATAATTTTTTCTTTCATCTTTTTTCTCTTTTGCACTCATTATGTTCAAAAAGAGTCGCGCCTCTTGAGGCTTCATGTAATTGCTGACAAATTCTTATGTTCTTTCAAGAGAGAAAAGGAAGAAAATAGATTTCATTGGTATCAAAAGTGTTTACAAAAGTAATAGACTTGATTTTAATAGAATTCGATTTTAACAAAAAAATTCATGGTAATAAAACAAACATCTTACTTTCTAAACTTAGATAACTAATGTCGTTTTCTATTGACTTTTGAGATTTTTGTGTAAAATTCTCAGATTTTCCACTGCAAATAGAATATGAAATCTAGTTTTGTAATTGTGTGCGAAATCTGTGCGTATAAAAAAAATAAAACAAAAACAAATGTTCAGACAAATGTCAAACAGAGGAGTGTATGTGAAAGTGCTTGTGTTTGTATGCGTGAATCTTGATAAAAATCCAGAATCAGATTCTTGAATCTCAGATTCATTTTTTTGTCATTTTTTTGAATCTCAGGACGCAAATAGATCATGAAATCTGAGATTTGTCCACTATTTCCCCTCTTCACCCCCCCTTTCAGCTGTCAAATTCACAAATCTCATTCTGAGATTCGTCAATAGAAAACGACATAAAACAATGAAAGTTAACCATAGTTTACGTGCGATCTTAAAACAACGCACCAATGTGAACCCACCTTAATGTTTTTTGATTTTCGCTGAATGCTTTCATTCATTCATTCAGTCATGAATGACATTTCATTCCAGTCGATTGGAAATTTTCCAATAGAATTCCAGTTGTTTTTGTTTTTGTTTTGTTTTTTTTTTTTTTTTATTTTGTATCGAATTTTAATTTGTTTAATTTCGTTATTTCGGTTAATAAAAAGTAAAAAAAAAATGTGATTCTGCACATCTACGCGTCATTCTCTTTCGTTCCGTGTATAATTTATGCCCCTTCGGTTTTTGGGGGCCCGGTAATTTGTACCACAAAAACTATGCTCGCCGTTTAATTATATGATATGTGATAATGATGAATCATCTTGGACTATTTTTCTTCCAAATTGTTAATATTTTTTTTTTTTTTTTTTCAAATATTTCCATGTTCAAGAATAAAAGATACCTCCCTCAGTCAATTTTCAAGGTTTTGGCAGTCTCAAATCTTAATTGCCCTCTTTTTTTCATAATTTGTCCATGTTCAAGATTCAAGACTTCCAAATTATCTCTAATCTTCTGCATTATATTCCTACTTGTTGTCTGCAGAATCACCTTTTCGGTTTGGTTTCATATTTTCTTGGCAACAATTTTGCTGCCAATGTTCAAATTTCTCTCCAAATTACTCAATTGTCTTTATTATATTTTTTTTGGCACATGAGATATGTATCTGACTGTGTTTTGTTTTAAATTAAATGAAAATCAATATTCTGATATCCAAGGGTAGACATTTTTGTTATACACAAACAAAAGGTCGATAAAATATCTTTTTCATAAAATCATTGTCCTTTTTACCCCCATGGAATTGATAAGTGCTGGTTCAACCCCCAAAAACAATCGATTTATCCTTTGTTCATTTTTTTTACATATTTTTTTTTTATTGATGATTGATTGATGATTTTTACAGAAAATTATAAGATTTTTTTTTGAATCTGTTAGCGTCTTGTTATACAAACAAACCAAAAAATAACGTTAAAACTCAATCCAAGTTGTTTCACATAAAATATTCAAATGTCAATAAAAAAAAAATAACAGAAAGACAATTTAATTTTATCTATCTATCTATCACGAGAAAAGAAAAACAAAGATAAAACCCATGTAGATTTGTATAGGTAATACACACTTTTTCTATATCAAATGCATGACACTTTCATTTTTCATCCGACTGCGATTGGTGATTGATAAGTTTTTCACCTTATTGTGTAGCTACAACGTTGAATTTTTTATTCAACTCCATTTAAAGTGACTGTCGAAGGTACATTATGTTTCCTAGTTAAAGTACCTACTTACATTCGTAAAACATTGTTTTAAAGGCCGTAGCGAGGGAAGTGGTGTTGGGGAAATTGTTTCATGTATTTAAAGAAAGTGTTTTTGTATTGAAATATTTTTTTTTTTTATTAAGCCCTTTTGGAGCGAGTTGTTTTTAACACTTTTTCTTTATATTTTCTTAAATCAAATAGAATATAAGTTAATAACAGCATTGTTAAAAAATACAGTTTCGATGTGTTTGTTGTTGTATCGATCCTTGAGGTAAAGGACAAATTTGTTACTACAATTGGTATCTTATAATGCGAAAATGTGTCACTGTGGCGTATACGTAACATTTTTTTTTCTACAGAAAAACATAATCAAAAAAAAGTTGCTATGCCATTTTAAATAAATAATTGGATTACACATAAAAACTAAATTTCAAAATTTTTCACCAGCCCGTTTTCAAAAAAATTGATTTTTCAAAAAAAAAAAAAAAAATTGAAGTATTTTTTTTTTTAAACCAAAAATGTAATTTTTTGTAAATTTTCTAAAACTTTAATATTATCTTTGTCTAAACGCTTTTATACAATGGTAATGTATTAGAATTATTATAGAGCTGTAGCAAACCGTATGTATTCGTTACTTAAATGCGGGTATTCACTTCAGTAACGAGTAACGAAACGTTACTGCCCAAATAATTTCGTTACTCGTATGTTTCGTTACTATAGTACTGAACAAGTAACGAAACATGCGAAACATACGAAACGTGCGAAACATACGAAAAATACGGAACATACGAGTAACGACGATACTCCAATTCCAATACCAATTTGGAAATGCGAAACGAAAACAAAATGGTACACTGCATTTGTCGTGTGCGCATTATTTCGCATCTCGTATCGGTTCGGTATCATTATTTATGTATTTTACGATTTTGTTGTGCTGTTTTTGTGTATGTTTATCAAAAGGGGTAAATAAGAATTCTGTTTCTTTCTCTTTCGTACCTTTTTTTTATGGACATGTGCGTGTGGAGTGAATTATGTGAAAGTGTGTTTGAGTGTAGTGTAGATACATTCCAATTAGAATACCAATTTGGATAGGTATACGAAATGTTAAACAAAAACAAAATGGTACACACTGCATCTGTTGGGGCGTAGCCGTACTTGTATTCTGTTTTCTCCTTTTTTCCTTTTGTAATTAATAAAAAGAATTTTTCTTTTCCTTTGTTTGATTTGTTTAATTTATTTTATTCTTTAGTTTGATTCAAACAAATAATTACAATTTTGGTTTTATTCATGGTTTAAAGTTTTTGTTTTTTTTTTCTTTTGATTTCAAGTAGGTACTACTTTCTTGCTTGTGTGTGGTGAGGTGGTGTCTGACATGAGTGACGACAACTTTGAATGAGAATATGGAATGAATGTGATTGAATGAAATGATTGAATGGTTTTTTATTTTAGGTTGGCTGCAATGACAATTTTTAAGTTTGGACCGGGAGGAAACGAAACATGGGCGTGTTCGTATATTCTTATTTGAATCTTGAATTGTTTGGTTTCTTAATTATGTTAGTTATGATTCTATTTAACTATATCTGGTAAAAACTTTATTCAGCCCCGGCACATTCATATCTTTAAAAAAAAATTACTTTTAGGTACATCGAAAATCTGATATTGAAAGCAGATTCTTGAAAACTTTACTCTTTGCTAAGCTAGTTGAGCTAGAGAATATTTGTATACCATTTTAAAAAAGATTTCTTGTCATTCAAAATCTTGCATTATTAAATTTTTAATGTCGTTTTTACTTTTAATATATATTAAAAAAAAAACAACCAAAATAATAAGTTCTTAACGTAAATCGTGAGACATAACAAAAATACCAAATGTAGGAAATGTAGGAAATATACGAAATATACGAAATATACGAAATATACGAAATATACGAAACATACGAAACATGCGAAACATACGAAATATACCTAAAGTAACGAAAGTAACGAGTAACGATATCGTTGATGCGGGTACTAAAACCAAAAGTAACGTATACATGCGGGTACTCATTTTGTCGTTACTTTTACAGCCCTAAATTATTATGTTGACTGAATTAAAAATACACTGAACGAAAAAAAGGAAATATTTTATGAAATGTTTTCTATTTTAGAACAGTCATAAGTTGAGGTATCAGGCATTTCAGGCTTATCCATTCTTTACCGAACACCATGTATTTGGGATAGATAAGCCCTTAGAGCAGTTAGAATGGAATCATTACTTTTGGGGCACCTTGTATAAATAATAATTTTCCCTCCCGCCTAAGAAGGGGAGAAAGACCAACCCATTCCCCCTTTTAAAAAAAGCTTTTTTAAAAGTCCTCTCATCTGACTATTTAAATAATCACATCAAATAATTGTTTTCATAGTTAAAATTGACAATTTAATAGTTAATTTGGAAAGTACTTCTAATAAAAAGTCACAAATAACTACAGTCGACTCCATATAAATCGAACTCTCTCTAAGTTGAATCTTCTTCCAACTCTAATTTTTTGAACATTTTCAGTGAAAAATTTTTAAGAAAAAAATTGATTTTAATCCCTCTAACTCGAGTTACCCTCTGTCCCGTGTCCCGTGAAAGTTAGACTTAAAAGGAGTATACTGTATTTGTAACTATTTAAAATAGTTAATGGATTTTAACTATGAAAATAGTTGAAATCTATTATATATATTAAAGTTTGGTTTTGTGTACGTTAGCTAACCGGACACACAGACTGACTCATTTTCTTATTTTTTTTTTAAATCAAAGAGGCATAAGAGGAGAAGGTTTACTGCAAAAAAAATTCAAGATTTTATAGGGTAAATAGGGGTAACACGACATTGAAAAAAGAGGCTATTTTCTAAACGTTAAGTCGGAAGGAAATGACTTTTTTTTAATAATAGACAAATTTATTCAATAGTTAAAAACGGTATTGAAAAAATTCAAAAAAAATTCAAAAAAATTTCAGAACCAAGTTGTGAAGGTTTTCTTGCAGTCATAGACCTTCGACAAAAGACTAATTATAGGTACGCAAAATTTTGCACAGAAATTTGAGTTACACCATTTGAAAGATATTGAAAAACAAAATTAGGGGTCTAAAACGAATTCTTTTCATAGGCCCTGTATTTTGAAATAAAAATTTTTGAAAAACAACCTAATTTTTAGGGAAATTTTTGAGTAGTCTTTTATTTTTTGGAATTTTTAAAAGTCTGCAAAAAACATTTTTAAACTCATTTTATGAATTTTTCAAGTTTTGATCCTCTTTTTCATTTGAAAATTAACTAATTACAGAGTTGAAAATTAGAAATAAATACAAGAATTGGCGGAACGAAGTCCGCCGGGTCAGCTAGTATATTTATATATGAATATGACTATAAAGATAGAAAATATTAGTTTTAAAGCTTTAAGAGCCTAAATTTAACAGTTCACTGTGGCGTATGAGTAACATTTTTTCTTAACTTTTCATTTTAAATCAGTTTGTATTCTACTGAGTGCTATTATATATATTTTTTCCGAATTTTAAGCATGAGATTTCTTAATGTCTATGTCACAATATAGCCTTCTAAAATTAACAACTTCATCATACATTTCGATTCTAAGATACATCAAAATCTCAACCAGAACCCCTTCCTTAATATTCTCTCATCTACGGCTATGTCTATATGACGCTTTTATCCATGCATAAAAACTCTGTTATACATCAGAAGCAAGTAGTAACTTTTTTTGCCACAGCGAAATTACATTTTGGCCAATTTTCCATGACATTACTTCTTATGGGCCTTTAAGTGCTTCATTAAGGTGCTGCTGTCGATGTTTAAAATTGCTGAACCAAAGTGGTTATACAGATTTAGCTGAAGAGTAAAGGTATATACGCACCTGAGAAGTCAACAACAAAATGACTTAAGGGGGAGAAAACTTTTATTTCTTTTCTTTTTCTACACTTTTTTTTTTTTCATCATCAAAAAGTAAGGCAATAATGGAAGAGTCATATATACTTCAAGTATACCTACACAAAAACACATATTTATGTTTATACGTATAAATAATAGGTATAGAAACATTGTTAGACATAAGCTGGGATAAAGCTTTTTGGTCAAAGAATTTTCAATCTACGACAAACCTTTTGTATCAAAAAAAAAAAAAAAATACACCACAGCCAGTGTGTTTAAAATCAATTTACCGAAGTGAAATTCAACATCAAAAAAACCCTCCTCCGGATTTGTGTTAAATGATTGTTTCCTAAGTGAGACCTTTGTGATATCCCAATGGGAGTTCCCATATCTTGATTATCCCACCCATTCATAATGTTACAATTCGTATATACATACTTTCGGATATAGTCATTACGTACAAACGAGTTTTTATGAAAGGATGCGGAAGCTAAATCCCATATTGAAGCCCACATTTGCCACCGCTGCGCTGGCTGCCTTAATCCTGTAATTCGCTTAACTTGTCACGTCGACATTTTCATTTCAATACCATAATGCTAATGTAGTTATTGATGGTTAGATACCTGCCTGCCTGCCTGCCCTCACGAGAGTCCTTGCACACTCACTTACTCGTACAAAAACCATATTCCAATTGCTTAACAAGCAACTCAACTCGACTCCAAATGGGCCACCGCACCGCGCCGAGCCAAAGTGAATATATTTTTGGTGTGTGTGAATTTTTTAACATCAAAACGACATTAACCGAAAAACCATTTCAAACATATAATTTAATTCAAGTAATGCAAAGGATTATTTCTATAAATAAATAAATGGCGCAATGGTCTTTTTTGGCAGGAATCTGGCAAAACCGATTTCTTTGGAAGAGCACAAAATTGACAGACGAATATTTAGGTCAGTGGATGGTGAAGGGTTTGTATGTGTATTTGCGAGGATATAGCTATGAGAGTGTGTTTGTGTGTGTATGAGTTTTCGATGTCCTGAGATGATGAGCGTTAAATTCAATTTAGAGACAATTTCACAGTGAGTGCGGTTTTGTGGAGGCATTTAGAGTGGTTAAAATTGGATTTGGCAAATTTTTGGTTTTTTTTTTGTTGAAGTTAGAATCAATAAAAATAATTGTGAGGTCACAAAGTGAAAGAAACACGTGTTTTTCTTTTGATTGAGGAAATAAATTATTAAAAAAAAATAAGAGAAAATCTTGTTACCTGCCTTTAAAGATAACTTCCAAAATCAAGACTTGAATAAAACATAAATATAAGATTGTGTGATGAAGAAGATGAAAAATCTTATCGTTTAAAGGTGAACTCGCACCTTCTTAGACAATTGATACAAAAGAAGTGTCATCACTCTTAAGAAACAGAGCTCTTCTAAAGTATCTGTCATGAACAGAAAATGACAAGGTGACGATGACGCGTGTGGAGAAATCAATTGTCACGTTAACAAAAAATAAACAAAAGCTTAAGATAAATGGACGGAAAATGTTGACGGATATACAACAATTCATTCTTGTCCCTGTCCTTCTTAAATATTCAACAAAAAGTATCGAAAATTGATAGACCGGGTAAGAGGTTGTTTCATCAATTTAAGAAACTGAATTTGTAAGGGAAAAGAATTGATCGATCGGACGTGAATTTAGTGTTTTAATTACCTAAATACAATATAATCCTATTAAAACCCTTTCGAACCCAAGCTATGAAAATCAATATTAAAAAATGTTTTTTCGGTATTATCGGGTCAAAAACATCACAACTAAGAAATATGAATAGCAAAAAGTTATTTTCCAAAATAATAAATCGCAAAATTTTTCCAAAAAAAAAAAGAAATGTGAATTTCAGTCCCTTTCTCGAAAAAAAAAATTAAAGGTATGATATTTGACTAACTTTTTGTAATAATCCAGTAACTAGGCATTATTATCTTTCAATTAAGCCATCGTAACCTAAAAAATTGTTTAATTTAATATTTTTTACGAATTTTTAAAAAAATGTTACATGAGAGTAACGCTGAATCCGAAAGGGTTAAGAATTTATATCTTATCTAAACGAGTCCTTCTAGAAAATGACATTGAGAAAATTACATTTATTTATTTCTTTACAAAGAAGCATTTTCAAGATATGAGAAAAAAAAAACATGTTTAATAAGTAAAACTTTTTTTATTTTGAAGAGAAATAATACGTTATGATATCAAATCGCTGAGATTGCACACCTAAAAATCCTTTGATAAAATTTGTGGCGTGAGTGTAAAAACTACTGCAAAGAAAATGAAAAAAAAAAGAACTGAAGAATTAGACCGTTCGTAACGATCTAATTGAGGGTCTTTGATAAGGTTTGTTCTAAACTTGTTTCCTGGCATTCGGTTCTATTGATGCCAACGTTTCAAAAGATATTTATTTTTAAGTATATGTACCTAGCATCATTACACCAACCGCGGGCCATTGTTGTTAGGTTATCAGGTTTTCGTTACGAGCTGTAACGAAACCTGATGCTAGCAATCTTAGGGCCCGATTAGTCGGTTGCTAGGTACATGTTCTTATGGGCGCCTTCACACGAATAAATTGAAAACGTTTGGAAAAAAACCGGCTAACCGGCCGGCTACGTGTGAAATGGGCCTTAAGGTCTTCGGAACGAATGATTTTGTTCATTTACCCATAGAAACTCGTAGGAAACTTGACAATCAAGCACTACTCAGAACAGAACTCAGCAGAAGCAACACTGAAAAGGAAGAACTCATAGCCAAGCAAGTGCAAATTGAGCCGATAGCAAAACAAATTCAGGGTAAATATTTTTTGTGAACGAAGGAGCTGTTAGTTGGAGCTGTATAAAGTAGATCTGTGTTTCACTTTTAGCCGATTGCATTTATAATTTGACATAGCAGTTTGTACCACCAACAATTTTTTTCTCATTCGACAGAGAATCGGGTGAATATCATAACCCTTATTTTTCGAGCTACAGCTCACCTTTCGGCCACCATCTTGGATTTAAGTTTTTATTAAATATCTCGACTTCTGTTCATCTTTTATGTTAAGAACACTTTTTCGATAATCTGAACATTAAAAAAGTTACAAGCCAAAAACGAAAAAAAAAAAATTTTAAGTTTTGAGCAGTTTTATCAAAATTATGAAAAAAAACCTTCCGAGAAAAGATTGTTCTTAAGATTCTTCTTTTTTTTTTTTGTATCGCTATATATACAAAAGTCTGTGCTTTTTATCCCTACTTTTTTTTCTTAAATTTGTTTTCAACCAAATCTTAAATTTTAAATAATTAGTGAGTATTTTATTGCTTTTTGTTACAAAGGAAAATTCAAGACGTGCAATTTTTTATTTTTAAGTCTCTTCATTTGGTAAAAAAATAGGGGTATTTTTCAACAAAAAATATTTAACTTTTCTATTTACAGCGATATAAAAAAAGAGTTCAACGACAGAAGCTGAGTTAATTGCTCTCTCAGAAGCATTTAAAGAAACAACGTGGCTGAGAAACATTTTAAGCTTTTTAAATTTCTGAACAAAATAAGCCCACACTGTTCTTTGAAGACAACCGTAGTTGCTTAAAATTTATTTAAGAAGTTAAGCTGAGCAACCGTTAAAAACACACATACCTACAACAAATTTCAATTCGTTAAAGACTACATTACTCTGAACATGCAAATATTGTAATTCAAATGAAATATAAACTGACATGTTTACAAAATATTTAGGGCTTGGCCAAGGAGTTGAGAAGTCAACTACTACAATTTTTTGACTCCAAAGATTCACTAGTATAACGATTTTGAATTGATTAAAATCTCACACTTAATTGAATTTTAAAAGAAAGCTAAAATTATAAAAATTAAAATCAATTAAAAAAATAATTATAATCTGATTGAAGTTTTTTCATTTAGGCGTAGCTCGTCGATTTTACACTAACCAATAGTTGTCAATACAGCTTAAACTATTAAATGTGTTTTTAAAACTACCTTTAATTTGCTTAGTGATTACATAAATAAGCAAAAATTAATAAATTAAAAACAAACACATACATATAATCCAATAAATACAGAATTCCAATTATAAAATTACCTCATTACGTTTCTTTTTTGCGATTCATTGAATCACTTATAACTTCTCTAGAGTCATTAAGAATTTATCATGTTTTCCAATTTTTTTTTTCTAAGGAATGTATACAAATTTATCATATTAGTACACATTCATTGACATGCTACTTAGAAACACTTGTTTATGTTTTCAAAAAAAAAAAGAAGCTGTTTAACGGTAATAGTATAATATTTTATATTTTTGATGTTTTCCCATCACATTCATCTCATCTCACACCGACAACACACTGTTTCTATACACGATGATCAAAATTGTTGAAAATAATAAATAATGGCTTTCAAATTAAATTTCCAGCTAAAAAGAAACTTTGATATTTCTCATGAATACTTTAACGAGGACATAAAGAGAAAGTCCTTTTGATTCCATCCGGTCTGGAATGGTGGTGGTAGGTGTGGTGGGTTGTGGTGAGTGTGATTTCTATGCTTCAGTAGGCAAAGGCAAACCCCCCCCGGATCCAGATGCGATTACATCATATCGCCTTCTATTTTTATTTATTTTTTTTATTTTCTTTGGTATATATTTGTACCTACATTCGTTTTTAGTTTTATTTCATGTTTTTCCCTCCTTCTTTTATAAATGATAAATAAACAGGGTGATTCTTGTTTTACACAAGTAATTTTTTGGGACTTAAATAATTTATTTGATGAAAAAAACTGTCTGTTTTGGAAGTCCAGCATAAAAGATGCCAAAGCAGTTAGGATCAACAAGTTGAAATAAGAAACTGAGGGTGAAAGAATACTTCAGTATTTAATTAAGGACTTCCTCAGTTCGTAAGCTAAAATTTAAGCAATATTTCCTTTAGTTATACGTAAGTTTTCATGCAATCGTATCCATAACTTACTACTCCTTTAAGATTTCTTTAGTTTTTCAAAAACTAAAACCACCCTGTTGATATTATTATGTGTGTATGCGACCACAAATAATAATAATATATTGAATGATGTTCTATAGAAAATTATTTCGCTTCAATGGAAGGATAATAGAAGAACACATCTTCAGATTACTTTAGTATACCAGAGTAGTGTAGTAGCAATATCAATCACACCATCATTGTTTTTTTTTTTTTCAATTGGTTTTCTATTGTTATGAAATTTGATTTCTGATTTTTCTCTTTTATTTTCATCTTTATTGATAAAATAATTTAATTTAGTAGGATTTTCAATTAATTTCTATTTGAGTATAATACTAAAAAAAAGGACAGATAATTTAATTTATAACATTCAACTAAATGATTGAGTAGGTTTCAATAACCAAAACCATCATCATCAACATAACAGGTGAAAAGTGTATTTTCACTAATTGTTGAGAAATGTTATTGAAATAGTTGAGTGCAACTTGACACGCAAACTTTATTCACTTCATCAACACGACGATGATTCTCTCGTAGGTTTTTGTAGAGGTATGATTGAAGCGTGTGTAACAATTAGTTCTATATGCGCCATGCCGCTATACCAAACTGTTGTCGACCCGCCCTCAAGCTGCTGCGGTGTGCTTATTATGTTTTGATGAAATATAAAGGTCGTTGATTTATTACAATTAAAAGAGACAAAAAGTTTATTACAATGGCGCCAATCAGGAAGATTTATGTTTTTATTGTGTCGTAAGTAGATAAAGGTCTTACTTTATAGCTTGTTTAATGTGTTATGTATCGTGTTTAAGGGAAATTTGTATACATTTCTTGAGAAATTATACAATCTTGTGTAAATATTCTTGGAGAAGTTTTAAGTAGGTAAGTCTTAAGGATAGAAATTTTAGCATTTTGCGAGTAATTTCGTCTTACTTCCTTTATTGGATATTAGGAAATTTGAAATTTAAAAAATAGACATTAAACATTGATCGTTATGGAAATTTAAAGTGGAAATGAAATGGATTCTAAACTTAAAAAGATTCGAAATGGAATACCGCTGAAACTGATTTGACTTTAATTTCTTCACTGACAAGAATTCCGTGTACCTATCTAGTTTAAAAGACATGACGTTTTTTTTTTTGAATAAATCTTTGTTTTTTTTTTTTAAGTTCCAAAAGCCTGCGTGAGGAAATGCTGGTCAAAAGGCAAATACGTGACCTACCCATTAGGCACTTTCATAGAATCCGTTCATACCAAAAAACTTTCGTAGGAAGAATTAATTTCAGGATCTATGGTGGTAATTGGGTTAAATATTTAGCCGGTGAAAAGAAAAAAATTTCAGCTGTCAAAAATTTAGCCTGCCCTTCAGCTCTGTAAATTGGGATACAATTTCGATGTGGCTTAATAGTTTTTTTTTTTTTTTTTAGCTGCAAAACAAAAGAACTAATGATGTTAAAAACATTTATAAATCTTTACAACAAAAGTGAATTTTATCTTTGTTTACCGTTCACTAACAATTTTTTATTCATCATCAATAAAGGGAAATAAATTAAAAAATATTAATTTTCTCTTAATACATTCTCATAATGTTGTATTGCTTTCTTAATTTTTACTTTATATTTTCAATTCCTGGCAGGGGCGAACGTTGAGTTGTCGGGGCCCAAGGGCAAGACTAAATTTTGGGGCCCCTTTGATATAGAAAATAAGAACAAATAAAAAAGTACGTATACGCCCACTTATTTTTTTTTTTGGGCCCCTGATGTACATATCATTTGTTGGTCGCTAAGATTATGGAAGTAATATTTTATGGGGTCCCAAGGTAATATGTAATTTTTCTTTCAAAAAAGCTATTTATTTTTTTGGGACCCCTGAGGTAATATTTTTTTTTTTAGATGAAATATTATTAGGCTGGCTACCAATTCACTGAAAAATATAATTTGTCTCCCTTGTGTCCGAAGTGATTCATGTCAAATATCTTATCTTTTTGCTCCGATACTTTTATAACTAGTTGCCTTTTCTTCATTGTCTTCTTATGGGGCCCTGACGTGTTGGGGGCCCCGGGGCACCACCCCACTTGCCCCAATGGTATGTACGCCCCTGGATTCATTCTTTGGAAAAAATACACAAACCTTCTGTCAAAAATTTATCTTCATTTAAATAAAAAATGTTCACCACAGTTTTATGACCTAATGAACATCTTAAGTTTTCGGACTAGAGTGTCGAACGCAACGTTGTCGAAAATTCCAAAATTCGTCTTCCTCTTTTTATGTTTTTCATTCCATTCTCTTTGTATGTCTCTGTATAAAGACATAAAGAGCTACAACGTTAGCTTTTTCCGAATCAAATTTTTTTAGAACAAAAAATGTTTGTGGATAACACTGTGCAAGTCCAAATTCTTGACAGGCGCTCAAATAACTGTTTCGCCCTATTTCGGACCCGAGAAATCCATTGGCGTCATTAGTTTTTCGATTTATCGGTACGACTTTGAACAAAATTTTTTTTTTAAGTTTTTTCAATTATTTTGAGAGTTTCCCACTGTTTTTAGTCATTTTTCAACTAAAAACAATACTTATATTGCTAAAAATTCTGCTCAAACGTTATTTGCTACCAGTAGAAATACATTATAAACAATTTTGAACAATTTATTTGAAAGTTTAGTGATTTTTTTTGAAAAAATTAAAAATAAATCGAAATTTTTTACATTGTTCATCGTTTTTTCGCTGTTTTTGTTCTCTTTTGCACAAATACATTGCATGTTTTCCATTAAAAATTAATTTAACAGTTAATTTAGTGTTGGTTAAACTTCGACAGTCTATCTATATCATCGATAACAAAAAAAAAACGAGTATATCGATACTTCACAAAACTATCGATAGTTGCAATACTTCCAAATTATTTTACCACAAGGCTACCGATATTATCGATAGCTTTGAAATTAATTAAACACAATTTGAACTACAAGTTAAGTTTTCGTTTGACATTGGATGTAAACAACGAATTAACATAGTGTTTGGTAGATATCTATAGTTTCCATTGTCGATTGTATCGATAGTTTTAAGAAAAAACTATCGATAATATCAGTAGCCTTGTGGTAAAATAATTTGGAAGTATTGCAACTATCGATAGTTTTGTGAAGTATCGATATACCCGTTTTTTTTTGTTATCGATGATATAGATAGACTGTCGAAGTTTAACCAACACTAAATTAACTGTTAAATTAATTTTTAATGGAAAACATGCAATGTATTTGTGCAAAAGAGAACAAAAACAGCGAAAAAACGATGAACAATGTAAAAAATTTCGATTTTTTTTTAATTTTTTCAAAAAAAATCACTAAACTTTCAAATAAATTGTTCAAAATTGTTTATAATGTCTTTCTACTGGTAGCAAATAACGTTTGAGCAGAATAATTAGCAATATAAACATTGTTTTTTGATTGAAAAATGACTAAAAACAGTGGAAAATTCTCAAAATAATTGAAATAATCAATAGAAAAAATCAAAAAATTTATTTTTGGATTTTCAAAAAAAAAATCTAAACCCTCTTTTCCAAATCTGGATTTTTAATGATTAGAATTTTTTGAATTTTTGGTTTACGGCTTTGTTTAATAATAATAACTAATACCAAATGCATTTTTAACCAACTTCATTAATTTTTTTTTCTAAACTGTATTTCATTTTTGTTTTTTTTTTTTTTTTTTTCTTCTAAAAATGCAACTGAATGAAATAATTTAGGTAGCTGGAACATTTTTTTTATTTCTTTGACGAATGAATCTAACTTTTTCGTTTTTTTTTTATTTACGATTACCACATTTCTATAAAGTTTTAAAAATTCAAGCAATTTAAAAGAATATACAAACAATGTGAATCCATGTAAACAAGTACGTAGGCGTATTTGAAAATATGCGGCATATGCAACCGAAGAGCTTCCTGAAGAAAACAAAAACAGAAACCATACTAACATTCTTTAACAAAGTCCATGGAGTGAAGAAATAATAAATGCCCTTTGGTACTTAGCAAAAAATAGATATTTACAAAACACCCACTTTAAAAATGTTAGCTAGACAAGGTGGAATAAAAAAATCAAATCACCCTTAAAAGTCACAGACGTATGAGACATTCGAGTATAATAGTCGAGGGAAATAATTGTGACTTTACGAAATCAGGATCAAATTAAAATTCAAGTGCAACACAATATTGAAAAAGTGTGATTACACAAATTGTCCTTTAAAAATTTAAACTTCCAACAAATAATTTAAAATTGTATTTGAATTTGTTTCAAAGAACGAATCAACAGATCCTTGAATTTAATTTGTATTTTACTTTTAAAAGTTCACAGACAAATAGAAAGTTAACTTGTGCACGAGGAATAACTTAATTATGGTAAAGGTACATAATTTTCTATTCCACGCGTGTGAATATATTTATAATAATTATTGGTTGTTACCAAAAAGCCTATTGAAGACAAATTGTCGTTCTTGGTGATGAATTATATATTTATATCTTCTTTTTTACATAGAAACTCGCATACCTCCCAAAATTAAAGTTCAACCACCCATGCAAAGAGGGGAAACCATACAAAAAATTACAAAAAGCTACGTAACGTCCGTATTTTAATTACAAAAGTTTGTCTGCACCTTGTTTTTTATTTTGAAGAAAGTTAAGAAATGAGGATAGAAGAAAATTTTTGTTCTAGAAAAAAAAAAGTAATTTTTATTGTGAACCAAATAAAATAAGAGGAAGGAAAAGGTCAAGAGGAACCATTAGTTTTATATTGTTTAAGCGTAGCTTGTTATATATACCTATTAAACACTTGATGAAAAGTTAGAATGGTTATGGTAATAATACTTGAAAAAAGTAGGTACCCATTATGATTTTGTTCAAAAAGTACACATTATATCTTGAAAAGTTTTGGAGGTTTGAATTTATTAGTTAACATTTTAAGACTTCAATATACACTCCTGCCCAAATTTAACGCACATCATATTTATTTTACAGAAAATTCCTACTATTACTTTGTCTCACAGTATCGTGGTTATTTTCTCAAATAAGACAGGAGTGATCTTAAATTGAAGGTATGGAGTAAAATGTTTGTGGGGAAGATTTGGAGAGATATGCTGAAGTCTATCTGTCAACCCGCTAACCTTTTAGAGATGAGTCATAAATTTTCATGAAGTAAACTCTGCTTTACAACACCTACGGAGTTAGTGAGCTCTCCTAGACCTACTTTAAATACCCAAAAATACTTGACTGATACTTGCCAAAAAAAAGAGCTCTATAGCTTAAATTTTTAAGACTTTTTATTTAGAAATTTGGAAAATGTAGGTACCTACTATATAGCTACAAAAAAAAACAAAATTAAAAAAAAATAAAATTCGTTTTTAAAAAAAATAAAATAAAATCTGAAATCAAATTGTTCTCCAGAACAAGTATGCAGTTTTGATTGATATATTAAGATACATTTTTAGAAAAGAAATTTTCAAAATCGTTAGAGCCGTTTTTTCAAAAACTAATTTTTTATATAAATAATTTTTTGGAAAAAAAGTTTTAAAATAAAATTGGTATGCCATTTTGTAGAAATCACTAAATCAACATCTAAAAACAAAATTTCAAAAAAATTCAATGTTCTGTTTTCGAAAATTTGATTTTTCAAAAAAAAAATCCAATCCAAAAGACTGACAGACAGACAGACAGACAGACAGACAGACAGACAGACAGACGGACTTCCGGGACCCACTTTTTTGGCATTCTCTACCATCGTAATGTCATGGAATAATGTTATCTCAACTTTTTTTTTTTTGTACGAATGCATAACTTGATATATAGTACCTACCTATATCGCAAGTAAAAATATAACCCTTAATTTTTACATTATAATTTTTGAACAACAACAACATCTTGAAGGTGCTACCACCAAGTGTTTATGGCTAGAGTTACAATTTTTACGTTGGATCTTATTCCACCTTGACACAATGAAATAAAACCGGGTCGGCAGTATTTTACTCCTTCAGTTTTATTTTTAAATATTTCAGATGTCTACGTATTTAAATTCACGTTTAAATTTTAAATTCACGGGAAAAATAGTTAATAACTATTTTAAATGTTTAAAATAATATTCAAAGTTATTTCGCTTTCGTAAAGCTGAATTTTGAAATTTGGACTTATTCGCTCCGCGTAATTTTACGGCACCAATAAAATTTGTCAATAATTTTTCTAAGCAATTTTGAATGTTGAACTTTTAACAAAAATCTGAACAATTAATGACTGTCCTTTTTAATTTTTAATATAAGCAAATTGTAGCTTTTTAAAATTGTTATTTTTCTAAACATTTTTAGCTAGTATGGTTTTTGAGACTATTTAAATTCGTGCTCTACGCTGGCTGAAGTCCAAACTCATTTTTTAACTTAAATTTTGCAAGGCTTCTAATGCAATCACGCCATATTTTATTGTCTTGAGTATATTTACTTTTTTAAAAAAATAATATTATTCTCAAAGATATTGGAAATACAAATTTTTTATATTTAAAAAACAAAACATATTATGAAAAAGTATATATTTCGGATTAAAAATCAAAAAGAATTTCATTAAAAACTAGTTTTTGAGACTTTTACGTTCTGCATTTCACTTTTTTAACCATTCACTTGCCGAAAGTGAAAATAGGTATTCTGTATTTTCTCATTCATTTAAATTTTTTTTGATCGAATTCAATTCACTTAATTTCTGTTTTGGTGCCTTTTTCAATGAATCTGCAATTTTTGGACAAAGTACGAATAAATCTGTAAGCAAAGTTCGAAAGAAATAAAGTGTTTTTTTTTAAAGATTACTCAACACTTCGTTGTTTGTGTAAAGTGTTTGGAACACAAGAACTTTGAAGAAAACACTATTTTGAATGTGAAAGGAGGAGACAGTTGTAGTACGAAGTCGAGAGCAGTTAAATGCTACTATACCACTTTCAGTACCGCAGCACAGTGCTTTTCTCTCGATCAAAGATGAATAAAAATAATCATTCTTATCAAAAAACAAAACCGACTTCCATGGATCCAAACTGGGTTTTATGTTTTTTTTTTTAATAGTTTATATGGCCAGAACTGAACGAAGTTCAGCAGCAAGTTTCCAATACAAAAAGAACGATCGTTCACTCACGAACGAAATTGGTTCACTCGATCCAAAGTTATGAGGTAACAAACATAAAAAAAAAAACACGAATTGGAAACCTCCTCCTTTTTGGAAGTCGGAAAAATAGAAAAAATTTTCGTACATTCACCATATAAAACATTTTGGAAAAATTTTCCAGCCCCCTCCAAATTTTTTTCTGGATACGCCACTGTTAGTTGCCACAATCCACAGAAAAATGCTAAACAATAAGAATATTTACCGTTAATTTTGGTTCTAGAAATGTCTCCTCTAGAGAATATGGACAATATTGATCTCAAAGTTAAAAATAGAACAGGTTTGAACAATTTATATAGGACCAATTTAGTATGGTATCCAAATTATTTGAATGCAGTTTTTTTCTGTAAAATTAATAAATATATAGTGCAACATAAATGTATTCTCTCATTCCAATGCTCTGAATAAAATAAAACTCACAAATTAAAACAAAATTCTACATATTTCTCATGATGTTAATCTGTTCAAAATTGTACATATTTGACAATTAATGCAATCGCAAATCTCACTTAATCTGCTGTATCTTTGTATCTCTTAAATTCAAGCTCAGCTCTTTATTATTCTAAAAATTAAATGGCGATGGCTTAGAGGTTTTCTAAAAATAAATATGTTTTTAAATTTATTTAAAAATAGCCAAAAACATTATAATCTACCAAATTAATTTTAAAGAGCAAAAACAAATGGCCTCTAGCCTTTTTTGTGATTATATCCCCACTCATTAAATACTTTTACTAAATTCTATCTAATATGTAGTATTACAGACCACCAACAGACACCATCAATGTGGCGATTTCGTTTTTGTATATTTTTAGTCTTTTAATTACTTTCAATTGGTCGCATCCCACTTAATACCCACACACATACTAACACCATTAATGTCTACGATGTAAAATTATTTTTAAAAATGTAATTTCAGTGAAGTTAACCCATCTCTTATTTTTTATTAGCAAGTTAAAATGCAATAAATTTTGCTGGAGAAAATTTTAAATAAAAATAGGCTTTAACTTTTACAGAAAAATATGTTTTTTTATTAAATAATCTAAATTTTCAAAAAATAAAATAAAAGTAAATCATGTTTCACACCATTCGAACCGGAGCTATAATTTAATTCAATTTTTTATTTTTTTTTTATTTTTGATTCAAAGAAAAACATTTTTCATAGATATAAATTTGATTCGAAAAAGTTGACCTAAAATATTTTTTCATGGCATTAAATATCTTTTCGCAACCTTTTTGAATTGGCTTAATATATTTTTGAGTTGAATTTCAAATGTTACTTTGAATAAATCGTGAGCCAAATTCATTTCTAAAGATATGGAATTCGTTTGACCTTTTATGGATTTTATTTTCTCAATAAAATCATTCAAGTCCTAAGTTTTTTTTCTTTTAACTTTTTTTTTACAGAACAAAGCTGTCAGTTACAACGGGTTATTTTGTATGAGAATAAAGCCAAAACCCTTAAGTAATGGTTTGGAAGGAAACTTTTTTACAAAGGGTTTTTTTTTATTGATTTGGAATTTCACATGTATGTGAAGGGTCTTTTTTTACCCATTTACTAGATTAAATTGATGTATTTTAAATTACCTTGAAGGTTCTCTTTGAAATGTCACACTTTACTTAAAATTTGAGGCATTTCTTTTTTGTTAATTTTCACAATGTCCTTTTTTGTTTTTCGCCTTTTGAGTATTATACCTTCAACCTTTAACAGATCAGGACCACACACGTGAACTATAAATGTCATTAATTAATACAAAAATTCATAAGGGTAAAAGGTATTAAAACGTACTTACTATTTTTTTAATAACAAATTCTTCGCACACATTTTGATTGCTTAACTATAATTTCATTAAAATTATCTTTTTTTCATCATCCTTGTCAAAAGTTCAAACTTGCTGCATGTTTTTCAATTCAACATCAAAGTAATCTCTTTTCTAATTGGAAAATTCTTTGAGACGAAAGGAGTTAAAATCCTCTTTACTCTCGTTGTATTTTTCTTCATTTCATACGATTTATGGTTGATACAAGAACGTCAGAGTGAAGTAGTGCGTGGATTGTAATTTATATTTTGAAGAAAATATTAATTTTCACATCTTCACAGAGGGAACGTGTGTTTTAATTTTTAGAAGCTTACAAATTGAAAACTAATTTTTTTTCACAGAGATTTTGAAAATTTTAATTGAATACAAATTAAAATTTTTTAAATGTTTGCTTTGATAAATTATGTATAAGGTAAAGTAATTTTTGAAGGTTAAGGTAGACAGACAGTGGATCAAATTTTATAGAAGCATGACATTTCAAATCACAATTAAAATGGATTGAAGTTTGAGAGTAATATGAACAAGAACATACAGTTTTTAAATAAAATACAAAAGCTTTTATGGATCGATATAAAATGCAGAAATAATTGTTTAATAATGCGTTCATTAATAAACTAAAAGATTCTGTTTCAAAACAAAAAAATAAATTTTTTATAAGAACTTCAAATTTTATATCGAAGACCGTGCTAGCAATTTCAATAGTGTAGGTGAGTGGATAAGGAGTGGGACTTATTTTTGAAATTCAATTTTGAATTAATTTTGTTCAAAAAAAAGGTTGTCTGTAAAGCCCGTTTACGGACGATGATTTTACGTGATAACGTCGTAAAATGAGTTAATTGACTTTACTTATTTCAAACAATCATAACTTACAAGAAAAAGCTAAAAAAAAAATACCTTTTTTTATTTTCTCATTATATTAATTTTTTATTTTAAAAGGTTACAAAAAAAATTATGCAATTTAAAAGCCAAGTATTTCTTCTTAGGAATAAAACCATTTTTAAATTTTTACAATGCGCAAAAAGTATAAAAATAATTTATTGAAAACAATCATTTTCATCAAAAAAAACATAAATTTTTATCTTCTCACGTCATTAATTCCATTTTTTCCCTAACAACCTATAACAAATTTAATACCAGCTTATTGTGTTAGCTCAAAGATCAGGTCTATGAGACATCTACAAAAAGAGCTAGAATTTTTTTAACTCGATCGAATTTCATTAAAAAAAGCAAAAAAACATGAATTTTTATGTTCTCACGCTATGGAATCAATTTTTTTGTATGACAACCTAAACAAAATTTTATACCATGTGAAAGCTTATTATTTCACCTTTCATATGACGTATCAATCTCATTTCAAAGAGAAGTAAGTATTTTTTAAAGTCAACCATGTCGAATTTCCAGACTGAGATTACGGTACTTCCCACACTGCTGGCTCTTCGGAGGACAACAGATCTCCACTGGTGTTTTGAGGTTTTTCGCAAGTTTCTTGATTTAACATTGTGTAGCTAGTCTACCGTTTTGTGTGATATACCAAATGAAAGGTAATTGTATCATAGAAGTTTAATAAAATTTCAATCTGCTATTGGTCAAAAGTTATAACCTGTTGAATTCTAAAATTTTATTTTACCGTTATCTCAAAATTGTGTTTACGAAAATAATTGAAACTTAGCACACATTTATTCATGGGTATGGTCTATCATTACTCCATATACTTTATTCCTTTATCTATTAAAGAAAAAAGATAAAATTTAAAAACGATGAAAATCGGTTAAAAACGGTCAAAAAACGTGTTTTTTAAAAACTTGTTTCTTCCGTTTTTCAGTCAAAACTCACTAAACGATTTCAATTTATTGCACATAAAGCTAAAACCTACATGTCCTATAAGTTTGAGATTTTTTGAATGCTCCAAAAAAAAGCTTAAAATCAAAAACTACCCAAAAATACCCCTAAAAAACAAGGAGTTTTCAAAAATTCATATTTCGAAACGCAGAGTGTTGGAAAAAAATCCGTATTAGACACCTAATTTTGTTTTTCCTCATCTTTCACCTGGCACCTTTAGAATTGTCAAAAAAAATGTTCCCTACCCAAAATCATCATTTATTCATAGCCCCAACACGTGTGCAACGTTCAAACAAAACGTTATAGCTTAGTTTAAAATTTTTTTAGAATTTTTTCTTAAATGCAGTTATTCTTAAATTAGTCTCATCTATCTATAGCAAAAAGAAATCAACTCTCTAGAACTTCGCGTTTAGATTTTAGCTCAAATTTCATCTTTAGGTTTTACCTATTAAATGACGGAATTTTTAAAAATCCTTCATTTTGATTAAGCTTTAGGTTATTATCTTTCAAATAAGTAGGTCTGTTTAATGAAGAAAAATTGGAACAGAAAAGATCAGAACAGCACAAATTCTTGAAAACTGTCAGAACAAAAAAGATCAGAAAAGTACACCTTCCTATTTTATAGGGTTGAATTTTGCCTATCAGTTTTGAAACTAAAAATTAAAATAATTATTTTGTTATGACTTTTCATTTAAATAAATTATAATTAATCAGAATATTTTGTTAACATTTTGAATTTTTCTTCATATTAAGAAGATTCTAAACAAATTGTCATTATTTTGAATTTATTTAAATATATTTTTGTAAGAATAAAACAAATTAGTTGCTGTTTGACACTTCTCACTCGTTTGCTCTACCTCAAAAATAGGAGCAGAAAAACTTGAACTAATCTGTGCTGGAAAACTTCATGGAACACAAAATGACAGTTTGTAGAACAGTTTAGGGCAAGGTTTTTCAAACCTGTACTTTTCGGATCTTTTCTGTGCGGATCAGATTCATTAAACAGACCTATTTATAGAAGATTTTTGTATGTATAATGGTTTATTTTTAATTTTTAATTGAAATTTTTGCCGCGAAATGGTTCATCGATTTATAAGACGTTATCACGTCAAAAAAAAGAATCCTGATTGTTGCTCAGTGATCAGCACGTTTGGGAGTAAATGCCCGCAGCTGAGATGAATATAATTCATGACAATAAGCCTAACACATATCTTGGCCTCAAACATAGAACAATGCAAAACCGTCAGACATGCTGAAAACAATGTTTTAAATAATGCAGTACTTAAATTTGGTTTGAAAATGTTTTTCACGAATCATAAAAGTGTTTAATAGACTATAGGGAGTGTTTTTTAATTGCTAAAGACGGTGCTTAGTTAGTATTAAAATTATTAAATAATTTTTTTTTTTTTGTAAAAATCGTAAAAGATTTTTAACTGTCTAAATCAAGATCAAAAATAGAGATAGCCTAGGCATAGGCAGGTCTATCAACTGGCAAACTCATGTATTTCAACTGATAAAATGGAAATATAATAGTTTTGATTTACGACTTTTACATCTTGGTCTTGGTTATAAAACTTCTTACATTAAGATATTCATCGAATTACATTTAGGCGACAATATAATGACTAAAACAAAAAGAAAAGTACGCAAACATGATTGGGCGAAGAATTAAACTGGTAGAAAATTAAGAAAGAAGTCAAAAAGGAAAAGAAAAATTGCTTCGATATATAGAGATCAGACCATAATGAATATCCCTATTTTTGTTTTATCTCATTTATGATAACTCTTTCGAAATAAACTAAAAAAGCCGATGAAACGAATAAGCTTGCTTTCGCTTGCAGCAATCCCATTTTTCACCCATAAAAACATGCATTTTGAAACGAAAGTTGCATTAATCCAAAAGAGATTTGTATTTCTTTAAATAACATGATAATAAAGCTATATTTTATTTTCCAGTGGTAATGTTAAGTCACTATGGCGTATACGTATCATTTTGCTCCGTAGATAAACCTAAACAGTTTACCTACATGAAGTTTCTATGGATGACCAATAGATTTGTTATGGCAATTTTCTCCTCCATTTCCCGATAGTAGTCAAGGTTGTCCTGTGTAATGAATTATGTTTTTTAAGTTATATTTTTTATAATGCGTTATACACGTGCGTTATTTACGATTAAGTAACCATTTCGAAACATTAGTTTGGGTTGTTTATGCTCTAAGTGAATTTTCATTTGACACATAAGCATTGTTTCTTTAATACCCGTTATTAAATAAAGGAGGAGGCTATTTCGTAAAAAGTGAATTAAAGAACGAATGCAGTATTATTATGCTACATTTTTTTAAAGTAAAAATTGTTGCAAAAAATGTTTTTCTTTGATTATAAGAGATTTTAAGAAAATATAAATGCTTGGAAAAAATACACCGTGAATTTATATCATAACAGTGAATTGCTTGCCAAACATGACACATAGCAGCACAATTCGGGCAAATGTTTGTTTTCTACTTTCAAAGTCAACGGCTTAAATTGTTGTGTATGTTTATTCCCATCTTCAGATAAATTACATTTTCTAAATGGAGTTTACCATTTTACTAATCATAATATTCAAATTATAACAAAGTTTAACAAAGATTTAATTACAATCATTAGCTAGATGACAGATACTTGAAATAAAATGTAAATAGTTTTGTTTTAAAATTAATTTCTACAAATAACAAGTTAATTTTAATGCAATTAAATTAATTTTTATAAATATTCTACAACTTTACGTACCCCTCAAACCCTAAAAAAAACCACTTGAGTAATTTCTCACGACCTTGTTTTCCATTTATCTTTTACCTCGTGTCAACGTTTCTCTTCCTCTATTCACCCATAACTTCATAGCCAGAATATATTATCCGGGTGAAAAAGGATGGCTGATTGTGGCACTTTATGTCCTTACTTCAGCAAATAACTGTTTACTATTGGCCTGTTTATTTTTTTTTTTAATTATAAATTCAAAGTGCTGGGCTATTCAAAAATAAAATACCCAAACGAGGTCGTAATTACTTGTTTTTGCTTTCAAAATATAAAAAAAAAATTTTTAATGTTGGTTTTTTCATTTCTATCTGTTTCATTAGAAAATTTTACTTTTCACAAAGAATTTGTAATTCAATTTAAAAATTTAAAAAATATTACGGTAAAAAAACAATAGTATGACTTTTAGAAGCTCTTGATAGCTTAAACGTGCTTAGATTTCTAACAAACATTTTAAATAGTAAACACGCTTAATAAGAATTGTTCCATTCTAAAGGTTTATTCAATAAAGTTGGTATTTTATACTCAAATTTATATCATGGATATATTTTTCTATATACGAAACCAATACACAACCTATTAGAGTAAGAGACGAAAAAGGTAAAAGGATATTATAAACAACCTCCGAGTAAGTGTCCCATTGTATGATGGAGTGAGCTAGCTGTATACCATCTAGGGAGTCCTATCCGGCATGAATAAGTAATGCGTCCCTAACCTACCATATTCCCTGACAAGATCTACTATTATAAACGGTGGAATTGGGACCCTCTGCATCCGTTTTGTCAAACAAAAAAGTAACGCAACGGGCCGTGTATAAAAGTTTAATCTTGGATGTTTGTCTCTGAATCTGGATGCTTGCGTGACATTTTGATTAAAATACCTGATATCCTTGATTTCATCGTGCGTAATAAATACACCCAGGCTTCACAGTCTTTTCAAAATGTATACTTTGATTTCGAAATGGTATTCATTTATTTAACTTAATATACCAAAACAAAAGGAAATGAATAACAAAAAAAAAAAAAAACAATATACACAAACAAACAAAAAAAAAACGAATGAAAATGACACAAGAATAGAATTGTATCGTTAAACTTTTAGGCGGGCTCATTTATTTTGCAGGTGATGGTAAAGGGAATAAAACAGGATATTTTTTTTTTCTTGTGTTCTGTTTTGGATGAGGGTGCTATGGGCTGGGCATACAAATTATAGGTGAATTGCAATTTGTTATTCAAATATTCAGAACAAAAATCTGCTTTTTGGGAGTTTTTAATATGGACAAAAATATGATGATGGTTGGTGTTTTTTTTTTTTTTTTTTTTCTGTTAAACATCAAACATATATGAGTCTTTGAGTCTTTACTTTACCGCAAAAAATATCATTTATTTATATTAGCTTCGTTAAACAAACAGGTAGGATAGAAGTATGAATGCATTAAAAAAGTAATGCCTCAGCAAACAGAATATCAAACATTTTATTTTTAGTTTTATTTTTATTTATTAACGGGGGATCTATTTTACGATCATGATTTAAGCTGTGGGATAAGCCTCAGGACAATTTTAATATAACTCTTTACTCTGGGTATGTAGAAAATAGAGTTTGTTGCACTTATAACACTGAGTCAAAAAAGTAAGTAATTGCATATTTAAACAGTAAGGACTTCTTGATTCTTTCGACCACAAAGGGGTTCTGTGGAGCGCAACAGTTGATTAAGTCTGAAGAGAAAGAAGAAACAACTACATCATTTTACATGTTCTGTGAGTCACTACGGCGTATTCGTAACATTTTTTTCTTTCAAATTAAGTTTTATGCAATTAGCTAAAACAAAAAAATTTAGTATTCAATCATAAGTTAAAAACGTGTAAACATTGGGGTTTTTTTTAATAAGATATGTGTGCAAAATATATTTTTCATCTGAGTACAGTTGAATTTAATTTTGAAAATATGTAAACATTTTTGACATCAATTCAGAATATAAAACTGAAAAGCGGTAATTTTTAATATTTTTTCTTTTCATATTTCAAATCAAAAGTTATACACCCGTATTGTGACTTACAACTATCAATCGATACTGAAATTTGAGATTTTTAAACCCAATTTATAGGAAAACTGGTCTACTTTTTAAAGGAATTTTGTAATTAGATTTCATTTAATACAGTTAGGACCATTCTCTGCTTTCAAAAGTGTTTTCTAATTGAGTAATAAGTTATTGAAATTTAATTTTTATCAACTATCGATTGATAGTTGTAATTCACTAAGGCCCAATATATTCACCCTCCATTAAATATTGGATTTCATCGTTTTAGTTAACAACGCCATTAAACTATTGACGCAATTAAATACACGACATTAAATATTCTATTTATTCACTCGCCTTTAGTTAAATACTTTGTTTTTAATGGAAACTTTAAGTTTAAAACTCTGTTAAAAAAATCCCAGGGAATTTTAATTTATTTTGATACAAAAAATCTGTTAAAAGCTATAAATTCTGTCAAGTTAAACAGATATATTTTTTTTTTATATTTTAAAAAGGATGAAGAAGCACATATATGTTGATATTTTAAAGTGGGATATCCTCCTAAAACGAATTACTACATTATGCACAAGCACATGCATCGGTATAAAATAACCGTCGAATGTAACTTAGAAGAAAAGACAACTGGTTTTGGTATATAAGCGATTTTCATCGGAAAACGCAATTCAAGAATCAACTGGCTAGCTTGTTTTTGGCAGTAGATTGGAGACAAAAGGGACACACAGAAAAAAATCGGCAATAGATTAACCAGAATTTGATCTTTATCCGTCACAATATTTACACAAATGTTAGGCCTATCTTTGAAGAATGTAACCCATACCCATATTTTAATAGACATTTTGATCGGCCCGTTTTCCTTTATTTATTCCTTCCATCATTCGATTGAGTTCTTATAAATTTTTTGGTCAACCACGCGACGTTACTTAAAACCAAGAAAATAGACATTTACCCATATTTAAGTTTTTTTTAATAATTGCTCAGGTCAATTGACAAACTTTCAAATAACAAATAATAAAATATAGGTCGTTTCAAATCAAAAGTCCTGACTCAGAGTTTATTTTCTCCTTTCCAATAAAATTTGGAAAAAATAAACAAAAAACTCAATTTTATTAGCTCATTGCGACAAATCAACTCAAAAATAACAACAAATCATGTTTGTTTGAATGAAAGAAATGCTAGAGAAAAAAATAAACAAACGAAAAATCTGAATTTGTTTATTACTGATTTCTATGGTGACGACTCCAAAATAATTGAAAAATAAAAATAAAATATTTACTGTCCAATTATACAAATGAAAAAATGTGAATGGAATTTTAAGTTATGAATTGCTATCATATAAACTGGACATTTCTGGTCCATCTTCACCTAGTCCTATAACAATATCTTTGGCAAGTTATCCCAACTGCCTTCAAATCATAAATAATTAAATAATTGTATGTTTTTTGTTTTGCCCGCGGATTTGGAGTGATGCAAGCCGGGAAGACTTGCCTCCGCTTCCTGATTATAACCCAGTGAATCTCACAGACGGATCAATTAATTAAAATAGTGATATCAAAAACTGTTCCTTATTATTTTATCGTAATTTTAGAAAAAGTTCAGCTGCCTCATAAATGCTTCCTTCCAGTAAGCGAATGAGTTTTTTTTATTTCTGCTCAATTTTCCATGGGACTTTTGATTTGAAACGACCTATAGTATATAATTTGACATTTAACGCTAATGGAGATTGAATAAATAGAAATTCTTGGCGTTTTCGATTGGTTTCACTCAAGGATTCACTCATTCTGAAATCCAATAAAACAGTTTGAATCCATTCCACTCAATTTTGTTTTTTTTTTTTGTGCTTGTGTAAAATTTCAAATGTCAAATATTTTTAGTATTTTTTTTTTTTCTTGCAAACGAAAAACATTGAAAAATTATAATTTTGAAGACTACGCTGAAGAAGATGATGATATCAATTGTTCCATGGCATTTATTTATCCGTTTTTGTTTTGTAATTAATTCAATTTCAAAAAATAATAAATTCTTGAATGAAAAACCAAAAATTTTGACGGAGTTTTTTTTTTTGACATGTGAGTGTTCATGTATTAGTGCTTCTTAAGTGGGTTCTGAATTGAAATCGAGAAGAGAATTTCTCTTCTGAGAATCGTCCTAGCTGTCATTTCAAAGACAATAAAACGGTTTTAGAAGGCTTCTGAATGATTCCGGACGCTTCCGGAGAGCCAATCGAAAACGACATTAAATTTCAAATGTCAAATATTTATATTAATTTATTTTTTTTTTTTTTTCAAATGAAATGTTTTAAATTTTTTAAAAAGTGGTAATGTTGAAGAAATTAATAGGGAAGTTGGTTTCCAAAATATTTTAGGCAAGTTTGAAAATTAATTAAAAAATTTTTTTCGGAAAAAAATTAATATATTTAAAAAAATAAAAAAAATATTGATTGAGTGATTAATTTGACTTTTAAATATTCGTGTATTAGTGCTTCTCGAGTGAATTCCGATTTTAAATCGAGAAGAGAATTTCTCTTCTGAGAAGCGTTCTGCTGTCATATTCGTGCAAATAAAACGCTTTCAGAAGGCTTCTGAATGATTCCGGACGCTTCCGGAGAGCCAATCAAAAACGACATCTGTTTAAAACCTTCATTAGCTCTAAAAATTCCTCTTAAAAGGTCGAATTTGGTGTTTTAACTAAAACGACTTTTAAATTTAATGCTCAATTAGTTACTGATGCCAAACTTCAAAAATATCCTTAAAAGAGACTGAATTAAACGAATTTGGTTTTTAATTTTAAAATTCCCTTTTTTAATGGCGATTTAAGTTTAATGGAGAGTCAATAAATTGAGCCTAAGGCTGATAAATTCGATCAATTAAATAAAAAGTCTAAACGTGGAGCGGAACTAAAGAATCAATTTTGAGGTGCTATAATAAAAAAAACTCCCGTGCTTCCTTCCTTTTTCAATAAAAAAAAATATTTTTCTAGCCTTTGGTAAAAGTGGCTTCCATAGAAGCATTTTCTAGATTCCTAAATTTTTCACAAACCAATTAGCTGATTTCAACGAAATTTTTTATAAAATTTTTAAAAACATATTTTTCGACAAAAAAAAAAAATTTTTTTTTGAAAACTCAATTTTTTGAAGAAGAATGGATGTTTTTTTTTAATTTCTTTATAAAGTATTATTATACTATTTTCATAAAAATGGTATGGTAACTTTTTTTTTTGCAAAGATGTTATTTAAAATAAGGAAAATTTGTTTTCTGAAAATTGATTCTTATAAAATATTTATACAGGGTGTCCCTAAAGTTAACGTCGAAATGAAAACGGTAGATAGGGTAAGTGGTGACAGTTATCAGAAAAATAATAAAACAAATCGCAGCCATATATTTTGTGAGTTATGGGCATTTGAAAAAAAAGGTCGAAAAAATGGTCACCCTTTCAGAACCTTTCAGAACACAAAAACTTAAATAATATGGGAAAATTACCTAATAAAAAAGTCAGATTTCTTAAGAAAAAAAAAATTATCTAGGTTTTTTATGAAATATTCTCAACAATGTTATACCATTTTGAAAAGAGAATTGAAGACACCAACTTTTAAGGTAAATTGCCGAAACATCGTACAGCATTCTTTTTACACCACGGTTCATTGAATTAGAGTCATGTAAAATTTTTTAGTACTTAGTTGGGCAAAAAAGTAATATTTGCTTTAAAACTGATGCAGCTGAGTTAAAATTTTTGAATGCATTTGGTAGGTTATTTAAGGTTGCGTAGCAAAAGAAAAAAATGAGAAAACTTAAGATTTGTAGTCACGGCACATGAAAAACCGTCACAGAGAGACCATTTTTTCGACTTTTTTTCAAATGCCCATAACTCACAAAATATATGGCTGCGATTTTTTTTATTATTTTTCTGATAACTGTCACCACTTACCCTATCTACCGTTTTCATTTCGACGTTAACTTTAGGGACACCCTGTATACATCAAATTCGTATCAATTCGGAGTATCAATAAATTTTATATAAAAAGCGACTTATATTTACAATTTTTCAAAAAAAAATTTTAAACAAGACATTAAATAATTCTGTTAGATCTTTTTAAACAAATTTACAGCTATAGTAACTTAAATTTTCAACTCAAAGCTAAAATTTTGAGGTTTTTTTTTTTTTGCAAAGGCCTTGCAAGAACCTTGACTGAAACTCAAGAGAACCACTACATTATTTCCATGATAATTACTACTTTTTGCACTACCTCTAAGGCTTTGAATTCATAACACATAGTAAAATCTTTTCCTTTCTGCAATTTTCCTCGGAAATAAAAATATGAAGAGAAAAGAATTTTCTTCAGAAAATATTCCTATTTCCAAGAACTGAAACAATGCTTATTTTCTTAGAATAACTTCTAAGCTCGTGCATTTAAATATTTAACAAGAATAACACCTTAAAGGTTCAGATAAAATAATATTATGTGTTTCAAAAGAAAAAAAAAAATAGGAAAAATGTTGAATTTATGGATACGCAAAAAAAGTAGTTCCTATGGGACACCTTTTATAATATTTCTTAGACTTAATCAGAAAAGCCTCATTATTTGTTCACTTTTAATAACATCAAAATTATCTTATAAACCAGTTAATAATCCCATCATTATTTAAAAGACTGAATTTTAAAAATATACAAAAATTCCAAATTTTATTTTTATTCAAACTTAAACTTAAAGTAAAGTATAAACATAATTCCTTTAAAAAACTTTTATCAAAACAATAAAACAACTACCTACCACCTACCTACTTTTCTTCAAATAATAAACGACATTATAATGTTAATAAATTCAAATATTTTTTATAGCACTTCTCAAGAGAGAGTAACTACCCTCTATTAAAGCCACTTTTATAGACATCATCATACTTACATATACGAACAACTTACACCATCTTCAGAACTAATCTCTCTACTTTTCAACAAAACCCCATACACTTGTTCTTTTTTTTCAACTTTTCTTTCTTTTTTTTGTATAAGTAATCGTGGTGGAGAACATTTTCGACAAACTAATTGTTATGCATGACGGCGTACAAGCAAAAGGATTTCCTTTCTTTCTTCCAAAAAGAAGAGAACCTCTTTTCGCAAAATTTCACCTCTTTTTCATATAAAAGCTATACTCTCGTAGTCGTATAAGTATATATTCCCAAATCAAATACTGATGGTCCTTCATCAACAAAAAACATTCACTTAACGGCTTTCAAAGTGTTTATTTTGCTATCAATTTGGTATAATACCTTAGCAAGTTTAGAAGAGAGAAGAAAAAAAAGTGTTAAGGCTCTTGGGAAGCAAAGGTGTCTCAAAATGGAAATGTGTTTGTGTATTTTCTCAATAAAAATGTGTCTATTAGTTTTATTGTTAAAATAAAAGCCTCATCAATGGAAATTTCATTCATTTTTGGAGGAATAGAAAAAATAAAAACATTAGAAAAGCAGTCGTGCTCAGAAAAATTTTGAAACCCTCATGAGACCTCTCTGCAGCAAGAAAATCTGTAATATCAAACTCTGAAACTCTAGAAGATAACAAAGCAAACAGTGATAACGACAGCAACAAAAACTCTGAGCCAACCAACTGAACCTAAAATAGAATGTCCTGGAATTCCTCTCGAACCAAAATCCCAACTCCCAAAAACCCTTGATGGAAAATCAAATTTATTCGCTTTCGTCGTCGTCGTCGTTGTCGTGCGTTGTCCTTGTTGTTCTCGTCATTGTATCGTGTCGTTGTCGTTGTCCTAGCCCATTGTGATATCGTCTTCCTTTCGAGAAAGAGGAGCTCTCTCTATCTATATCGATTATCGTATAATAAATTATAATTTCACCTGTGTACCTACACGGCAGAATGTCAAATATGTTATTTACCTGTCTTACCACCACACAGGATAATAAACTCGCTCTCTTGTTCTTTTTTTTATATTTTATGGATGGTAGATAAGAGATAGCAGCAAAACCAAACCATTGATAGAGTCAACGACGACGATGACGATGTTTGCCGTGAGTCCTGAAGAAGGACTCATTCTCATTCAGAGGGGAACATTAACAGACAAGGCCGAGAAGGGTCGGTATAGAGTGAAGCCCTAATACTTAAGCTATACAACACTACATATATACATTTTAACACGCCATAAACGAATTTCATAAATACCTTTTTTCTTTGGGTGAAGACGATAATTTCCGTTTCTCCAAGGATATTTCACTATATCTTTTTGTTTTACTTGAAAGAAAATTTAATTTTTTTTTTCTCTCACACCAACTGATAACAGGTTTCAAAAACTTTTTTAAAACACCACTCGTTTGACACTCGAAAAAAATTTTTCAAAAATTTAAATTCGAGAGAGTATAGATTTTTTGACGAGATAAAAGGAAATTAAAAAATAAAAATTCTTAATTATCCTTGATTATAATCAGCCCCACTTTGACACATCATTAAAAATATTAAATTTGAATATTACACCGCGACGACCGATAAGAAGAACAAGAAGAAGAAAAAAGCAGACACAGACACAACTTTCAACTTTCTGTGATAAGAATCATTGACTTTTCCCCGATAAGTCTATACGTCTCACACGCTGTCGTCACACACCTGAGTCTAGAAACGAATTGAATATTGAATGGCACTGTGATGATGTATTTTACTCGCCGCCGCACAGGATATAACACGCCGCTCTCTATGTAGCATGTACAATGGAGGGACTTTTATTTTTACAAAAGGACCTGTGTCCTGTAATCGTAAACCTGTATCTCTGCAAAACTTATCTCAAGAGTTGAAAGTTTTCGCTCGATTCGCTTTTGTTCGCTCTCAGAATTTGGTTTTGGAGAGAAATATAACACTCTTATCGGTGTGTAATGAATGGAGGAGCTTTTAAGGACTTTGTGTATTATAGGGTTGCCAATTAGCAATACTTTGGGTATAGTAGTAAATTTCAGCTTAAGTTCAAGGCAAATATGAAAAATTGGTCAGGTGCACATGTACTCATGTTTTGTTCGTTGTAATTTATTTTTTGAGTGCGTTTCATTTTATCGATATCAATTTTGCCTATATCTAAACTGTTGATAAAGAAAAGTGTACAAAGAAAGGACACATAGAGTTATCGCTGATAGATAAAGAAGCTTTAACAATTGGGTAGTATGTACGTGAAGGACCTTCAAAAACAATTTTGTGTACTGGTTACCTAAAGATAATGTACTGTTATCTTTTTAAGTAAAAAAAAAATAATCCATAAACTATGGGGAAGCCCAAAAATGCATAAGACAAAATACCCCATTATCAAGGTTGTAAAAATATCAATTAAAAAAATGCATTTGAATACAAAAAAAAATTGAATTAAAAATTAAAAAAAAAAAAACAATATTTATTGCGATTGAAAAATATTTGCACTAAGCAAATTCTTTTGTTGCGACTGGTTGCGACTGAAAAGTATTGCTATTGAAAAAAAAAAATATTTATTGGAAATATTTTGCATAAAAAAAAATGTATTGCAAATAAAAAAAATTGCATTGAAAATAAAATTTGTATTGTAAATAAAAGAAAAATTTATTGAAAGTAAAAAATTTTCTGCATTGAAAAAAAAACTAAATGCAATATTTGTGCATTAAAATTTAGCTATTTGGAATCGTATTAGCTTCAATCTTATAGTTGAAATAGAAATTCTATGAATATTAAAAAAAATATATTTAATGCACACATTTTGCATTGAATTTTTTTTCAATGCAGAACATTCAATGCAAATATTTTTCAGTCGCAGTAAAAATTTTGTTTTCTATGCAAAAGCAAATATTCATATTTATGTCATATTTATTGGCAAACAAATTCAAAAAACTAAATTTTTTAAAGTTTTATGCATTTGTACAGCGAACCGGAAGTGCACTTTTTAAACTTCAAATTGAAATAGAAAATGACTGATAGGAGGAACAAAATTAATTTTTGCGCAAAAAAATTTGTTTTGCTAAACTACAAGAAAAATATTAAAAATGTGATTTCTTTGAAAATTTTGCCCATTACATACATATATATGAGATTGAGTCTTATTTTAGCCGAATATTGAATAACAAGAAAACTGATCGAACTACAAAATCGAAGTTTCGTGTTTCATCTGAATCTAAGTTACTTCAAATTTCTGCAAAAAACATTTTTTTTTAGGAAACTTTTTAAATAAAACCTTGAATACTTTTGAAAGTGTTGGAGCAGCAAAATTGGAATTTGCAACAAAAATGTTGTTTCAAAAGCTTCTATTATCAGCGAAAGAAAAAACTTAAAAAAGTTTTTTTTTTAATGTCTCCATTGGAGACATCAAACCGGTGCACTTCTGAAACTTTAATTTGAAATAAAAAATGGCTAAGTGGAGCTCCAAAACTAGATTTTGCTCAATGAATTAGCATTAAATTAGCTACAGTTTTGGGCATCAAAAAAATAATAATTTTCCTGTTTTTTTGGTGCGCTAACTTCAGTCTTATTTTAGCGGAATTTTGAATAACAGAAAAAAACTGTTAAGCCTATAAAAACCAAATTTTGGGGAACACATGGAAAACATTTAAAAAGCTTTAAATTTGTATGTAATTATATGTTTTTGAATCATTTCAAATTCACTTACTCAAAAACCATGCGAGCTACAAAATTTTGGTTTGCACAGCAAATTAGCATTTAATTAGCTACAATTATTGAGGATAATTTTTCTTTAAGTCAAAGTAAGGGACGTCGATCGACGACTTCCAAGCACCAATTCTTTGATTATTGACGTCTTGCATTTGAAGTAACTAGTCTTTCCGGACGCTCTGTATCTTAAGCGTTTTCCCGATCCTCTTTCAACATTTTTTTATCATTCATCATATCATAAACTCGTGCTCTGTAGAGGGTCTGATAGCCGAAGGCCTTTCTTAACAGTTTCCGAAGACTTAAGTTTAACTCGAAAACAAAATTTAATGCAACTTCTTTGCTCAATAACATCAAATATTTAAAAAAAAATCGAAGAATTCTATTTCGGTTGCTTAAAAAAATCAACTGTCGTGAAATTTGGCACACATTTTTATTATTTTACCAACCTAAAAATATAATCATTTATTCCTATCGAAATACGAATGCTGTCCAAATATTCTGTTTCGCACCGTTTTTTCTCATAGACAAGTCCGCGTTTTTACATTTAAATATCCCATTGTTGAATATCTCAGAATACAAATTTTTTTTCACAGTAGTTTGAAGAAATTAAACTGCTTTTCTTTCACTAACACTGAAAAGGTTTTGGTAAGACTTTCAATAAAACACTGCTTAAAAAATTTAAAAAGTAAAATCTTGTTACCAAATGTCTTGAGGCTTCAACTTTCAAAATGATTTTTTTGTAAATTGCGTTGCTTTAGTATCGGTTCAATTATTTAGACTACAATTACCAAACTCCAGCCCGTTAAATTACGAATGAAGCGTAAACTTCATTTTCTTTTCTTGGCAAAGTGTTTTATATATTAATATGCTTTGTTTTAAAATTACGAAAATATTTAATGTCAATTTTTAAGTCTTAGCGCTACATTTCACTGAAAAAAATATATCCACTGTGGCGTATACGTACTATTTTTTTTTTTTTTTTTTTCATTTCACTGTATTTGATTTATTTTTATAAATATTTAACTGTCATAAAGACTGGAAGTTCAAATGATACGTGAACTCAAATTAATACAAACGATGGCAACCCTTTTAATAGTTATAATTATATTTAAAAAAGAAATAATGCTCAGAGAAAATTGTTTTAAAAATAAAAAAGTCCCACAGGCTTTACAACCAAGAAATGGCTCAGAGAAAGCCATCCAACCAACCTTGAAGGACTTGCGCTCAAGAAACCCTACAAAACAAAGTACGTTTGTATATATTTTTTTTTTCTTTGTCATCTTTCAATGAGTAGACAGCATGAATGGCAGTAGATAGACTCCCGTCTACTTCAGCAGGTGCAACTTGTGAAGAGCACATCGCACTCGGCAAAAAGCTCTTTTTCCTTTTACTGAGTGTGAATACAGCTGTTTGTTGAGGTTTTTATTCTGTCGCGCTGTTTCGTCCTCCCAGCTTAATTGGTTGATTGCCCCCAAAAGGCTTTTGTTGAGCCATCCCAAGAAACCACAAATCGGCTGCATAGTTGATGAACTCGTCGGTCGTGTCGTTTTCGAGAAATGAGTTGAACCGTGTGAGGTTACCGCATACAAGGACGTGTGCGAAGAGGCAGCCGAGTCAGTGGTGGCGGTGAGGCAACAGCGAAGGAGACAGTGGCAATATTATATAGTATTGTGGTGGTGGATCGGATTCGGATGTACTGTCGTCCTTTGACAAACCATAGAGGGTGTTAAGTTGAGGCAGCGTGAATGTGTTTTCAAAAGCTCTCGGATGTTCATTTAATGGGGTTTTGGCGAAGCTGCTGTATTGAATTTTGCTGAAGCGGCTAAAGTCGGATTACTGTAGCATGACAGTGCCTCTGAATGCATTGATGGTTTCTAGGCAGTAATTTGTCAGGTTAATGGTGACATTGAATCGTTTGATTTTTTTTTTTTTTTTACACAAAATTTCCAATAAAAGTCTTCAGTTTTGGATGAAAGAAAGGGGATTTGGTTTGGATATTCCATTGCGTGTAAAATTTCGATGTATAGGTGTAAACTTGTTAGGTCATCAATTATTTGAAAAACCAGAAGCTATGCTAATAAAACACGGCACGTGGATATCGCAGCCGTGTTGAGTGGTCTTAAAAGGCTTTAAGGTTGCGATTGATTACCCGATTAAACATGGGAAGTATTTTGTATTTTTTTGTGTCAAGAACGAATTTGATAATTTGAAGGACTTTTAAGGGGCATCAGCCTTAAGGCAAACAGAAGACATTTTTTGTTTATTGGATACAAAAATGTTGATTGAAAATAAAATTATGGCTTATAACGAAGCCTAAACATATAATTTCCTAAAAAAAAAGTTGGGATGGGTATTGAATAAAGTAAATAAACTGTTTAAGCTTTTATTAAAAGAGTTATGAATTATGAGATGGTGGACATAGGCATAGTTACAGTACATAATTTTGGAAGTAGGTTTTTAGGTTGTTTTACGTTTAAAAAGGGACAAATTTGATTTTTAAGGCCCTCCTTTTAAAACTTTGCTGCATTAGGGTACGGTCGCGTAGTGAGCGACCAAGCGGCTGAGCAGCAAAAAATTGAAACATATGAAAATTAACCCAAACCCTGACCCACTGAGCGACAATTTTATGATATTGAAAAAAGGATTATTGAAAACCTGAGCAGTGAGCAGCAAACAACATTATATTTTTAATAAGCATGAAACGGATGAATCTATTCTCTTTAAACTTGGTATGTTAAAGTTTCTGGAGATTGTACTGATGAGTTTTATTTTTCTTAGAACCTAAACTAACTGTACCTGTAATATACCAATTTTAGAAAAGAAATATTTTCTCAAAAATGCCTTTAGAGATTTTAAAAAAAATTTCAAATGTGAGTGTGAGTTGTTGGAAAAAGTCAACCTTTTTACGAAAAAAGTTTTTTCGAAAGTCATTATTCACGTTGCCTGTCATAGATTTTCTTCGAAAGATAAACAGTTCTTATATACACACACGTACTTGCTCTTGCAGTTCAAAGCACTTTTATGTTAGTTTACTTGTAGATTTTAAGAGCTGGATGTATATAAATTTAAAAACAAATTCATATTAGGGAAGAGCCGACTTTTAGGGAAAAATTGTGATTGTAAATGAAAAAAAAATGTTTATTTGGAAAAAATAAAAATGCAGTTTTATTGCAATTGTTTTGAATATTACGTCGTTTAATCAAACTCGTTAGATCCGTTTTCGAGATATTTGGTTTAAATTCAAAAAATTTGTATGGGAGGTAGGTACACTTTCTAAGCGAGATAAACTTTCAGAATTCCATAAGAATCCGGTGTACCAAATTTGAAGAAAATCCATCCACCTGTTTAGGGGTGGATGGACCTAATTGCCCTATAGAGCAAGTAAAAATGTCAAGAATGTGGATTTCAATACGAAATTGATCGATGAAGTAAACTGCCTCAATTTATTTCTCATCAAACACTTAAAGCCATTTGTTCCTAAGCATTCTATATAGTTTTTGAGAAAATTGAAATATAAGAGAAATGCCTTTTTATCAGATTTTTGGCTGTTTTCGATAACTTTGCCAATATCAAAGATCAAAAAAGATTTGAGTTATTTAAGCTTTTTGCGTCTTAAAAATAAAAAATCACAATATACCCCTTGTATGCTCACCGCAGGGGAGCCCTGGTGGTGCAAGAAAATAAGTCCCCCAGAAACTAAATCCACTGAGGGGCTTGGTTTAATTAGTTCTCACGATTTGTATTTTCTTATAATGTCCTTTGTTTCGCTAACACATTTCTTTGCAGTATTTAAGTCACCCACGAGTATGTCAACTGCTTTTTAACTAAAAAGGACGCCATGAATGGATTTAATTTCCATTTAAAATATTTGGGTACCAGAAATGCGCTGACGAGTGAGTCTGATAAAGAAAGTAGTTTTTCAGTTTTTCAATTTTCTCAGAGAGACAAACGCAATCAAGTATTATGATAATAGTTTTATTTCAACGATGCTCGTCATGCTGTAATAATATTGTTGCGTTTGCCATTAGAATGCATTTCTCGTTGAACAACAGCTTCCTTTCTGATCGTTTAAGTAAGGTTACCATACTTGTCCTCTTTGTTAATAATATTATCAATCACACCATTGGACCTTTCTAAGCCACTAGCGTTTTTTCGGTTTGACAGCCATTCTTCATGGTAAGCCCTAATTTTGCCAAATTCAGTCTGTCATAAATTTAGATATTTCACTTTTTGAAATATCTAAACACTTTTATTTATTAAATCAATTTAATGGCTTTAATTGTAAAAAAAAACTGCTGTGGCCTTATTATTTCGCACCAGACTATTCTAATAAAATGATTGGATACAATACCCCATATATTTGTCTTCTTATTTTTTATAAAAGAAATAAAAAACAATATCCTTTATACATTTTAAAACGAATCAAATAAAATTGTCCTTATAATTATTTCGCTGAGTGTAACTTAATTTATAGAGCTTATAATTAAAATCTCCGTTTATTTGAAATATGATTGCATATGCACAAGGTCATAAAACATAGATTGCATATTTGATAAATATAGATTAAAATTTTTGTAACTTCTACTTCCAGCTCAAAATTTAATTTCAATTTTACTTCGAATAATAAACAACATCACCAATTGCAATAAAAATATATAAATTTATTATTTTTTTGTATTAATTATTTAAACGAAATTATATTTCTCTTCATAATATCCTAACATTTATTTTTCAATAATTTTTTTTCTAAATAGTTAATGTAACAGTTTCCATATTCTTCAAAACCTCTTTATAATTACTCAAAACAGGTTCCACCTCTTCCACCAAGAACTCTGTCACCTGATCACTAGCTCTGCCAGTGAAAGTTTTCGCATCCAAAATACTATCCAACTGATCAAGAATCGGAGCAAAGTACGAATCCTTACGAACACGTTCAACCAAATCATTATCCTTGCCAAACTGTTTAACCTGCGCTCCAGCTTCATGAGAAAGTACACGAATTTTCTCATGACAAACTTGACGATCTCCACCAGCTTTAACCATTGCCATGATGATGTTTTCTGTCGACATAAATGGCAATTCCTGAGCAATATGTCTCTCGATTACTCTCGGATAGACAACAAGTCCTTGGGTAATATTGAGTAAGGTCAGGAGAGCTGCATCAGCTGAGAGGAATGACTCTGACAAACTCAATCGACGATTGGCAGAATCATCGAGAGTTCTTTCTAACCATTGGGTTGCATGTGTATTAGCTGCGTCCATATAAACAGTAATCATATGTCTCGCTAAGGCACAACAACGCTCCGAACGCATTGGATTTCTTTTATAAGCCATTGCCGATGAACCAATCTGAGTTGATTCAAATGGCTCTTCGACTTCTTTGCGCGATGCAAGAATTCTCAAATCAGAACACATTTTGTGAATCGATGTTCCCAAACTAGATAAAGCTCCTAGAATCTCAACATCAACCTTACGAGTGTAAGTTTGTCCAGTGACAGCGTAAGGCTTTTCAAAACCCGCCAATTTGGTCACAAGAAAGTCAAGAGAACGAACTTTATCCCCATCGCCATTGAAGAGTGTCATAAAAGAAGCTTGAGTTCCCGTGGTTCCTTTAACTCCACGGAATCTCAAATCTTCACGACATCTCCTCAAAGCTCTTTCATCCATGAGTAAATCATGAATCCAGAGACAAGCTCTTTTGCCGACAGTTGTCAATTGTGCCGGTTGCAAATGAGTGAAACCAAGAGTTGGCAAACTCTTGTGAGTTTCTGCAAAATTCTTTAAACAAAAAATCACAGAAGCAACTCGAGGAAGCAATAAATCTAGAGAATTTCTTAGAATTATCAAATCGGTGTTGTCACCGACGTAACAAGAAGTTGCACCTAAATGAATGATTGGAGCGGCTAGAGGACATTGTTTGGCAAAGACATGAACATGTGCCATGACGTCATGTCGAGTGAGACGTTCTTCTGCCGCGGCAGCGGGAAAGTCGATGTTTTCAATGTTTTTTTTCATTTCTTCGATTTGCGACGAGGTGATTTCTAAACCAAGTTGCTGGAAAGTTATTGTTAGTTATTATTCTATTTTAATTTGTCATTGCCTTGGTTTGCTTACCTTTTCTGCTTCAGCTAGCCAAATCCATAATTTTCGCCAAGTTGAGAATTTATTTTGTTCACTGAATTGGAATTGCATTTCTTTGCTAGCATAGCGAGATGATAGAGGTGATTTGTAGCCTTCGTAGTTGGTTGCCATGATGTTGACTTGATGAAATTTGTACTAAGAATGAATAAATGCTTCTGGAAGATTAAACAGAAATGAAAATTGTTATCTTTTTAGTTGTTTTTGAGTTGTTTTTCTTAAAAAAAAATAAAAAATAATCTTATCGGAAACTAACGTGGGGGTATGACGTTATGTGTCAAGTTGACACAGAGGTTATCATGTGTTTTTGATGGGAGATGCGCAATGTGCGCAAATGTCAGATGGAAATTAACTAAGGAGCTACATGAGTATGATTGGGGGTGCGTGTATCATGAGAGAGAAATGAAGAGATGTCGTGTAAGAAAATATAACAGTTTTTGAATATCTTCAATTTTGGAGCTTGAGGGCCAGTTGTACAAACGTGGTTCAGCCTCGGATCAGGAACTTAACCCACCGATTTCGGAGGATTAGCTGCGGTTCAACTGTGGTTCAAGCATGAATGTGGCTATTTCTACATATATGAACCTTGAACCAGTGCTAAACTTCAGCCTTGCTACCGATTTCAGAAGATTAAAGTTGCTGATCCACGGATTAAATATTTGTACAATTGGCCCTGAGAGAGTGAAATTGTGACGGAATTTGTTTAATAAAAGTATTTTGGAATATTATGAGCTATCTTAGATATTTCTAAAGGTTTCGTATATTTTTATGAGGATAAATTGTTATATTTATGTAGTGTCATAAGAGACTTAACTAAAATTACCACAAAATAATTCGTTATTATGAATAGAGTACAATTTATATTGGTATAGGATATGAGAGAATGAAACAAACAACATTATTAATGCAAGAGTTTTATAAAGATGGCAATAAGCTATCAAACCGAATAGAATAATTTTCACTTTTTAGGAAGTTTTCAAAACTTGGACTCATTTTGGACTCAAAATAGGCTATCAATTTGTTGAAAAATTCCTTTTACTTGATTTTTTGCAACGACCTGCGGAAGAAACTAGCTCCACTTTGTGTGAGAAGTGTGAACTACAGCCGACAAGCCGTCAAGCTATCCGATATTGTTTTTTTTTTGCACGAGAACGAAAACTTGCGCTCCGAGAATTGATAGATAAGCTAACATTTAGGAGAGACGGACAAAATCCGGGAAACCCAAAATCCATTTTTCGTGGTTCCATTTGGGATTTTATTTGTTTTTGGGATTCTGGGTTTTCGGGATTTTATGTTATATGGATTTTTTATTTTCGGGACTATATGGGCTTTTAGGATTTTGGATTTTCTGAATTTCGGGTTTCCTGGATTTTTGATTTTCGGGATTTTAGTTTTCGGAATTTGACACCGACCCAAAACTTAAAATTTGCAAAAAGTTTAACGGATTTCATCTTGTAAGTGAGAAAAATATCTACTGAGAAAACCGTTCAAGAAACAATTGCTTACGCTAAGTGCACGAAGATAAAAGACCACATAGAATTAAGCGGATCGCACCTTAATTAAAGCGGATTTCTGCATGGTTTTTTGCTAAGATGACTTTCACCTTAAATTAAGGTTAAATGCGCAAATTAAAAAAAAAAAAAACTGGCAGCCACCGGGGATCGAACCTACAACTGTTGGGTTACAACGGCCAGTGACTTACCACTGTGCTATCTCAGTGTTGGAAATGAGTATGATAAACTGCAAGTAAAAATAATTATTTTTGGTCGTTTTTTTTTAAGATGAACATTCAAATTAACATTAGTTTACAAACGCATGTTTAAATGGTTATAACTTTTTTCTAAATCGTTTTTTCGACCTGAGGTGCGTTCTTTTTCTAACAATAGTTAACTATTGTTAACTATCGTTAACTTTTGTCGTTCCTAAACTACAAAATAGTTACGTTTTGTAACTATTTGACAGATGAACATCGTTCCTAAACTCGTTTTGAAGTGTCAAATAGTTACAAATCGTAACTATTTCCAACTCACCTCCATGATATGAGTTGAACACTTATGAGATTGTTGATGTGTCAAAGTGAATGTTTTGTTTTCAAAACAAACACAAACAATTTTTGTCTTTTGAAATATGCGGAAAAAATTAAAATAAAAAGAGAGTTTGGTAATTTTTTGATGAAAGATAATTTATTTTGAATAAAAAACAATTTTTTTTCGTTATGATAATGGAAATAAAAGTATTCTCAAAAGAAATTTAGCTGGTGGTTTGACAGTCTAACAATCTCTAACAATAAATCGTTCCTAAATGATTTGTAAAAAATCCAACGATTTCTAACAATGACACTTGAACAATAATTTTTGACATAACAACGATCGTTGACTATTGTTAGAAAAAGAACGCACCTCTGGGATGAAAACTCAGTGAACGAAATTCATTTTTGTTTACGTTTTTTGTCTTTCTTCCATAAAAGCGGTTTTATATAATTTTCTGGAATTTTTTTCTGAAAAAAAGTCACAAACCAAACTTGGGGTTCGCGCGAACCCCAAGTTTGGTTATTGCATTATTTTGCGTGGCGTAAACTAGGGTTAAAATAAGATGAAGTTCACATTAAATTTAACTGAGTTTAAGTGGAATCACCTTATTTTAAGCGGATATCACCTTATCTTAAGGTGATGCAATTTAATATGCGCATCATCTTATTTTAAGGTGACACTTTTTTCTCCGTGTAAGTTAAAAAAAAAAATTCTAGTATTCTCCACAAATTTCATCTGTCGAAAAATGTCATCTAAAATTTCTGAATCCAGAATACCCAGAATCCCAAAAATCCAAATGGATTTTACATTTTCGGAATTTTGAATATTCATTCGGGTTTTCCGGATTTGACCTCAAACCCATTATTAAATAAATTAAATAAAATTATTAAATATATTAAAGAAGGAATGAATGTTTGATTAACAAGCCAAAAATAACATACCCATTTTGAATCAATTTAAGTAATTCATACCTCTTTCAATCTAGATACACCACACGTGTTTGGGTCTTTCCCCCGAGGTACACAGCACGTGTTGGGGTCCATTTACACCGAGTATGATGGCAATTGCGGTTGCTTGTCATATCGTCAGTTAAATCTGAGTTTTATTAAGATAAGAAAAATACGAGGAGCTATACATGTATACACCGAAAAAAAAATTTGATAATAATAGCTATCAAATTAACATTTTTCAGTGACAAAAGTCGTCCAACAATTAAAATATCAATTTTGATATTTTATCATATCATTTTGACATTTTTTAATTTCAGGTGGGACAGTGAAAATTTCACTTTAACAATTAAAATATCATTTTGACATTTTTTTAAGTTTAAGTGGATAGTGAAAATTTCACTTTGACAATTAAAATATCAATGTTGACTAGATTTTACGTTTTAGTTTATTATAATGAAACCTATTTCTTTCCTTTTCATTTTTATTATTTTTATTATTTTAAGAATTTTCTTTCTTTTTTCAAAACATTACTCAAAGGGAATATTCTTTACAAAATAATGGTGATATTATTTTTTCTATTATAGGTGATATAATTGTTTTGTTATTTTCTCCCAAACTATGAGAAGTAAAATCTTAGTGCCGATCAAATTTTCTCAGTAAATCATACATTTTACTTCGAAAAAACACAAAGCGCCTTTAAATTAGTACACATTAAGAATTTTGTATTTAATATTTTTCAATAATTTGGAATGAGAAATTGATATGAAAAAATGATAATAAAATATCAAAAAAAATTTCCAAAATGTGACATTTAAATATCATCCTGATAATAAAAATGTTGTTTTAACATTTTAAGTATCATAAAACACATTTTATAGAGCATTTTTGGCTGATATTTAAAAAATGTTAATTTGATATTTAAAAAATGTTAAATTGATATTGGTTTTTTTTTTTCGGTGCAGATATATTTTTAAGATAAGAGCGTTACAAAACGTAAAAAATAAATAATAAAAAGAGACAAAATTTAAAAAGTAAAAAAACAAAAATAAATAAAAGTTGAAAAAGCATGCATCTGACTGAAAAACATTTGCATAATAAAAAAAATTTTTTATTGCAAATAAAAATATTTTGCATTAAGAAAAAATTAAAAAAAAAAATCAATGCAAAATGTGTGCATTAAATATTTTTTTTAATTATTCGTCGAATTTCTTACAATTTTGACTATTAGTTGAATAAGTTAATGTAAGGTCAAATAGTCAAAATTGTAAGAAATTCGACGAATAATTAAAAAAAAATATTTAATGCACACATTTTGCATTGAATTTTATTTTTTTCAATGCATACATTTTATTTTTAATCCAAAATATTTTTGTTAGCAATACAAATTTTATTTGCAATGCGAATATTTTTCAGTTGCAATAACATTTTTTTTTTTTTTAATGCAAAATACATATTTTTGTTCGCAATAAAAATTTTATTATCAATGCAAATATTTTTCAGTTGGAATAAATATTTTTTTTTAATTGAAAATTTTTTTATTTGCAATAAAATTTTTTTTTTAATTTGTGATGCAAAACAAAACCATTAAAAAAAGATTTTTTACAACCCTGAATTTTACTATTTTTTGCTATTTTATAGTCAATTTGCTATAGAACTATCTTTTGATTATAAAGCCTAAATCCATTTCAAAATAAAAGCTTCTAGCACATAAGACTTAACAGAAAACAATCACTATTGGTGACATCAGTCAAGGTTGACTCTTTTATACCATACTTTTTTTCATTATAAGCTCTGGTTCCTTGAGATTTTTTTAAAGATCAGTCAGTAAAAATCTAAGTCCCATTTAAACAATAAAAGCTTTTCTTAGTATTCGGGCTATATCTTGAGTAATAAACGACTAATCTGAACAGAAAAGCCGGCGGCGGCGCCTGGAAGCTTCTTCAAAATCTATGGATAAATTATAAAGATATGACAATTTTTGTAACGATCAATATTTTCTACTTTTTCTGTTACTTTTTGTCTATAACTTGAAAAGCAAGCCGAATTTGAACATTTTTACCAATTAAGTTTTGGTAGATAATTAAATTTTCTATCCATGTGTATCCTTTTAAAAAAATTTAAAATTAAAATATTGTAAAAAAACTTAAAAAAAAAACTTTACAAAAAAGAGAAAAAAACGAAATTTTTGAAAAGTTGTTCTAGTGTTTTTTGCTTATTTACTCAGCTTAAAGGCACCAGCTTTTCTGTTCAGATTAGTCGTTTATTACTCAAGATATAGCTCAAATACTAATTAGGCTGGAAAAAACAACGACAAAAAACTTTGAAAAATCATATCTCGAAAACCTATCCATAAATATTTTTTTAGATAAGATTTTTGAGTTTTCTGGGCTCAAAAATATACGAAAAGTGTAACGCCACTTGGTGTCCAAAAAGTTTTTATTTTTTTGTAAACTAGGGTACCTAATTGCGTCTTCCCAATTTTACTAGAGAGCCTATATCCTTTTAAAGCACCTGCAAATAAGTACAATGCAAATTTTCTGTAACTTGTACCTAAAGCTTAATAAAAATAAAAAGTTTATTCACAAAAATTATTCTAAGTTCAAAGTCGATAATCAAGTTGAGATTTTTCATAACTTAAGTGATCACTGATGACTATCAATTCCTTCCTGTGTTTCAAATTTGCAATCATCTTTGTGCGTTAATAAAACTCTTTATGTCAGTACCTATGTACTTTGAGCTTTGAATTAAAACAAGTTTTTTTTTTTAACTAGGTGCGTGATCAAATCTTTTAAGTGATTAATTTATTTTTAGAAATAAAAACTATCATTACCTGTCACATAACTGTTAAAACAAAGCTATTTGATTTTGTTTATATTCTCACTTCTCGATCATCATCAACAATCGTGGAAGTAAAAAAGTTATTGACTTTGAGTCTTCTCTTAGTCATTGCTCGATATTATATCTTTATCTTTGTGAACCTTTGAAATCATTATACTGATGTCTCCAAGCTTCTATACCAGACCGGTGTCACAATAATTGCAAATCTTATCTGCAAAAAAAAAACCTTATCACCTACCTCGGACTAGGGTTATCACCTGCGGACTAGAGCCCCAGCCACAAGCTATAACAGTATTGCTTTTGCACTTAGTGTGTTTTTATAAATTTAGCTTTTTCAAGTGTCAAAATAAACAGTCTGGACGATAAATTAGCTAAAAACTGACCTTTGAGATTAGGAAAAATTTTCATAAGAGCTAGCAAAAAGCCTTAATTATTTGCAAATCATAATCATTAAAGACTTGACTTTCATTGTGAATACTAGTCTTCGGTTCGTTAGAATAAAATTATTAATAAAAATGCAGTATTTTCTACGACTTATGGCCTTTCTTTTGTACTGGATTGGTTCCAGATTACAATTTATTATAAAACTTTGTAGTGGCATTAAAAAAGAACAGATTCCTGAATTTAATAGTGAAATATTAGGCCTTTCAGCTTTGAAATTAGTTCAAAAGCTTAAAGCGTGTGAAGTGCGTAATAAATTAATAGTTTTTTATCAAAATTTTCTTACTCACAAGGTTATTTATTGTTCGTATAGATTTCCTCTGAAGAAATTGTAAGAGAATACATTAAACGTATTAAGGCTGTAAATCCTATTTTGAATGCCGTGGTTGATGATCGTTTTTCGGAGGCTGTCGAAGAGGCTAAAAAAGCTGATCAAGTTATAGTTTTGACAGCTAATAGAGATGAGCTTTTTGAGAAATATCCTCTCTTTGGAGTACCTTTCTCTGTCAAAGAGTCATGTGGTGTTGAAGGTAAGTTAAAACTTGATTGATTTCAAGACCATACAATAAATCAGAGCCTTGAACTTTTTCAGGTTTATCACATGTCGTTGGAAGTCATTATCGTCGTGGTATGAAATCTACAGAAGATGGTGCAGCAATTCAACTTTTAAGAGAAGCTGGTGCTATACCATTGCTTGTGTCAGCAAATCCAGAACTTTGTGTTAGTTGGGAAACTCTTACATTTACTAATGGCAGATGTAGTAATCCATATAACACACAATATACACCGGGTGGATCTTCAGGTGGTGAGGGATCACTTAATGGAGCTGGAGCTACTGTTTTCGGAATTGGATCTGATTTTTGTGGATCAATAAGAATACCAGCAATGTTTAATGGAGTTTATGGTCATAAACCAAGTGGTGGTTTGGTTTCACCAAAGGGACATTTTCCAAATACCAATCAGGTTGGTATGGAGAAAGTGTTACAAATGGGACCGATGACACGTTTCGTAGAGGATTTACCACTTCTTTTGGATATCATTGTTGGGGAAAACTCATCGAAGTTAATTGATAGTACAGATATTGATAAAATGAAGGTAAGAAAGTTAAAATCTATTAATACGAGTTATCAAAATAATAATAAATGTAGTTAATACAAACATTACCTACCTATAACATCAATATAAGTTACAAATCTTAAGAAAAAAGGTTTGTTTTTATCACGTACCTATAGGTAGGTATGTTCCATGAAAAAAAAACTGTCATACTGTGACAGATGAACTCCCGATTTTTTTTAAAACTATCTTTTTGACAAAAATGATATACATATAACAGCCTTAAGCTGGGCTGCCATGTCACACGTTTTTGTGCAATATGAGTTATTGTATACTACACAGGGGCTAAAAATGTGCTACAGATCATGGCACTACACACCTTTGCCTGTCAAAACCAAAATCTTAAAATGAATTCCCAGTCAAAGCTATAGCATTTTCAATAATTGGAATATAAAGGGTTTTTTGTAGGTCTAATGGTTTCAAAAACATTGCTTTTCAAATACCAACAACTTCGTCGAAATTAATTATTTTTAATAGTTAGGTATTGTTAGTAAAAGTAGATAAGTTTCTAAAATCCCACCACTCATCCAATTTACGAAGTGGTTTTAGTGTTATCGTTATTGTCAGTATCTTTAGAACATGTAGAAAAATTGTTGTGAATTTAGCTGAAAGGCAATATTGTGCTTTTACTGGACTTTTATAACATTTTTGGAAAACAATTTATATTTGGGTTCAAACTGGAAATAACATCTCCATTTGAGGCAAATAATTTTAGGCATCAGCGAACAGGTATTAGTCGCAAGTAGCCAGATCTGAATTTAATTTTTATATTCATTTGATGCATATTAGAGTAACACCAGCGTTTCCACCACTTTATTATAAAACTGCCAGAAAAAGGTTCAGTCCAATAAGGATTCAACATCGGAATGAATGCTTAAAGGCCAAACGTTTCGTAATAGTAAATATATTTCTTTGTAAATTCTACATATAACTTGCCGCAAGTTTGACCAGGGTCGATAATTTGTGAAACCAAAAAAAATCATAGTAGAATGAAACCCATTGGAAAAGGTGGTGAATATGATGAAAATTAAAGGAAAAATAAATTACGGGCGAGCCGAGTTCGGGAAGTGGGTGGGTTGAGTTTTTAATAGTAAAAAATGGTATATCTCGATTTCCGGCAAAACTACAAATCCTATAGAAAAAAGTTGTATGGCAATGTTGTAGGTAATAAAAAAATCTACAACTTTTGTATCAACAATTTTTTCACATAACCTCAAAATGTATGTGAAAAATTAAAAAAACCGAGTTTTTGGTTTTTTATTTTTATCTTTTTAAAAAACTAAAATTTTTCTACGAAATATGGTGAAAACTTACCTTATTATGTCCCGAATACACTGTAATTTATTTGATTTAAAATATTAATTTGTTCACCTTTTTTTGACTTAATACCAAAAAAACACCCTAATTTTCAATCGAAAATTCACGTGTCAAAATATCAGCTTTTTTCAAAAAGTCGGTGAGCATTTCGTTCTTTAAAATGTCTATTTTCTGATGTTGTAAAAAAAAATTTACATTAGTATACTATAGAACATGTTCTAGTAAAATTCAAAAAATGAAAAAAGCTTGAATTCGAAAAAAATTTTTATCATTGTTTACAATTTTGGCCTATTTATTCAAATTTACACTTTAATTACTCAAAAAACGTAAGATTTCATGTAACATTGAGAGGTTTGAAAAAAAAAAAAACACCTCCAAAACAAAGTCGCTTAAACGGCTTATATCTTGAGTTCTATTGATCGCATCATCAAGATTGAAGTTTCTACACGTTTATACAAAGAACTGCACAATATAACTAAGAATAACCAAATATTACTAAATTGGGAAGTATCGGACTGAGTGTCGAATGGATCGAAAGATATTTGAAAACATTTATTCCAGATTTTATTTTATTTTGTTTTATTTTATTTCTAAATCTAAATTATAAAACGGTATTTGTACTTTATTTACAGATTTTCTATGTTGATCTTTCAATGCGAACCACAGTTTTACCAGTAACCAGCTCAATAAAGAAATCAATTGAGAATGCATGTAATCACTTTTCATCAAGGGGTAACGAAGTTCAAAAGGTAATGCATCTAATTCATAAATATAAATTATTTTTTTTTTTACTAAAATCATATTCAAATTTTCAGCTTGAAATAAAAGAAATGCATAATTTATTGGAAATTGTTGCTGGCAAATTAATGTTATTTGTACCACCAAGCATACATACAAATTTGGCAAATCCTGAGGTAAGAGTTTTAAACAAATTTACAAACAAATAAATTAAGTAAAACCTTTTTTGTACCTTCAGGAAAAAACTACAACTATGGCTGAAATTGGCAAGCATTTCAAAGGCAAACCAATGCACACACTTTCGGCTTTATATTTCCAATCTCTTTACGACTTTAGATTTGCTCTTCCTATATTTCGCTCAGATTACTACATCAATATAATGGATGCACTTGAAACCAAATTAAAGGTAAACCAATTTTTTTTTTGTACTATACTAATTTAGTAAATTTTATCTAATATTAAATGTTTTTTTTATCAGGAAACATTAGGCAATGATGGTGTTCTTTTCTTCCCAACTTTCCATCGACCAGCATTTTTACACAACACTTCTATAATTCATTCCCCAGGAACTGTCCTAACTGGAATTTTTAATGTTTTAGGTTTACCAAGTTTGCATGTTCCAATGGGTTTGGATAAAAATGGTTTACCAGTTGGATTCCAAATTGTGGCAGCTCCGCTTGCAGACAAAAATTGTTTCAAAGTTGCTGTAGAACTTGAAAAAGTTTTTGGTGGATGGATTCCTCCATCGAGTAGTTAATAACCATATATTATTGAATTTATTAATATAACATATTTATAACTTAACTTAAGATAGAAGTAAAATAAATAAATTATTACAAAGGCTGAAATAACTGATTTTTAATGAAATTTTGTACACATATCGGTTAGGTCTGAGAATCGGCCAACATCTATTTTTCATACCTCTAAATTGTTAGGGTGGTCCAGCCAAATTTTTTTATATCTTCTTGGAACGATCTTTTCGAAATATTTTCTGTATATTTTTCGGCCATTCGACCAACATGAATTTTCATATGATAAAATGGTTAGGGTGGTCCAACCAAAAAAATTTCTATTTTTTTTGGAATGATTTTTATGAAATTTTGTACGAACCTACATATATATCGGGTAAGTCTAAAAATCGGCCAACATTTATTTTTATACCACTAAATATGTAGTTAGGGTGGTCCAACCATGTATTTTTTAACGATTTTTATGAAATTTTGTGGGTTCATCGGGTAAGTCTAAGAATCGGCCAACATCTATTTTCATACTATAAATCATTAGCGTGGTCCACTACAAATTTTTTTTTTTTAACGATTTTTTCAAGTCCTGGCCTTATATTGTTTTCAAGGGGTTCAAAAAAGTTAGTTTTTCAACTTATATGAATAGTCTAAATTTGTAATATTTCATATTCTAAATACAGACAATTTAAGCCTACAAACATCAATCTCGATAATACGATCAATAGAACTCAAAAAACACATTCTTTTATTTATAAAGACCTGTATTTTGATGTTGTGACTCGATTTTTTTTGGAAAAGATTGACACACTCCAAAATTGGAAGTAAATAGCAAAAGACGCGTAACGAAGTATGCCGGGTCAGCTAGTTAAATATATAAATAAGGCACATTCGATTTATCTCCTTCAAACTCACATATTTTACAAAGTTTCCGCTAATAATTGAGAAACTTTAATGACAAATGGATGACCAGAAGAATTAACTTAAACTTATAAAAACACCTGATGAGCAGCTAGGTACATATTAAAAAAAAAAAAAAAAAAAAAAAACAATTTTTGTTTGGAAGCCTTAGTCTAAATGCCACTCCAATAATTGCCTGTTTTGCTTACAGACAGGTACGGCACCGCCTGCAAGATCAACTCTGGGTTCATGAACCTTACCTAATCAATGCAAAATTAATAATTTAATATTTGCATATATCATATGAACCCAGACATAAACTTTAATTAACACCTTCAATTGAATTCTTACAGCTTTTGTATTATTTTCATTCAATGGCTAAAAAACTTAATCATAGGTACCTTTTTTGACAGTGAACTCCGAAGTTTAAACTCATTTATTTTTAAGTATCATTTTAATTTATTATTGTCGTAGACAACGAAGGATTTTGGGATTAAATATTTAGTAGGTAATTCTTGGTTATTAAAATATATGTGTCATTGGATTTGGGTCTGAGAAAGCTTATTGAACGAAATTTGAGCTTATACAGTGTGACCAGATTTTCAGAAACCCTAAATAAATAGTAAAAGCTCTTGTTAATTTTGTTAGTACTTTTCAGCTTTATTTTTATTTACCATTTAATATTGAACAAAAATCAGTAGCCTCAAAGGTTTAAAAATCAATCAAAATTGTCACTCGCTTAAAAATACGTACATTCGTCTTCTTTTCACACAATTTCGATCCTGACATTGTCATTTCAAATCATGTTTTAAAACATAATCCTTTCACAACAATATTTTTTTTATGTCAGCAACAAGCATTAAAATACAAGTTTACCCACTCATATGGAATCTTCTTAGGCAATTCAACTTTTACAAAATTGCTAACACTATTATTATATTCCCACTTCCAAATGTGACTCTTAACCAACAAAACAACTGTTGACTTCAAATGGAAGTTTACAACAACAACAAAAAAACACCATCTCCTAAAGAACATTAAACTAAAACACTTCCATTGTTATCAAGCATTCATGTATACGAAATTCCACAAAAAGTCAAGTACCCGACTGGAGCTGCACTTTACAACCAGTTGCCAGTTGAAATAAAAAATTGTACCTACGTTATGATATTTTTTATGTCTGTGCTCTGTGCGGTTCAAGTGACCAAACCTGTCTGCAAATGGTATAGAAGTAAGCTACCATTATTATTTACCGGTGTCTGGTTAAGGTAGAATAAAAAATAAAAAAATAAAGAGTAATATGACCAACATATTTTGTGTTGAACATTTACACGTAGAAAAAAAAAATAAAGAACCATAGCTTAGAAATTTCCACTCACTTGTGAACCCAGTTTTTATGAGTATTTTAGTGGAAGGAGAATATTAAAACCAAGTTAAATTTTAACCCGAGTTAAAATCTAACCCGAGTTGTAATCTAAAAACGAGTTAAAATTTAACCCAGGTTAAAATCTAACTAAATTTAGGATCTGACTCGAGTTAAAATCTAACCCGAGTTAAAATTTATCCCAAGTTAAAATCTAACCAAGATTTAAAATTTAACCCGAGTTAAAATCTAACCCGAGTTAAAATTTAACCCACATCAAAATCTAATCCAAGCTAAATGTAACCCGAGTTAAAATGCAACCCAAGTTAAAATCTTACCCGAGTTAAGATTTAACCCAAGTTGAAATCTAATAAGAGTAAAAATTTAACCTAACTTAAAATGTAAACCTGAGTTAAAATCTAACCCGAGTTAAAATGTAACCCAAGTTAAAATTTAACCCGAGTTAAAATCTAACCCGAGATTAAATCTAAACGCAGTTGAAATCTAACACAAGTTAAAAATTAACTCAAGGTGAAATCTAATTCTAGTTAAGATCTGATTCGAGTTAAAATCTAAAGTCAGTCTAAAATTAACCCAGGTTAAAATCTAACCATATTCAGGATCTGACTCGAGTTAAAGTCTAACCCGAGTTAAAATTTATCCCAAGTTAAAATCTCACCAGATTTATCAATCAAAATTTAATCCATGTTGAATGTAACCCGAGTTAAAATGCAACCTATGGTAAAATCAAATTTGAGTTAAAATGTAACCCGATCAAAAATGTTAACCTGCGTTAAAATCTAGCCCGATTTAAAAACCGAGTTAAAATTTAACCCGAGTTAAAATCTAACCTGAGTTAAAATTTAACTAGAGTTAAAATCAAAACCGAGTTAAAATTTAACCCGAGTTGAAATCTAACCCGAGTTAAAATTAACCCAAGTTAAAATTTGACCAGAGTTAAAATTCAACCCAATGTAAGATCGAATTTGAGTTAAAATTTAACCCGAGTTAAAAACTAACCCGAGTTAAAATCTAACCTGAATTAAAATTTAACCCGAGCTAAAATCTAACCTAGATAAAATATAACCCGAGTTAAAATCTAACCCGATTTTATTTAACAATTTTCAAGATTTAACTCTTGGTCAACTGAATAAACTCATAAGAGATAAGCTCACTTTTTTTTCTCAGTGTACAAGTTGTCTACCCAAATTCTATGTTCGCGTATATTTATATGTAATAATTATTACTCTCTGTGTTACAAACGAATCAGTTGTATACTATCCATATCCCCAATCCATTTGTTGAGTTTTGCAATATAAAAAAGCTTTATTGAATGACCTTCTTAGGTCGTTGCTGCACTCTTCCTGAGCCAGTTATCCTGAGGCTGAGAGACTCTTGTCAATCTGGTTGCCTTGGGAGTTTTAGTGGCGTGTAGTTATTTCGAATGCTTGTTTAGGTGCTGTAACAAGTCAACAAAAAATAACTCAGTTTTATATATGTGGGATCATAAATCAATTTTTATGATGCTTATTTTTATTATTGTTGTTGTTGTTTTGTAGGCTTTGTGGAAAAGTTGGTAAAGTGTTTACTTGGTTGATGGTTGTCAAGCTTATGAAAATGTGTCCAATAGTATGCAATGCATTCATATAATGCTGTATTTATTTTAAGATTGCTAATTAAAAAACTTTGAGACTTTAAGAAACTTCCAGTTATAACAAGTTATTGGGTGTAGGCGATTATACACAAATAATGTTCTATGTACGAAATAATTTATGACAGCTTAGCGTTTGCAAAGCATATGAACTTTTGTCTAACTTAAATGCTAGACCGTACTTTTCTTTCCGAGTGTGGTAATTAAAGGTCAACTTTTCCGATAATTACTAAAGAGCATTTAGATTTTTCAATCAAAAAAAAGTTACACATACGCCACCGTGACCCTGTAAGTTTATGTGCTGACCAATTAATAATAGGTATTATCAACTTTTTTTATTTTGCTTCGATTAGCTTAATTGCTTAAGTACTTCTGTGTCAACCATTACCTTCAAATACCACTTTAAGAAAGAGCTCTTCAAATTAAAAAAAATGATCTCAAATGTGATCTAATACCTATTAGTACAGGTAAAATAGGCATTAAAAAAATTGTTACACTCATGAAACTTGGCAAAAAGTTTGCTTTTGGGATAAGAACCAAGTAGAAAAAAAGTGTATAGAAAAAAGTTGGGTGGAAGGGTGTTTTTCGTGGACAAGAGGGAGGGGTTGAAGGTCAAAAATATACAGAAAACAATTTTTTGGTCGAATATCATCATATGACACATGTTTTCAAGGTATTTTTTGATGCTGAATCTAATGACATAAAAATAAAGTCAATACGATTGCTCTAACAAAAGTTATTGCCGATTAAAAACAAGGGTGCTTCAACAAGTAAAATATAATTGAAACCCATGTGAAAAACATGCTACACTGATAAAATTCGGGATGAAGGTTTTAGATAAAGCAGGGACAAAGGATTCATAAATTTCTTAAAATTATTTTTGGTGAAAGGGTGTTTTTTTGATGGGTTAAGTTGTGTGTGAGAAAGGTATCATAACAGCTAACTAATATTTTATTAATTTTTAAAACTTGGTGTAAATGTTTTGGTTGGTATAAGAATTAAGAATCTATAAAGTGTACAAAATGATCTTGAGTGAAAGGGTGTTTTTTTTTTAAGAAATGATGAAAATCGGAATTAGTACCACAAAAACTAGGAAAAAATTGTTACACCAATGAAAATTGGTAAAAATGTTTCGTTTATAACAGAAACCAAGAACCCAAACAGTCTATAAAAATATTTTAGGTTAAATTGTGTTTTTTTGGGAAATAGGAAAAAATCCGCGATAGGTCCGATAAAATAAATGGTATAAATGGTACCCTTACAAAATTCATTAAATATGTTCTCTTTCCCATGGGAATTACGAATAATGTAAGCTATAAATTTTTTTTATGTGAAAGGGTGTTTTTTTTAGTGTGGAGAAAATATGGGTATATTTGAAAGTGTGTAATACAAGAGTAATATTAGTGGTATCCTATTGAAATTTAGTAATTATCTTACTTTTAAGATAAGGTTAAAAGGGTGTTTTTTTTGAGTGAAAACAAAAATGATGGGTCACCCAAATGAAATTTGGTAAAAAAATTGATTTTGGGATAGAAAGCAAGAATAAAGAGTTTTCATAAAAAAATTTTGGTGAAAGGGTGTTTTCTTCGAAGAGACAGTAAAATCTGCAATTGGTCCCAAAAAGCCAATGATTCACGTAAAACGTGTAAGAACTTATCTATAAATGCTTAATTTGTCATCAAAACCATAAATTAAATGAATCATTGGCTTTTTGGGACCAATTGCAGATTTTACTGTCTCTTCGAAAAAACACCCTTTCACCAATATTTTTAAAGAGCCTAACCTTGCGCACTGTCAGTTTTTATTTCATGGATCCATAGGGGCTTATTTAATAGGCTTAAACCCGATTTCTCACCATACCTGATTATTCTTTTTAGCGGAGTTATTCAAAAAAATGCATTTTTCATTTTGTAAAAATAAGTGGAATCGTTATTCTTGCTTCACATATTAACATAATAACATTCACATTGGTATTATAATTATATATAAATTTCATATCAAACACACATAATTGTGAGACATATAAATATTTCGAGTTCAGATTTGATCAAAATGTCGAGTTTGATTTATATTACTAACCTTTAACTTGACCTGATTTACTTCCATATCTCCAATGCAAGTCCCAACGAAAAACAAAACCTACATTATAAACAATTTGATCGCTCTTGAAAAATAATAATTATTTCTACTTATCACAACAAAGAGTTCCTTGTCAAAGCTTTTTAAATGTTCTATATTTTGCTAATAGTGCGCTTATCAATGTTTTAACCTTATCACTCAACTATCATACATTCTTTATTATGTTTATTCCCCGTTTTAGCAATAAATTTTGTTTGCCTCACCCAATGTCTAAACTATATCTATATTGAATCAAATTAAAATTAGAAATTAAAAAATAAAAATCAAATTTTCCATTGAATAAATGGCTTCAAATATTAATCGGTTTTCTATTGAATAGTTCATCCAATAACGACTAAA